>NC_035433.2:145070437-145670437 GCF_002127325.2 Helianthus annuus
TACGTAGGTTTTACGTATGTGTCCTGCACAACCGAGGACGATGGTATGGTAGTCTAGTAACAGTGTAAGTACAGTTCTATTCAATCTCAATCCTTCAATCCCAATTCCCGTGCCCTGGGAATCCCATGCCTTAGTAAGAGTGTGAACTCACCTTGGTTTGCTCGGTATGTTATTGGCTTCTAGGGTTTATTAAATGTTTAAGTCCGTTACACACGACCTAGGATATGTTGCACATGATACGATGTAAGTGTTTGTATCAAATTAGGGTTTGCAAGTCATTGATATTCAAGCAACGGTGTTTTGTGTGGTTATTGTGTACAGGATGATATCACATAGAATGATTCATACATACAAGATCATACAGTTGTATTCAGTATCATGCGATCATATATAGAATCATACGTCACGTAAACAGTTAATCGTTTTCACGTAATCCATGCGTCGCGTCTTGATTACACAGTTTAATCTAACGTGGATGTTAATCTAATTGCCACTATTAACATACTTAACATGTTACATCGTTAATAAGCTTCACAGTTTAACAGAGTTGCGGCTTCAGTTAAATCATACATCTTAACAGGTTAATCATTATAACATGCAGTTCGTTGTTTCAATTTGAACATCACACAACATCAGACAGGGCCTTGCCCTTCATAAAACTCAGACAAGTGTGGGGGGGGGGTTTCCCCTGTTTAAAAGTCGGACAGGAAGTGTGGGGGGGTTAAAACTCGGATAAGGGGTGTGGGTCAAAAATTCGGACCAAGCAGGTGGGGGTCACAAAGGTCGGACTACCCCTCCTACAAGCAAAACTCGGACCAAAGGTCCCCTTGCAAAAGCTCGGACCACACACCTCCTTAAGAAACTCGGACCTTCTAAAGGTCACAAAGGTCGGACAAGGTGGAAGTGGGGTCTAAAAGTCGGACTAAGGTTAGGGGGATTAAAACTCGGACAACTCCCTCCTCTAAGCAAAACTCGGACATGCAACATACAAGGAAAAGTCGGACATGATTGTTTTAGAAAACTCGGATATACTAGGGTTAAGGCCAAAAGTCGGACCCTTTGCTTTGTTTAAAGTTCGGACCACCTTACATTGGTTTATAAAGCTCAGACAATGCTCATAAAACTCGGACAATAACAACAATTACAAAACTCAGACAACACATTCAATAAAACTCTGACTAACAAATAATCATGCGTTCATTGTGATTGTAGCAGTTACGTTTTATGTTCTCATACGATCGTGAAACCCTAATTACATATTTGCATTCTGTCTAGCAGTAATTCAATTATCAATTCAATCATCCTAACATGTCTTGTGTCTTAACATCAGACAATTGATCATACACTAATCAACATCATTTCCAAATCATCAGAACTCAATCAAAACCACAGAAGTATCATATGAAAGCTAAGGTTTTCAAGAATCCACAAGAATCAAGAATTGATACAATCAAACAATCAATTAGGGTTTACAAGTATTACAATAATCAATAAACAATTACCTTGAATGATTCTAGAGAATATGTGGAAACAAAAGTGATGAATGTCTTGCCAATGATTTGGTGATGATGATTGCTATGGGATTAGAGAGTATAGTACGTGCTTTGGTTTTGTGAGAATGATTAGTGAACAAGGGATTAGGGTTAAGTATAGTTTAAGTTTCACTAATAACTCTATACACCCTTAATTATTGTATTTTACACTAGTACACCATCTCAAACAGTTTCACAGTTTCATCACCAAGTTTATGCATTTAACAACTTTATCACAATTAACACATAACCATGCACAATCACACGATACACTTCATTGTATCAAAATGTATACAATTCCATAGCCAATTATTTGAGCAATTTAACAACTAAACAATACATGATCGTGCAATAAATGCAAAATAGGAAATCTTGGAAATTCGAGTTGTCACATTATCCCCAACTTAAAAGAAATTTCGTCCCGAAATTTGGTACGCACTCACTGAGGAAGCTAGGTAAGCTGTATTGTTCACTGGTTTTCCTGGGGTGTCACATCATCCCCCCGTTGATTTGGAATTTCGTCCCGAAATTCAGTAGTAGTAGCTTCAGCCTCAGTAGTGGTTGCATTGGTTCCGAATAAATAGGGGTACTTTTCTGTCATCTGGTCTTCGCGTTCCCAGGTGTACTCTGGGCCACGTTTGGAGTTCCAACGAACTCGAACAAGAGGGATTCTCTTGTTTTTGAGGACCTTAACATCCCGGTCCGTGATTTCAACTGGCTCCTCGACGAACTGCAACCGCTCGTCGATAGTGAGTTCCTTAAAAGGAACTATGAGGGTCTTATCTGACAGGCACTTCTTCAGATTCGACATGTGAAATACATTGTGAACTGCACCGAGTTCAGCTGGTAGGTTTAGCTTGTAGGCCACTTTGCCTATTTTCTCAATGATCTCGAACGGTCCGACATACCGCGGATTTAGTTTGCCCCGTTTGCCAAAACGAACCACACCCTTCCAGGGTGAGACTTTAAGTAAAACCCGGTCCCCGACCTGAAATT
This sequence comes from Helianthus annuus, assembly GCF_002127325.2. Taxonomy (NCBI): domain Eukaryota; kingdom Viridiplantae; phylum Streptophyta; class Magnoliopsida; order Asterales; family Asteraceae; genus Helianthus; species Helianthus annuus. The sequence continues at coordinate 145,072,966 of NC_035433.2, forward strand.
CCAAAGGCTTCCTACGCTTGTCCGCGTAGGCTTTCTGACGGTCACGAGCTGCCGCCATGTGTTGCCGTATCTGTGCAATCTTTTCCGTGGCGTCCACTACAATCTCTAGACCCGTGATCTGACTATCCCCCACCTCTGCCCAACAGAGAGGTGACCGGCATTTACGTCCGTACAATGCCTCGAATGGAGCGGCTTGTATGCTGGTGTGATAACTGTTATTATACGAAAACTCCACCAAAGGGAGATGCTTTTCCCAGCCATTGCCGAAATCAATAACACATGCCCGAAACATGTCTTCAAGAGTCTGGATCGTTCGCTCAGACTGCCCATCCGTCTGAGGATGATATGCTGTGCTCATGTCTAATCGTGAGCCAAAAGATTTATGCATCGCTTGCCATAGCTCTGACGTGAATCGTGCATCCCGATCCGAAATGATGGAGGTGGGCACCCCGTGCCTCGAAACAACTTCTTTAAGATAAACGTCTGCGAGAGTGGAGAACTTATCCGTTTCCTTTATAGCCAGGAAGTGTGCAGACTTGGTGAGTCGATCCATGATCACCCATATGGTGTCATTCCCACGCTGGGATCTGGGTAGGCCGGTAACAAAATCCATGTAAATTTCTTCCCATTTCCATTGCGGTATCTTGGGTTGTTGAAGTAGGCCCGCTGGTTTCTGATACTCCACTTTGACCTTTGCACATGTCAAACACTTGCCGACGTAAGTAGCGATATGGGCTTTCATGCTAGGCCACCAGTATGTAGTTCTGATGTCGTGGTACATTTTATCAGACCCTGGATGTACCGAATAGCGGGACTTGTGAGCTTCGTCCATTACCAGCTCGCGTAAACTGCCAAAAAGTGGGACCCAAATACGCCCCGTTACATAGTAGGCGTCGTCTTCCTTTTGTTCCATTCGTTGCCTTGAGCCGCGTAAGGCTTCAGCTTTGACGTTTTCAGGCTTTAATGCTTCCATCTGAGCAGTTCGTATCTGTGCAGGAAGACTGGACTGAATAGTGAGCTGCAAGGCTCGTACGCGTCTAGGTAGAGTGTCTTTCCGACTGAGAGTGTCAGCCACAACATTGGCCTTGCCTGGATGGTACTTGATGGCGCATTCGTAATCGTTGAGTAACTCGACCCATCGTCGTTGACGCATGTTCAAATCCTTCTGCTTAAGAATATGCTCGAGACTCCTGTGATCGGTGTAAATTGTGCACTTAGTACAGTACAGGTAGTGTCGCCATATCTTAAGTGCAAAAACAACAGCTCCCAGCTCTAAATCGTGCGTCGTGTAGTTTCGTTCATGAACCTTGAGTTGACGAGAGGCGTAGGCAATAACCTTATCCCGTTGCATCAATACGCAACCAAGACCCTGTATCGATGCGTCACAATAAACCACGAAGTCATCCGTGCCCTCTGGCAATGAGAGAATAGGTGCGCTGCAAAGCCTATCCTTTAGGTACTGGAAAGCGGTTTCCTGGGAATCTCCCCAACGGTAGGTGACACCTTTCTGTGTCAGTAGCGTAAGCGGCTGTGCAATCTTCGAAAAGTCTTTGATGAATCGTCTGTAGTATCCCGCCAAACCCAAGAATTGTCGTATTTCTGTTGGTGTACGCGGTGCAGGCCAGTTCTGTATCGAATCTACCTTGGATGGATCGACATGAATCCCATCCCTGTTCACCACATGGCCTAAGAAGTGAACTTCACGAAGCCAGAAGTCGCATTTTGAAAACTTGGCGTACAATTGTTCTTTCCGAAGAAGTTCCAAGATAAGACGTAAGTGCTGCTCGTGCTCATCCTGACTCTTGGAGTAGATCAGAATGTCGTCGATGAAGACAATGACGAACTTGTCAAGATAGGGTTTGCACACCCTGTTCATAACATCCATGAAAACTGCAGGCGCGTTCGTAAGCCCAAATGGCATGACTAGGAACTCGTAATGGCCGTAGCGAGTTCTGAATGCTGTCTTGGAGACGTCCTCATTCCGGACTCTCAGCTGATGATAACCAGACCTTAGATCAATCTTGGAATAGTAACTCGACCCTTGCAACTGGTCGAATAAGTCGTCAATACGAGGAAGAGGATAACGGTTCTTCACTGTGACCTTGTTCAGTTCACGGTAATCTATGCACATTCTGAAAGTGCCATCCTTCTTTTTCACAAATAGTACTGGAGCTCCCCCAAGGCGAAGAGCTTGGACGAATAAAGCCCTTGTCCAAGAGCTCTTGTAGTTGCTTTGACAGTTCTTCCAGTTCAGTTGGAGCCAAACGATACGGTGCGCGAGCTATAGGTGCTGCTCCTGGGGCTAGCTCGACTTGAAATTCGACCTGACGATGAGGCGGTAGACCAGGTAAATCTTCAGGAAATACTTGAGGGAATTCGCGTACAACTGGAATATCCTCTATTCTTTTCTCTGTCGTCGATGCATCAGTAACAAGTGTCAAAATGGCAGTATGCCCCTTTCGTAAACATTTCTGGGCCTTCAAGAAAGAGATAATGCCCACCACTGCACCACTCTTGTCGCCTTGAACTTCAAGAGGTTCTTTACCCGAACGAGGAATACGAATGATCTTCTCCTTACATAAGATCTCTGCTTGCTGCTTGGATAACCAATCCATGCCGATGACGATGTCGAAACTACCCAGAACTATTGGAATAAGATCAATCGAGAAGATCTGACCCGCTAGAACGATGTTACAACCCTTGACTACATGCGTGGCTTCTACACTTTTACCATTTGCTAGTTCTACGACATGTTTGGTGTTTAGGGGTGTTGGTGTACGTTTTAACAATTTACTCATTTTCAAAGACATATAACTCGTATCCGCACCCGAATCAAACAAAACAGTAACATAAATCTCGTCGAGAAGAAACTTACCCATAACTACGTTGGGATCATTTCTGGCATCACCCTGCCCCAACACAAATGCACGACCCCTTGCTTCATTGCCGTTGTTGTTCCCACCATTGTTGTTGTTGTTGCCATTTCCCTGATTGTTGTTATTGTGGTTGTTGTTCTGGTTCCTGTTTAGCTGAGGGCAGTGCCTTTTGAAGTGACCTTCAGCACCGCAATGAAAACACCCCTTGTTGCCCTGTTGCTGATTCTGCTGCGCTTGAGGCTGCTGCTGATTCTGGTTAGCAGGCCGAGGGCTTCTACAATCCTTGGCCTCATGACCCATTCTGAGGCATCTTTGACAGCGACCCTTGTTACACTGGCCACTGTGGTGTCTGTTGCAGTCATTTAATTTGGTAATAGTAATAAAAAAATAACAAACAGAAAAGAAGGTTCCATCGGAACAATTATTTATTTCAATGTATATCTTTGTTTTTTTTTTTTCAAAATGAGGGACAATATGGGGAGAAATGATACAAAAATATTGGAACATTAAATTATTAATTTAGAAGATATCAAGATAAACAAAAATAAATTAAAGCTAATCCAAATACAAAATTTAATAACAAAGGGTATTGAATTTGAATAACCTCAACTTTTGTCATTGGCTGATGTCACTTTCAACTTTCGATTGTACCACACACCACCCTCAACTTTCAACTTATTGGCCGATAACACCCTCAAACTAGCCTAGTTTGCTGACATCTGCTGCTATGTCACCAAACTAGTGCCACGTCAGTTGCCACGCCATAAAAAACAAAGTCAGATGCCACGCCATCAAAAAAGCCAAGCCATACGCCACATTAGCTGCAACGTCATCAAAAAATTCCACGCCAGACGCCATGTCACCACACAAGTACCACATTGGCAAAAAAAAACTAGCTGGATTAGGGTTTATTTAGTTTGAGGATGCTATCGGCTAATAAGTTTAAAGTTAAGAGTGCTATCAGTCAATCGGTAAAAGTTGAAAGTTAGGAGTGCTATCAATTAATCTTTAGTCGCATCCATCACTTGTGGTCTAGTGGTTGGAAATACTTGGGTTCTCCTTGGAGACTCAAGTTCACTCCCCACTAGTGCCATATTTGGTGGATAAAGACAATGAAGGCTAGTTCTCCCAAACCTTAGGTCAAGAGTTCGAGCCAGAGCCACCCCGGGTTTTTGTGGCAGCGCAAACCCCTGCCACTAGCAGCGGGTGGTATGGTTTCCCGAGGAACGCCGTTAGATAGTCTGGTTAGAGTGTGGTTAGAGCCCTCTGTTTGGGAGGGTGTGAAATCTCTCTCTCAACTGTTAAATTTTTTTCACCGTTAAAAAAAAAGGTTTAGGGGCTGTTTGTTTACCTCTTAATGACACTCTTAATGGTTCAGACCTCTTACTAGTTTAACAATTAATGGTTCAGACTGTTTGTTTCGTAAGTAAATGTCTGAATGGGTCAGACATTTGCCTCTGAGTGGTTAAGCATTATACTGAGTCTGGATTATTAAGACCTCTAATCTGAATTGGATAGACATTTATCTAGATTATTAAGACCTCTAATCTAAATTAGATAAACATTTCTCTCTGAACAGTTAAGTATTAATAGGTCAAATTCTTGCTAATTCAACATTTAACCATTTAGGAGTTTTTCATTCAGCACTTTTTGAAATCTGAATACCAAGAGTTACGAACACCCTTTCATCTAAACCTTTTATGAGATCATATAAATTAAATGTAACAACACTAATTATTATTCTTCTTCTTCATGAATCCATCCTCACTTTCCTCTTTCTCAAATTGTGTCTGTTAGGGTTTTACCTTGACGTCAAATTCGACAAATTCAACCACAAATTGAACCTTTGTACCAGTTCTGATCGTGATTTCTAGCAGGTATCTTCATTTTAACGATCTTATGCTTTGATTTTCGCTTTATTAAACTAACAATTTCGTTAATCGCAGTGATTATTTGAACTATTTGAAGATGTCGCGATATAATCGTCCAGGAAACCGTTATGGTGCTGGTAATTCCGTTAGTAAAGTCGATGATACTCGATCGGTGTGGAAACCAAAGGCGAAGGTATGATTTTCATGTGTTTTCAGATTTTTTTATTCGATTAGGGTTTATTACTTGAAGAAATTTGTAAAAGGCGCGAGGCGCAGTTAGGTGACAATGCTTAAAAGTAAAAAAATTCATCATGGAGTCATTAGTTTATTGGAAACTAACAAAGTTTATATAAAAAAAACAAAAGCAAAACTACTAGAAATTAGGGCTGTAAATGAATCGAACGTTTGGGCGAACAGTTCGTGAACCGTTCGGTGGTAAGTTTGTTTGTGTTTGTTCGTTTATTAAACAAAGAGTAAATTACAAAAATTTTCCTTTATGTATGTCGCTTATTGCAAACTGTGTGCTTTATCTTCAATAATTACAGAAAACGTACTCGATGTTTGCAAACCCTTGCAAGTTATGTCCTTTAGCCCTAACTCAGTTAATTTTTTGTGGTTAAATCTGACCAAATGGACCCCACATGAGATTTAACCATAAAATATCCTCATGTGGGGTCCATTTGGTCAGATTTAACCATAAAAATTAATTGAGTTAGGGCTAAAGGACATAACTTGCAAGGGTTTGCAAGCACCGAGTACGTTTTCTGTAATTATTGAAGACAAAGGACAAAGTTTGCAATAAGTGACATACGTAAAGGACGATATTTGTAAGTTACTCCTAAACAAACGAACACAAACAAGAAATTTCGTTTGTTTAGTTAAATGAATGAGCATGAACGGAGGCCGCGTTCGTTCATTTATGTTCGTGAACGTTCCGTAACATGTTCGATAGTTCATTAGTGTTTTTCAGTTTTTATATTTTATTTAAATACGTCAAAATTCCGGTAAATAAAATATTTAATAAGTATTAGTGTATTATATATTATGTTCATGCTTGTTTGTGTTCGTTTGTTTTCATTTGTGTCCATGAAAGTTAGTTTGTGTTCGTAAGTTAACAAACAAACACAAACGAACACGAGCACGTTCATTTCCTTAACAAATGAACACGAACATAAAATTTTGTTCATTAAGTGTTCATGAAATATTTCTTAACAAACGAACACGAACAAAGTCTTGTTCATGTTCGTTCGGTTCATTTGCAGCCCTAATCTTGTTTTTAAACACCACTGCATAACGATAATCTGTGATGAATTATATCGACATTGTTTCAGATTAATGATGGATCTTTAGATAGTGCTTCTGGTAAATCCGATAGTAAAATCAAACATACGGATGTTGATCGTCGAACGGACTGGAAACCCAAGGCAGAGGTATGATATGTTTCCAGATTTCTCTTCTCATTAGGGTTTATTACTTGATGAAGTTCCAAATTTTTAATCATCACAAAACGATTAATTTATAGAAAGGAGAGTAAATTACAAAAATCGTCCTTTATGTATGTCACTTATTGCAAAATGTGTCCTTTGTCTTCAATAATTACAGAAAACGTACTCAATGTTTGCAAACCCTTGCAAGTTATGTCCTTTAGCCCTAACTCAGTTAATTTTTGTGGTTAAATCTGAACAAATGGACCCCACATGAGGGTATATTTTTGTGGTTAAATCAAACCAAATGGACCCCACGTGAGAGTAAAATGACCAAAATACCCTCATGTGGGGTCCATTTGGTCAGATTTAACCACTAAAATCAACTGAGTGAGGGCTAAAGGACATAACTTGCAAGGGTTTACAAACATCGTGTACGTTTTCTGTAATTATTGAAGATAAAGGACACAGTTTGCAATAAGTGACATACATAAAGGACGATTTTTGTAACTTACTCTAGAAAGAAATGTTAATTTCCACTGCATAATGACTGACGGTCATCTGTAATGAATTATATGTACATTCTTTCAGATCGATGAATCTTCGGATAGTGCTTCTTTTTCCCAAAATGATCGATCAACAGTTCCTGGAGAGTCTAGTTTTGACGATTCGGCTTTTGGTGTGGAAACTTTTAAACAGACACTGAATGAGTTAAATGAGTATAATGGTTTTAAGAAGGTGAAACAATACGCGGATAAATCTCATAAACCGACACTGAATGAGTTGGATGGTTATAATGGTTTTAAGAAGGTGAAACAATACGGGGATAAATCTCCTGAACCGACACTGAATGCATCAGACGATGATCAAAGACCAAAGCATCATGTATTTGATATCTGTCCAAAGAAGTCTAGTTCTGGATTCAAGTTAAAACCTTCGTTACTTGCGATGAACCGAGAAAAACGAAATCAAATCAAACAATCCACGAAAGGGCAAAACATCGAGATTTTGGGGCCGGGGATTGTACTCCTGAAGGGCTATATATCTTTTGATGATCAGGTATATATACCGTGTTTATAAAGCTTAGAGTAAATTACGTTTTTGGCCCATGTGGTTATATCACTTTTACTATATTAGCCCAAAATAAGAATTTTTAACATATCTGCCCCATGGTCTCTATAACTAACCATTTTGACCCCTAAGTCTAACCATTTTAGCCCCCATGGTCTCTATAACTAACCATTTTGGCCCCCATGATCTTTAGACTTAGGGGTCAAAATGGTTAGTTATAGAAACCATGGGGGCAGTCGGGCAGATATGTTAAAAATTCTTATCTTGGGCTAATATAGTAAAAGTGATATAACCACAGGGCCAAAAACGTAATTTACTCTAAAGCTTAAATTCGAACGATTTCGTTTGCAACGTCATTTGATCGATTTTCTCTTTTTTATTTCCAGATTAGTATCGTAAAAACTTGCAGGGACCTTGGAATCGGTGTAGGTGGTTTTTACCAACCTGGGTACAATAGTGGAACAAAACTACATTTACAGATGATGTGTCTCGGTAAAAACTGGGATCCCGACACTCACACGTACACTGAGTTAAGGTCATCTGATAATTCTAAGCCTCCGGGAATTCCCGAAAAGTTTAGTGATATGGTTAAAAAAGCGATACACGATTCAAACGAGTTTATACGCGGGAACAGTGGTAGTTTAAATGAAGGGAAAGTTGTTCCTTCCATGTCACCTGATATATGCATCGTCAATTTTTATACGAAAACCGGTAGACTTGGTCTTCATCAGGTTAGAACTTCTTTCTGAACTGATAAAGAGTAAAATGCCGTTTTTGTCCTTGAGGTTTGGTCAGTTTTGCGATTTTCACCCAAAGGTTTGTTTTTTTCGCATCTGGATCCAAAAGGTTTGAAATCTTGCCATTTTCATCTGGCTCGTTAACTCCATCCATTTTTCTCCGTCAAGGCAGAGGTATTTCTGTCTTTTAAGGGCAATTCGGTCTACGGATTCAGTCATTGCCTTTTAAGTTAACGAAAAAGACAAAAATACCCCTGACTTAACGGGGAAAAGTCGATGGAGTTAACAAGCCGGAAGAAAATGACAAAATTTCAAACTTTTTGGATCCAGATGGGAAAAACAAACCTGTGAAAAAAATTCGCAAAACTGGCCAAACTTTAAAAACGAAAATGACATTTTTAACTTTGAATTCGCAAGATTGTGAATTAATATTTATGTTGGTATGTTGTTCAGGACAAAGATGAAAGTGAAAAGAGTAAAATGCCATTTTTAGTCCTTGAGGTTTGGCCAGTTTTGCGATTTTCGCCCAAAGGTTTGTTTTTTTCGCATCTGGATCCAAAAGGTTTGAAATCTTGCCATTTTCATCTGGCTCGTTAACTCCATCCATTTTTCTCCGTCAAGGCAGGGGTATTTCTGTCTTTTAAGGGCAATTCGGTCTACGGATTCAGTCATTGCCTTTTAAGTTAACGAAAAATACAAAAATACCCCTGACTTAACGGGGAAAAATCGATGGAGTTAACAAGCCGGAAGAAAATGACAAAATTTCAAACTTTTTGGATCCAGATGCGAAAAACAAACCTGTGAAAAAATTCGCAAAACTGGCCAAACCTTAAAAACGAAAATGACGTTTTTAACCTTGAATTTGCAAGATTGTGAATTAATATTTGTGTTGGTATGTTGTTCAGGACAAAGATGAAAGTGAAAAGAGCTTGAAGAAAGGGCTACCCGTTGTATCATTTTCAATAGGTGACTCTGCGGAGTTTTTATATGGTGAAACACGAGCTATTGATGAAGCAGATAAAGTGACGTTAGAATCAGGGGATGTTTTGATATTTGGCGGGAAATCGAGGTTAATATACCATGGTGTTAGTAGTATTATTCCTGATACTGCTCCGACGTCACTTATGGAAGCAAGTGATATGCGCCCAGGTCGCTTAAATCTTACTTTTAGAATGTATTGATTGACCCGTTTCATGATCATTTGTGAAGCTTGTTTTTAAGACGGCTTTAGGATTTGGATTTGTTTGTGTGGATTTTCATCACCAAATGTAGGAAGTATTCTAAATGTTTGCTATGTTTTAACATGCACATATTTTAGTTTTTGTAGTTTTTAATGTTTGATATGTTGCATAAAATATATAAGAGTAAACTTCCGTTTTGCTCCCTGTGGTTTGGTCACTTTAACGGTTTTGCCCCAAACCTTTAAAAATAGCCATTTTCCTCCAATAGTTTGCTATAGTTTTTCCATTTTGCTCCCCGCCTCTAACTCCATCCAAATTGTCTGTGGAGCAAAATGGAAAAACCATAGCAAACTATTGGAGGAAAATGGCTATTTTTAAAGGTTTGGGGCAAAATCGTTAAAGTGACCAAACCACAGGGAGCAAATCAAAAGTTTACTCAATATATAAATATGCACATATAGTTACATAAGTTATAGCTATTGTTAATAAGGGTTTTTAGAGTATTCAATGTTTTGAATACTAATCTTTATTCAGTTGGTTTTAAAGACTGAATAATGTTTGTAACATAATGCTGATAAACAACAAATATCTTATTTTTCTATAAAGATAATACTGATGGCGTCTCGACTCTTCACACTTTGGTGAAGAGTTCGGGTCTCATAAGGTAGACAACAAGTGGATTTTAGGAGTATATTTTAAAGGGGTGTGTTCACGGTTGAAAAAAAAGGTTGAGGAAAACTTAAAAGTTGTTTTGTTTTTTTTCTTTTGGCTAAGGTAAGGATGTGTTAACTCTTTCTATTAAAGGACTTTTGGCCTAGTTGTATCCAGGTGTGTAAAATGGTGTCCTCTTTCGAAGAGATTAAGGGTTCGAGTTTCACGGTGGATAATAGTGTAGAAATACTAGTAGATTGAATTGTTGTTGCAAGTATAAACTCTCCTTATGTATTTAGTATTTACCTTTTTTTTTGGCCTATGTTATTTTAGACGTGTTTTGGTTTAGTACTTAACCACTTTTTTTTTAACGGCAAAATTGGATTATTGACGGATCACTAGAGTATCGTAGTGTCACTAGCGGAACCACCTGATCATATCCATATCCATTAGGCATAATTATACACCAATTCAGGAGGAAACTCAATAAATATGGGAAAACCCCCTTGTTCGAATCGAACCCTAAGATACTATTAGGCTATAAAGCCATAGGCACTTAAGTACTTTTGTACGCTATAGTGTTTATAGTTACATTATTTTTTTTTTGAACGACAAGGAACGATGTACCAACCACCGGTACCCCGGACGTTGTGGCCAAGGTCGACTACTCGATGGCCGCCAGCCCATTGGCTCTCCCAGATGCGCGGAAACCCGACCTCCACCCGCCCGAAGGCACGACAGTGGAATAATTGGTAAAACCTCGCCTCCCATCCAAGACGAACCGGCGCCACCCGTATTCGCCCTTCACCTGTATGCCGTAGAAAATAATGAGAAGAGTGAGAGTCGAACCTGGGTCACAAGGAACACCAAGTCTTTCCCTCATTATTAATATTATCAATTAATTATGTCACTCTTTGCTATTTATATATCTCGTCTCCTGTTTCTGAATTTCCGATCTTGGATCTCTAACCTTTGATCTATGATCTCATATTTAAAATGTAATTATCTTGTATATTTTTATATTTTTTGATGTAAAATTTTAATATGTGAAAAAGTAACAAAAAATAAAAAGTTGGGCTGAACGAGTCCTGTTTGAATCAATCTACGAATATCCGTGTTGTGTTCGAGTCCATATGTGTGACATGATTTATTGGTTAGATCGTTTTTTGGTTCGTATAAACTTTTTGGGTTTGAGTGGGGTTGAAGTCGTTAACCTGTGAACATGACCTGTCTAACACCGTTAAAAGCACCAAGTGGGCAAGTGGAGATGTTATCTTTTGTGCCCATTTCACATTCATCCGACAACCTGCTTTATTTAAACTTAATAATTAAATAAATAAATATGGCTCAATATAATTAAAAAAAGATATAGATTAATTAGTTTCAGAAAAAAAAATAAGTGAAATATCAGAATTGTAATCTCTTTCATTTATAGATAGATATACACTGATGAAGTCAAGATATAACAGAAAATATAACATGTGAGAAGGATCAGGGGAAGATATATATGTGTTTATAACACTCCTCCTCAGATATATATTATTTATTTATTATACACGGTTAACAACATATATCAGGATGACGTCAAATAGGTACTTCAGGACCTATGTAAACAAACTGATACTACTGGATCAGTTATGTTGCCTCATTAAAAACCTTACTAAAAAGCCCAGTGGGACAAAACTTAGTTAAAGGAAAAAGGGTAAAGTGTGTATAATTCTCCCCCTTAATTTAACAAATATCTTTTAATCTGCGAAGACCGATCTTGTGTGATAACTGCTTGAAACTGCTTCTAGATAAAGATTTTGTGAATAGGTCAGCTAAATTTTCACTTGACTTGATCTGGCGAACATCAATTTTCCCTTCTTTCTGCAAGTCGTATGTTGAGAATAACGTTGGTGAGATGTGCTTTGTTCGATCACCCTTGATGTAACCTTCTCCAATTTGAGCCATGCAAGCAGCATTGTCTTCATTAATAATCGTTGGCTCTTTCTTGATTTGTTCTAATCCGCATGCTTCTTGTATGTGAGTAATCATTGATCTCAACCATTGGCGAAGCTTGACCCCCCCCCCCATTTTTCCGAAACCGGGGGGCGGAAACGCATATACCTAAAAAATTTCTATACGAAAGTAGTATACGCATCGAAAAGTTCGGGGAGGCGGGCACCCCCTCGGAACATAACTAAGCTTCGCCCATGATCTCAACCACACGCATTCTTGACCGACATCATATAGTGTTATCAATTCCGCATGATTTGATGACGTTGCTATAAGTGTTTGCTTAGTTGATTTCCAAGAAATTGTTTCGCCACCATATGTGAATACATAACCTGTTTGAGATTTTGTTTTATGTGGATCTAATAGATATCTAGCATTGGCATACCCAACAAGCTGGGACTTTTGATTTTTCTGGTAGAAAAGACCCAAGTCTTGTGTCCCGCAAATATACCAGAATATATGTTTTATTCCATTCCAGTGTCTACGTGTTGGATTCGAACTATATCTCACTAGTACATGTGCCGTGAATGCAATATCGGGTCTCGTGTTATTTGCAAGATACATAAGGGCACCGATCGCACTTAAGTACGGTACTTGTGGACCAAGTACTTCTTCGTCTTCTTCTTGAGGGCGGTAGGATCCTTATGTGGATCTAGCGATCGGACAACCATGGGTATGCTAAACGGATGAGCTTTGCCCATATTAAAACGCACTAACATCTTCTGGATATAATTTGACTGATGGACGAATGTATCGTTGCGCAAATGCTCGAACTGCAGGCCGGGACATAATTTTGTTGTACCAAGGTCTTTCATCTCAAATTCTCTCTTTAATATATTAGCAGTTTTTTCTATCTCTTCAGGAGCTCCGATGATGTTTATATCATTAACATAGGCTGCTATTTTACTGAATTTTAAGTCAGTCGATTGTACCACATACGACTAGATTGTTTGAGACCATATAAAGACCTTTTTAGCTTTATAGCACACACGTCTCGAGGTATTGATTTTAATGCTTCAGGCATTTTTTAATCCTTTATGGATTTTCATATAGATGTCATTTTCAAGTGTCCCGTACAAGTATGCAGTGACAACATCCATAAGTCTCATTTGAAGTCCTTCTGAGATTGCAAGGCCAATTAGAAATCTTAGTGTTATCGCATCCACTACAGGGGAATACATTTCCTCATAATCAACTCCTGGGATTTGGGAAAAACCCTTGTGCTACAAGACGTGCCTTATATCGTACAATCTCATTCTTTTCGTTTCTTTTTATAGCAAACACCCATTTATAACTTGCTGGTTTGACGTCTCTATGTGTTCGGACTACAGGTCCGAAAACATTTCGCTTTTCAAGCGAACCTAACTAAGCCGTTATGGCCTCTTGCCATTTTGGCCAATCATTTCTGTGCATGCACTCTTCTAGAGTTTTAGGTATGTAATCATTTTCATTGATTACATCCATGGCTATAGCATATGCGAATATATCATTAACACGTGTTTCATTTTGGTTCCATATTGTACTATTTTGTACATAATTGATAGAGATCTCGTTCCCGTTTGGTACAAGTGTCTCTTCTGGAATCTCATTTCCTCTGGAATTATATTTGTACGTAAATGCTTAGTCTGTGGTCCCATTATGGTACGTTGTGGTGGCGATATCGATACATATATCGCACAACCAAATATTTTGAGGTGGGATAGGTTTTCGTTCTCTTCCTGAGACCAGTTGTAATGGGGACTATTCATGATCAGTAGTTGGTCTTAATCTGATAAGTGCAACGTGTAAAATACCATTGGCAACTTGCATCTGACAGCATCTCATCAGGAGAGGTCTAGCGATTATTTGTAATCATTTAATTAATGGTTCAGCTAAATCATTTTGTGTATGAACATGAGCTATCGGATGTTCAACATTTATCCCAATCGACATGCAATAGTCATTAAAAGCTTGAGATGTTAATTCTCTTACATTATCCACCTGGATGTTTTTAATTTGATTGCCGGGAAATTAGCTCTCAGTTGTATGATTTGAGCTAAAAGTCGGGCAAATGCTACATTTCGAGTAGCCAAAAGACTCACATGTGACCATCGCGATGACGCGTCAAGTAAGACTAAGAAATAGCGAAATGGACCACAAAGAGGGTGTATAGGCCCACAAATGTCCTCTTGTATTCTTTCTAAACATGAGTAGCTTTTTTGTATCAACTTAGGTTGTAAGGGGCGAGTAATTAGTTTACCTAAAGAGAATGCCGCACATGATAAATCTTTTGATAGTAAGACTTTTAAATTCTTAAGAGGATGCCCATTTGCACTATTAAGTTTTCGCCTCATCATTATGTTACCTGGTGACCTAGTCGGTCATGTCATTGTGAATGTGTGTTTATCTAGTAATTTATGGTTACTCACCACTATGTATGATTCTATAGGAGTAATGTTAGTACAATATAATCCAGAGGATAAAGCATTTAGCTGTTCTACAATGGCATCTTTGCCATTTTCATCTAAAGTAATTTGTAAGTATTCAATATTATTTTCCGATATTGTTTTGAGGTGGTAATCGTTTTGTTGAATAAAGTGACGCTTGTTGGGTCACACAATGTATGTGTTTACGCACAATGTATGTGTTTACGCACAATGTATGTGTTTCTACATGTAAGCGTGTCACGCGGTTAAAAACAATATGATACCGGTTCAGTGTTTTGCAAACCGCTAACCAGATCGACCTCAAACCAAACCATGTACGCGTTTCTACATGTAAGCGTGACACGCGGTCAAACAATATGATACCGGTTCAGTGTTGTTCTGCAACCGGTAACTAAACCGCCCTCAAACCAAACCATGAAACAGACCACTTATGCCTGCCTTTTATTGATTAGCCATGCAATGTTAATATAAACAAAACCACACATTACAACATCAATGAAACAAAAATCATAGAATAAAAAAAATTCCCATAAGTCAAAAATATAAAAATAGCTAGAAAAATATATCAACACACAATAATCATTTCGGCTGATCTATACATATAGAAAAAAATCCAAAGCAAAACAAAAGAAAGAAATCTTCAAGACAAATTATAGAAACCAGGTTGACCGGGTCACGTCGTTTTATTCGGTTTAACTTTCGCAAAGTTAACCAGGTCTCCAAACAGCTTATCCTCTGCTTTTTGAGGCTTTCCAGATGGCACATGAACATATGACGCATTAGCCATTGACGGACCGGTGTAAACTGTGTCTCTCATAGACATCCCCGCCATTCTCTGATCGATATATTGTGCGTTTTGTTGCTGCTGGTCGTATCCATAACCGTAACCATAACCGCCGCCATAGCCGGAGGGCTGTCCCATCTGGTTACCGTACATTTGTTGAGGATATTGCATGTACGCCATTTGCTGTTGCGGAAGTACGCCACCTTGAAACTGTTGTTGAGGAATTTGATTGGCGTAAACTGGCTGGTTGTTCATTGGCGGCTGCATATGGTTGCTCATCGGTGGCATTTGGTTGTTCATTGGCGGCACATGGTTGTTCATGTTTACAGGGATTTGTGAGTCATGAGGAGGTTGTGAGTACGGAGTTGTGCCGCCTGCTAATTCATCGTCGGCAGCCTGAGCTTCCCATGGCGGTGGCGGTAAACCACCGCTAGTTGCAGCACCTATAAAAGAAACCAAAATATGATTCCAGGTTATTCGGTTCGGTTAGGTTCTTCAGTTCGATTTTTTCCGGTTTTTTGTGCGGTTCGTTTTTTTTTTGGTTTGGTTAAATCGGTTTTTTCGGTTTCGGTTCTTTCGCTTTTCTGCTCACACCTACCAGGTACTATTATCTATATTTGCATTTTGCAAAATAATATTTCACTTACCGAAACCCGGTGAAGGTGGCTGCTGCTGCGGCGGCGGCGGCTGCTGTTGACCCATTTGACCATTCCACACAGGATTATTCCCTTGATTATACTGGGACCACAACTCATTCTGAGGTGGGGCCGCGTTGGCAACATTTCCGTTAGAATAAAGTGACGGTTGTTGGCCCGGTGTATACTGAGTTTGAGGTTGTTGGGCCGACACGTTTTGAGGTTGTTGGGCTTGAGGTGCAAACATGTCCATAAGTGCTAACGCATTTGGTTGAGATACAGGAGTAACAGCAGGCTGAGCTTCACCCGCAGGGACAATAGCTAAGGAGCTTGAAGCATTTGGCGAGCCAAAACCGTCTCCGCTCAAAAGGTCAAAACCGGCATTGACTTTTTCCGGAGTTGTTGACTGTCCGTTAGTTGGAACAAGAGCAAGAGAAATCAAATCATTCTCGACACCCGAAGGGGCGGCAGATCTGCAAAAGACGAAAAGGGTTATTTTAGTAGTTAAACTAGTAAACGTAAAGTAATGCGAATTTATATCATCTAATGAAAACGTATTATATTTGACCTGACTAGTTTCCGAATAAAGTTTACGTCAACACGTTGACCAACTGAAAACGTACATAAAAATAAGCACGAAAACGTTTTATATTTGACCCGACTTATTTCCTAAAAAAATTACGTCGAAACATAAGAAAATAGTGTTTTTTAAAGTTTAAGGATGGTGCCGGCATTCATAGTTGCTAATAGCGATTATAGTGAGCGCTATAGCGAATAGCGTAGCGTAGCGCTGGATCATCACTATCTGATGTTTAGCGCTCAATAGCGTGAATTAGCGACACTTAGGGTTTTTCTTTTCTTTTCTTTTTCCTTTTTTAATAATAAAAACTGAACTTTTAGGCATTTAATCAACCAAACAGCTGTAATTTTCGCTAATTGCATCAAAAAACCTTAAATTCGTGAATAAAACCCTAATTTTTTCAATAATAAAAACCTAATTTTTAGGCATTTTAATCGACTAAAAAGCTGCAATCTTCACTAATTGCATCAAAAAACCCTATTTAAAAAAAATTCTAATACGTTGTCACTAAACATCAAATAGCGCTCACTATCTCATCGCTATCGCTACGTAGCGTATAGGTAGCTTGTTGCTATTTACCACTATTCGTTATTAACAACTATGATTGCGTTGTGACGCCGTCGAAACGTAAAGTAACTCGAATTTATACCATCTAATGAAAATGTGTTATATTCGACCCGACTCGTTTCCGAACATCATTTACGTCAAAAAGTAGACCAGCTGAAAACATAAATAAATATATGAACGAAACGTATCATATTTGACCAGACAAAATTTACGTCAAAACGTAAACCAACTTGAATTTATACTGACACGTACATATATAAAAATAATCACTTAGAACTCGAGGGGGGTCAAAATGACATTTCATAGAATTTTTAGAAAGTTAAGGGGTGTTAGGGCAAAAACTGAAAGTTAAGGGGTTAAAGTAAAAAAAGACAAAAATAAACTTGATTACCCAGGTTGTTTAATGTCGGTAGCGTCAATAAGAGGAGCATCAACAGGTACTAATGCTTGACTGGTTTCAGGAGCTGACTTTTCAGATGAAACTACTTGAGTTCCGTTAAGAAGCGCTTCATGTTTGGATAGAACGCGCTGCAAATCGTCATTTAAAGCTAATCCTTGACTTAGTAATGATTCATCCCTATATAACAAATGAAATAAAACGTTTATTCGTATATGTTTCGGTGAAAATAGCAATTTGTGAAGTACTAATTCGTAGTTACACGAAGTCTTACGCGGTTGAGTTGACCAGGTGGACCACTCTTTTCTTGTACGCACGACACTGCTCCACCAAGTCCACAATAACCTCCTGCCTAAGTCCCTTTATCAAAAATAAAAATTAAAAGAAATAAATTAATTAACGAAAATATTTATCAATGCTTAATAACTCATATATATTAATTAATTTCAAACGTTACTTTTATATATTAATGAGTGAATTTCAAGGATTGTCCTTTATCTTTATACGCATTTTCAGGCGTTGTCCCTTATGTTCAAAATTGACGAGTTTTGTCCTTTATGTTTTCATATCATACACGTTTCGTCCTTTAGGCCTAACCCAGTTAGTTTTTTCAGTTAAATTTGGTCATGTGCTTTGCATATGAGGGCATTTTTGTCAATTCAAAGGTAAGTTCAACGGCAAATTTACAGCTCAAAGCTTCTGCAATCTTTGAATTGACATAAATGTCCTCATGTGCAAAGCACATGACCAAATTTAACTGAAAAAACTAACTGGGTTAGGCCTAAAGGACAAAACGTGTATGATATGAAAACATAAAGGACAAAACTCGTCAATTTTGAACATAAAGGACAACGCCTGAAAATTGATATAAAGATAAAGGACAATACTTGAAATTCACTCTATATTAATTTCAAACATCGAGTTAATTATAAGTTATAACTGTAACTGACAATTTTACCTCTTTCTTTTCTGGATCGATTGCAGTCAACATTTCTGCAAGTACATCCATAATACCACGCGCATTTTGCATTTCCGTCAAACTGGCAAAAATATCAAACACGCAAATATTAAATCACGACACCGGTGATTCAACAAAACGTTGTTCGATTCCACAAATAAAAAATTAAACGACATAATTTAGGTACCTCAAACTCGAAAATTCAGCTTCAGTAGAAGCCATTGCTGTTCCATTTTCATTTTCAGAGTTATGTACATTATGTGGACCCGATGTTATCGGTTGTGTTTGTGGGGGAGTAAAGACAGGTGCTGATCTCTCAGATCTTTGCGGAAAGTTCGCCCCTAAACGCTGAACAATTAAAAGATATTAAATATAATTGCCCATTTTCCTAAAAATGCAATTGTTAAACATTTTTTTTCCAAAAAAGGATATTATATATTATATATTTACCAATAATTCATGGTATGCTGCATAGTACTGTGGGTACCGTGCCCTTGCTCCACCAAAAGCTTCTTGCCAGGTGTCGATTAGAATTAATATTTTTTCTTTTACATGAAAATCAGGCTGCAGGATTAATATAAAATCTCTATTATATATATATTGACAAAAATATGGTGTGTAAATAAATTTAAAATAATAACAATAGTACTAGCCTTCTTTTTGACTATTTTGACCATGTCATGGAGCAAGTCTTTCTCGGCTACATGCATATGAACAAAATCGCCACAATTCTTCACGATTGTTTCCAAGAGCTTAACATAAAAAAACGAGTCAGTGATTTTAACCAAGTTAACAAATCACATTGCACATAATTAAACGAAATAAATGGAACTCTTCGGTTAGCGGTAAGGATCATGTTCGTTTTAGTTTAACTGAACATATGGAAGAACGCGAACACACAAACGCAATGGATTTTCTTGTTCGTGTTTGTTCTACAAAAAACATGTGTGTTCTTGTCCGTTCATTTAATCATAGTTGTTAATGGCGAATAGCGACAAATAGCGATAAGGTACCTACCTATATGCTACATAGCGAATAGCGAGAAATAGCGGGCGCTATTTTATAAATAGCGATACACTAGAATACTTTGTATATGTATATTATATGTATATTTAACAAAATACCCCGGTATATATATGCTATTTTACATGAATATTTAACAAAAACCTAAAATCCAGTTATTTTATAGCTATATTTAATTGCTATTTATATTAAATAAACAAAAAAAATTTTTTTAAAAAAGTAAAGTGTCGCTATTCTCGCTATCCATCGCTACAACCCTAATAGCAACACTAGACCTATACGCTACATAGCGCGCTATAGCGATCGCTACGATCGCTATTGACAACTATGCATTTAATAGGTAAACAAACACGGAAAAAACATAAAGGAACATACATGAAAAAATATAAAAATAAACAGCCTATCAAAAATATTAAAGTTAAAATATAGATAATATTTATTTCCTTACATGCATGTTCACGTTCAAGTTTGAACATATATTACTATATATGTATAATATATTCGAACATAAATGAACATACATGAACGAACAATGCATTGAACGTTCATGAACATTAATGAACGAAGGCAAAGCTTGTTTGTTTTTTATTCATTTAACTAAAAAAACATCAAAACTTGTTCACGTTTGTTCTTTAATAAACAAGCAAACTTCCCGCTGAACAGTTTGCTGAACGTTTTGTTCGTTTACATCTCTTTGTGAATGAGTTGCCACACAAGGTGGAACTTTATAGTTTATACATCCTCGTTGTTTACCCTACCCCAAAATACACTATATTTATAAGGAGAGGAGATATTATCTTAACCTCTATCTTGTTTAAAACAATATCATGACTCTCAACAACCAAGATAAAGAAAATAGTAGACGTTTGTGCTTACCGTTAAAGCAAGAAGTTGCACTTTCGGATTCCTGCTTCCTAAACGTTTTTTTATTCCTTTAACGACATCTTTTGCTTGCCTGAAACATAATCCAATATTAGTGCATTAATCACCATTTACATGAATCAATGCACATATAAAACTAGCAATGAATACATATACACTGTTAAGAGGTGCCAATCTCAGCCCATTTACTTACAAATAGTTTGATTTACGGTCCAACAATATAAATAGATACAAACAATACATACAAACAATTACAAGTGACAATTTCGACCCATTTACTGATCAAGTTGCAACCCTAGTTAGCCTTAAATTATGCAAACTTATAGCTCACTCCATCCCATTCCTTACATTCTACTCCTAAATCCTACAACAAAGTTATACAATCAGAACAATCAAACCTGAGATAGTAAGATCTTAGATTGCACTTCAAGTTATACCCTCACTTAACCCTAATTTCTCAAATCCTAATCCAAAACACAATTCACATTCACATAATTAATTATATCATAACCACAAAAACCCTAAAATCCATAACCTAAATACATCCAAAACCACAATTCACATAAATAACTTCTATCCTAATCTAAACTGAAATTCACATAACTAATCATATCATTACCACAAAATCCCCAAAATTCATAACCTAATTACATCTAAACCACAAATAACATAACCTAATCATACCATAACCACAAAAACCCTAAAACTCATAACCTAATTATATCCAAAGTTCCAAACCACAATTCACATAACCTAAGTCACCACAAACACAAAAACACTAAAATTCATAACCTAATGTTGCACAACGAAACAGATAACAACTAACGCAACAATAACAACTGATATCACTGCAAATAAACAATCAAAATCGGAAAAATTAGGTGAAAACAAACACATACACAGGATCATGCTTGCAGATATCACAAATCCTAATCTAAACCACAATTCACACAATCTAACTTACCACAACCACAAAAACCCTAATATTCATAACCTAATTGTGAAGAACAAAACAGATAACAACTAACGCAACAATAACAACTGATCTCACAGCAAATAAACAATAAAAACCGCAAAAATTAGGTGAAAACAAACGCATACACAGGATCATGATTGCAGATATCACAAATCCTAATCTAAACCACAATTCACACAATCTAACTTACCACAGCCACAAAAACCCTAAAATTCATAACCTAATTGTGAACAACAAATCAGATAACAACTAACGCAACGATAACAAGTGATATCACTGCAAATAAACAATTAAAACCGGAAAAATTAGGTGAAAACAAACACATACACAGGATCATGATTGCAGATATCACAAATCCTAATCTAAACCACAATTCACACAATCTAACTTACCAAAACCACAAAAACCCTAAAATTCATAACCTAATTGTGAACAACAAATCGGATAACAACTAACGCAACAATAACAACTGATTTCACTGCAAATAAACAATCAAAACCTCTAAAAAATTAGGTGAAAACAACACATAAACAGGATCATGATTGCAGGCATCATAAATCCTAATCTAAACCACAATTCACACAATCTAACTTACCGCAACCACAAAAACCCTAGATTTGTGAACAACAAAACAGATAACAACTAACGCAACAATAACAAGTGGAAATAAAGAACAAAAAGCGGAAAAATAGGTGAAAAGAAAGACATACACAGGATCATGATTGCAGATATCACAGATCTCGAGATTCATGGCCCAATCAGGACCGATAAGCATGTCGCTTGTGGCTCTAGCCACCATAGAGTTCACCATGTTTATCGGTGATTTTGAGAGATTATTGTTGTGATCGGTTGATGAAGAAGGGCGATCTGGATGCAGAAACAGAATCTGGTGAAGAAAAGTGAGAGATTTCAGATCAAACAGTCAAAGTTGTGAGATTTGTTTTGGAGGTTTTCAAGTCAACAGATATTGATAGTTATCCTGACTTTCTATTGTATTGTATTGCATAATTATTATCTCTTAAGAATATTGTGTATGTATAATATGAGAATATAAAGTGGTAAAGTAGCCCAACCCTAATGATATACTTTCTCTAGATAATTCATTTGATCATTAATACACACATGATTTAGTATTATTCTTCTTTTCTCCTTTTTTTTTCTTAAGGTGGGAGGAGAGGGGAGGGGAGGGGTGTTTATCGACGAAGAATTACTTTTTGGTGTCACAACTGTGTTTTTGTAGGTATTTGTCAGAAACTGCAGATACTGACGACGATGTTCCTGACCGAGTATCACAGTCATTTCTCTATCTCTGTACACACAAACAGATTTTCTCTCTCTCTCTCTCTCTCTCTCTCTCTCTCTCTCTCTCTCTCTCTCTCTCTCTCTCTCTCTCTCTCTCTCTCTCTCTCTCTCTCTCTCTCTCTCTCTCTCTCTCTCTCTCTATCTCATCTTCTTTCTTTGGTAACTAGTCCCAGATCTTCTTGATACCCAATTTTGCTACCTGAAATCGATGTTTTAATAACCGGTTCAAGAACCGGCCGAAATCGCTCAGTATGCCTAATTGAACCGCCCGATACACCTGGTTAAACCGTCCCTGAGCCAAATCCGGTATGATATAAAAACCGGATTTTAACACACTATCTGAAATAATAATGTTGGTTTTACTAATTTAGTAACACTACCTAATCATGGGTTACCGAATACGCCATGTGTACACTTAGCATGTTTCTTAATTAGCTTATTAGTATAATAAATCTTAGATGTACTAAATATATTTATTCAGATATTGCTTAGGATCTAACCGAAAACCACTCCTCTCGGAACTTTTTGGTTAGATAAGAGTCGTTTACATAAACGGTTTGATTAAATACTCTTGAATTGTTGTTACGTGAGTCGAGTCGGTTAAACTGTGAACGAGACAAGTGGTTGGATTGGGTTTTTTTTACTTGCCCAATCTTATACATTTGAGACTTTATAATTTGTTTATTTAAGCCTTTATGTTTTGATAACATTTTAAATCCATATCAAAATTAAACTAGTTTTATATTTAGTTTTGAATTATATTAATTTTTAATTATTTATAATGTTATTCGCATTTAAAACTGGTTTAATATAGTCTAGAATCGATAATACATGAAATTGCCAAAAAGTTGTCATATGTGATATGATTAATAACTTTCACAATACGGTTTATACAAATTAGTGTTTTTCAACGATGCGCGTTGGGCGAGGATCATTAGGGTTTTCGGCGGGCGCAGGAAAATACATCATTGCTAGTGCTTTTCAATGACGCGCGTTGCGCAAAGATCATTAGGATTTTCGATAGGCTTAGGAAAATACATCATTGCCCGTAAATCCAGGTTTACGTAATAGGCTCAGAACCGTGGCTGTAAAATATATGTTGCCTCGCCAACGACAAATCACAATCATTGCCTTAGTCAAGTAACAAAATCTAGAAAACATTGCACTTAAATAATATGGGGAAAAACACACATACACATATATATGTCATCAAATAAATAGCCCAAAACGGAACACATGTAGAAGCCAAACCCTTGTCTAAACAAAATTCAATAGACACGTAAGCAATCAAGCAACGGTAGAACATTTAATCTGCAAACCAACAACAATACATATAAACACTTACAACATTCGAATGCAATGTCATTCGAAACAACGTCACGAACACATCAATTTACTTGCCGGATCTAAACTTACCTTATAGGCTCAGAACTATGGCTCCAATACACTTGCCTCGCCAACGATAATTGATAATCATCGTCTTAGTATGTAACAAACTCAAAAAAAAAAAAAAAAAAACTACCGCTTAAATAATACAGGGTAAAAATAACACATATGATCAAGCAGATCAGTCAAAAACATTACACATGTAAGGGACTCGAACCGAGTCTACATAGAAACCAATAAACATGCAGTAGTTATACAAGGGGATAAATAAACCAGATCTTACCGAAATCTAACACCGGGACTATGGAACAACAACCACCACCATCACCACTTCAATTATCAAAACAGAAACCCTAGAAAATAAAAAAACCACATACTAAGTGCAATGAAACCCCAGGTGTAAAAGAGTTTTCAAGAGCAAGTGTAAATGAGCCACCCGTGGCAACCGAAGGAGGGTAAGAGATCACCGCCCATATCTATTGGCCACAACAACCACCCTTATCAACCAATCGGGTGGCCAATAATAACAAACATGAAAACCCACATTGTATCACATAAAAAGGTCAAAAAATTTGGGACCCGAACCCGGGTCTTAACAGAAACAAACACCCAAACCACCGCGCCACCATAGCCCATTCAATATATAAACACACAATAATGCATATAAACAATCCATAAAAGATCACAATAATAAAAAAGAAACTAATCAACAGCGTCTGAACAGCTCCGTTTGCTTATTATTAGAGTATAATATAATTATGTTTATATATATATATATATATATATATAAAATAAACCATTGAAGTTTAGGTGTTCGCTTGAGGTCAAGGGTTCGAGCCCCGCCAAAGATAGATTTTATGTGATTTAAGCAGTTAAAAACGTTAGCTCCTTTTCTCCTCCAAATATTCTTGTAGCATCCTTAGTGGTGCCGTCTATGGCCAATCTAGAATGGCGGCTAATGTGATGGAGAAAGGAGCAAATGTTTCCAGACAGATTCCAGATTCCGTAAGAGAGGAGGAAAGGGCCATCTACGCGCAATTTTGTTTTGGTCCACCCGATCAACTTAGGTGCATCCATTTGTCCCTTCCTCTACCGCTATATGTCAGTACCTATTACACTCCCCTAAACAAACAACCAATAAAACCTCTAGTGACAGACTCATGAATTATTTTTTGGGGTGCAAACCAGGGCTTCAACCAACTTTTCAAAGGGTGCGATCGATATTTTTGCCTATAAAATACACTAAATTTTTTGTAAGGGGTGTATCCGCCCACCACAACACCTAAGTCCGCCCACCGGTGGCCAGAGGATTAGCATTAGTGGGGCTGAGTGCATATTGCATGCAAGTTCCTTCAGCCACAAGTAACTTGTATTGCGCATGAACAATGTGTGGCTTTTCTATTGTGGAATAAGTAAGACTTACTTTATTCTTTTCTTTCTTCTACTTCTATATTCAAAGTTCTTCATCCAAAAAAATAATAAACTTATACAAAACCTCACATTTCATTATTTTTACAACCCACCCCCTCTACCCAAATCAAATGGCTCCAAATTTGGACTTGTTCCTTATTGCTCTTCTTCATGGCTCACTCATTTCATGTGTTCTTATTATTGTCATCTTCATCATTCTAATAGCTATTTTGTCTACATTCTCCATCTTTCTCTTCTCAATTCTTTTTATTGATGCATATGAATACTACTATCTATATGTTTCACAACTTGTTGAGACGACGAACGCTCATCTTGAATTATGTTTTGTGCTAATGATGGTTCTTTTGACGTATGCATATGTGGTTGCGGAGAGAAGGTGGAAACCCGCGTTACAAATCAAAGTTTCTAAAATGAGGAAAAAGCTTCGTGTTGCACTTGATCAAGCCGACGAAAGAAAAGTTTGTTAATAACGTTCTAGTATAGTTATTATAGGAGAAATATTGTGTGTTCTTGTAATAGTATGTCATTATTGGTAAGATAATTTTATTTATCGTTAATAGTATATAATTAAAAATTTAACATAGCAAATGTTATGCGTTTGGTAATTTGGTAGATAACTTTACCATGTAAAGTTTCTGGATCTATATGCAAAAAATATATGACTATATATATGAAATTATGAATGACACCCCGTTTTAAAATTCAAGTTTGATTACAAAATGAGGGTGGAGATATAATAGGAAGTTTATTTGGCTAGGAAGGCTAGGAAGTGATCTTGACCATCCATTTACTTAATCAAGGGCTAAGATTAAATCAGGGAAATTGAAAGTAAAAAAAGAGGCGCGTGACTTTTTTCAGGGGCAATCTAGTCAATCCAAGCCAATAGTTTCTCTCTCCTCCAATTCCCCCCATTTTTTAAACGTTAATAACTCTTTCATACGACATTATTTTTTTATAAAAATTGCACCAAAAAAACGAGTGTTTTTTTATCTTTAAAACGAGTATACTATTGCTATATTTTGAAAAAAAAAATTTAAAACCCAGTTGCGTAAAACGCAATAGAAAAAACCCCAGTATCGTAAAACGCAATGAAAAAAAACCCTAAAAAATGACATTTTTCTAAAACGCAATGCACAAAAAACACAAAGAAATGACTTTTTTGTAAAACGCAATGGCCAGAAAACACATAAAAATGTGTTTTACCTAAAACGCAATGCACCAAAAACACAAAAAAATGACTTATTTGTAAAACGCAATGGCCAGAATACACTTAAAATGTCTGTTTTCTAAAACGCAATGGACTGAAAACACATAAAAAAGTGTTTTACCTAAAACGCAATGCACCAAAAACACAAAGAAATGTCTTATATGTAAAACGCAATGGCCAGAAAACACTTAAAAATGACTCATTCTAAAACGCAATGGACTGAAAACACCTAAAAAATGTGTTTTACCTAAAACACAATGACTAAAAACACTTAAAAATGTGTTTTTTTCTAAAACGCAATAGCTGTCTGTCACTGTGAACTGTCTGTCACTGTGAACTGTCTTATTTCTAAAACGCAATGGACACATAAAACTGTCTGTCACTGTGAACTGTCTGAATTGTCTACGAATTACTGTCTTCGAAATGAGCCAATTTATGGAAATTTAATTTTTCTGATGCGTTTTTAGTACAGCCAGGGGCTCAACCCCAGCCAGGGGCTCTGCCCCTTGGACCCCGCCAGGGGCTGCCGCCCCTGGGACCCCGCTACCGGGGGCTGCCGCCCCCGGACCCCCGCAAAGATCGTAAAACGCAATGACTAAATAAAAAACCCAGATCATGAAAATGAAATTAAAGAATTTCTTACATGGATCGAAGCCGATTTCTTCATCAATTGACGGAATTTGAATGATAGAAACACTTATCAACGCTTGAATCGAACGAATCGAGTGATTATCTCCAAAATCACCGGAAAAAACGAGATTTTTTTATGAAATTAAACTGGGTTTTCTTCAAAAAAAAAGCTGAAGAACACGTTGATCGGGTTCTGAATCATTGATTTGTGATGAAAATCGCACTATAATGTAGTGATTATTGAGATATAAAGTGAAGAAATAGTTGAAGATGGTGGATTTTGAAAATGATGGGTTTTTGAATTTACTGGGTTTTGAAAAAGGAAGAAGAAAGAGTTGGATTGACTAAAATACCCTTTCTCTTTATTTTAAAATTTGCCACATGTCATAATCCTATGGCTTCCTATCCTTCCTAGAGAAAATTAACTTCCTATTTGATCTTTACCCTACAAAATGATATCATATAATTATTAAATAATATACCATACATGGATATTTTTCTGTTATAAGAACTTAAAATTTGTATTATTACTAGGATTTTGACCCGTCGCGCGTTGCGGCGACGTCGAAAGTTAAAGTAACTCGTATTGATGCTATATATTTGACCCGACTCTTTACTTAAAAAATTACATCGCCATCGAATGAAAACGTAGCATACTTGACCCGACTTGCTTTCAAATACAGTTTAGAACGTACACAAAATAAGTAGAAAACGTATTATTTTTTACCAGTCTCGCTTGAGAAAAAAGTTTATGTCAAAACGTGAGTCATTTACGTTGAAACGTGAATTTCAAAACGACATGTACGTTAAAAATGCGATACACAACGCGTTACGTGGCAGCACCTTAGTTGTTTATAGCTGACGACACATTATGTGATGCGTTAACCACATAAAACACGTGTTTGACGTATCCGATCAAACTCAGTGTAACCTATATAAGCATTGTGGTTACAATGTACAATGATGAAATTAACATGTGATGCCCGCACGTGACATTACACGTTTTTGACTTTGTTACACACGGTACGTTCGTGAAATTAACGTCATTGCAATGTAAAGTTGTAACAATATTTTAGACAATCGTGTAAAATCGTAAAAGTAATTTAGACATTAATATGGTTAGAAATAGATTAAAAAAAGTATATTAATGTGTGACGCTATGGTCTCAAGTCATAAAAGCAATTCAAATAAATGAGACGTTAAGTTATTAAGTAGAAAAAGTTAGTAGATCAAAGTTGTCAATTACCAAAAGTTAAAAGTGAATGCTTAAGTTACCTAGTTTGAGAGTGTAAATTGAAAGAACTAAAAGTACAGGGGTTAAAAAGTAAAAGTATAAGGATTAGAATTGTAATATATGGAAATTAAAAGGAGATAAATGTTAGGGGCTAAGTATGACTTTTTGTAAAAGTTGAGGAGTTAAAGACAAAGGTCATCCACCGACCTTTGTCTTTAATATTATATAAATTGTTTGGAGAACAAAAACACAACTATTTAAAAAGGGTAGCGGCGCAACTTGTTGCCCGTTTACCTTCTATTTCGATGTAATTTCCGGTTAGAGTTGATGTCCAATCCGAATAATAAAAATGAAAGTTTAAAATAGTATGAAATGTTGATAAAAAATTAAAACGATTTACATTTGTTTGTTTTCTCAAATTAATTTATCGTTCTGTAATGAATTTCACCCGTGTTACATGAGTGAACAATTCCATTTACATGTATTAAGTGTTGATGTATGTTAGTATGTGAATAACTTAAGGTTAGCTATATAGGTTTTGTTTTTGAATTAAACCTGATATAAACCCGAGCACGACACAATGGCACATGCATTTGCAGATCGATATAAAACACGACCTGTTTTTGCTTGAAAACAACAATTTCTTTTTACATATTCACACTTTAAAACTTTGTTTTTATATATTGTTTTGAAGCCAATTTCTTCTTAGAAGTTCAAAATTTGACATAAAAATTAATCAAATGGTTTAAATTATTATAAAAATAGATTAAAAAAAAAACTGTATCATTAAATGAATGCATGGGTTAAATGGGTCAACACATGAACTAATCGGGTTGACACAAACACAACCATTTAGCTAAATGTGTTTGTGAGGTCGACACGAACTTGTGTTAGGTTTGTGATGATTCAGACCCATAGAATAACTCCATTTACGATATTTGTAATTTCAACGGCCGCTACCACCATCACTTCCGCCTCTACCAATGTCGTCATAGTCATCATTAAACTCTTAAAACTTTTAACTTACTACCAATGGGGTGGCGGTCCATTGGCAAAGGTAAAACCTTTAAACATCTTAGGAGGGGAGGTCTTGGGTTCAAGTTCCACAGACGATAGGAATAAAAAATTTGCCGTTCAAAAAAAAAAAAAAAAAAAAAAACCTTTTAACATAACTAAACACTCAACTAAGCATAAGTGATCCGCCACTATATCACAAATCTAATTAAATTCTATTAAAAATCAACTTCATTCATAATTTCATTTTGTTTTAACAAATTTCACTTAATTCTAGCAAACAATATATTTCCTAAACGAGCTCGAGTCTGAAATACATAGCTCTTTTAGGCTCGTGAGCCTAAACGAGCCCATTTTTTTAGTTTTTTATATTATAATATAATAATAACGACGATAACATTGGTGAGCCGAGCTCGAGCTTTCGATTTTACTCGTGAGCCGAGCTCAAGCTCAAAGAAGTAGACTCGAACCGAACCGAACTCGAGCTTCATAAAAACATAACGAGCCAAACTCAAGCCTAGTTAGGCTCAGGCTCGGCGTGACTCATTTACACCCCTAGTGAACACTAAGAAAATTAAAGTTTTAGAAATAATATATGCTCTCTCTCACCACATAGAATTATCATACATTACATATAAGTATTCACATAGTTTGAAAGTTGCTCTTTGAAAAAGTAAAGTATTTATATAATTCTCACATTTATTCATTTAAAATTGTTTCTACAAGTATATATATAAGTACAAATTTATACAATTTTAAAAAAACTTTTAACAAAATTCAAAAATTACCAATCAATACTAGAAAACATATATCAATTCATTTTATATTTATTTGTAAAGAAAAAAAAAAAACAAATTTGACTCTATATGTGTTAAGTGTAAACTGCAAGTCTGCAATACTGCATTATATTGTGCATGCCTCATTTTGGCTTTATACTTGTTTGGTGTGACACTTCACATTAATATTTCCAAGCAGTAGAATTCATTACTTATTGTCACTCAAAATTCATCAAACAAACAAACAATGGAACAAGGAGACTTGCATCAAGAAAAATCAAGCATCCATGAAGAGTTACAAACACATTTACTCAATGACCATAATCATGTTCATAAGGGTGGTCTTAGAACCATGCCATTCATCATAGGTACATATAGACCCCCAAATTCGTTCTCTTCGGTTTGAACATAATTATGATTTTGATTTTGTACGTTTCGGGCAGTGAACGAAGCGTTTGAGAAGGTTGCGAGTGACGGGTTGTTGGCGAACATGATTTTTTATCTAATGCAAGTTTATCACATGGAAGCTGTAACTGGAACTAGTGTGCTTTACATTTGGTCAGCATGTTCAACCGGTCTATCTGTTTTGGGGGCTTTCGTTTCGGACTCTTATTTGGGTCGGTTTCGGGTCATTGCATTCGGGTCTATCTCCAGTCTTGTTGTAAGTTGAAATCATTTCATCCTTTAGTTTTTAGAGAGAAAATTGCAAATATAAATTTTGACGATTTTTTTAATTGACAATAAAATTATTAACTTACTAAAAAATAAACATATATAAAAGCAACCAATCAGAAAACGTCACATGTCACAAGGTCGGGGCTATGTACAACTAGAAAAATGAGGCTCAAAATTTATAGGTTTGAATGAAAAATAAGCCACTAAATTCATGGATTTCAATTGGGTTAGGTAGGGTTAGTTGGGTTAAATGAAAATTGGGTTTCATTGAGCCAAAATTATAAATAGGTTATTGGGTAGTATCATGTTAGTTAAAAAATACTAAACTGTCAAAATGGTCTCTGAGGTTTGGTCATTTTTGTTATTTTAGTCCAAAACTCAAATCTTTTGAATCTGGGTCTTTAACAAAAGATTTGAGTTTTGGACTAAAATGGTAAAAGTGACCAAACCTGAGAGACCATTTTGATAGTTTACTCAAAAAAAGCTTAATGGGTTTAAAAAACATCTTGGGTTTAGTCTTCATAGGCTTTTGTCTAAAATAAAAGATTATATAAAATATAAAAAGATAAATCATTTGGGGTTTGAGAAAGTGGGCCCTATGATTGTCCACTTTCCCAACCCATGGTCGGCCCTACAAGTCACATAAGCTAAGCCGGATAAGAAGGCTAGAATTTAGCCCGGAAAAAAAACCACCCTAAAAAGTAATATAAGGTGCATAAGTACAACTAAGGTAAATCGGTACACGTTTAAAAGCGGGCTAAATTTAGCCCGTCCCCCGAACTTTTCGCTCAGCAGTGTGCGGTATGTAGTTTTCGTATAGAATTTTTTAGGTATATACGTTTTCGACCCCCGGTCGAAATCTCAAGCTTCGCCACTGTACACGATGGAGATTATTTAGCGATTTTTTATTTTTGATTGTTGATTTCTTGATTTTTAGTATGTTTATTTTTGCAAAAAGTGAGTGTTTCACAATGCCAACCATGTAACATATTGTTATTGCTACAGGGGGTAAGTTTTCTCTGGTTGACATCCATTGTACCACAACTAACACCTTCATGTTCATCTTGCCCGCCAACACCGGCCCAACTCGGTGTCCTTTTCGGATCATTGGGTCTAATCTCAATCGGGTCGGCCTGCATCAAGCCATGTTCTATAGCCTTTGGTGCAGACCAACTCAAACACCATAACAACCAACGGCTCATCGATAGCTACTTTAATTGGTACTATGCTTCCGCGACAATTTCCACTATTATTGCTTCTACTGTTGTCGTCTACATTCAAGACCGATTTGGTTGGCGGGTCGGGTTCGCGGTTCCTGTTTTGGTTATGCTATGTTCTGCTCTTATGTTCTTACTCGGGTCGCCTCTTTATGTTAAAGTGAAAGTCAAGAAGAGCCCGTATTCGGGTTTCATTCAAGTCTTAGTCGTTGCTTTTAGGAACCGTAAGATCCGTCTTCATCCCGGTGACTGCTATAATCATAGCAACGATATGGATCGGGTTGAGCTAACCGACAATTTGAGGTTCGACAATTAATACTTACATGAGAATGAATCGGTTAAATTATGCATATCCTCCAAAAAGTCAAATGGGCCAACATAAAAAAATGAGGGTATACTTAGGGGTGTGAATTTCTGACACGACCCGAAAGCACGACACGAACCTAACACGAAATTCGTGGGTTTAGTTAGGTTTAGTCTAAACGGGTTCGGGTCAGTTTCAGGTTGAACCCGTGAACCCGTTTAGCTAAACGGGTCGGGTTCGGGTCAACCTGGTCGGGTTGGCGGGTTGACCTGTTTAGCCCCTTTATATTATATAATTTTTTTTACAATATGTTTTATGTTATAAATTAAATTGGGTATGTATTTTATGCTATATTTATAACTTAGAAAAAGAAATTCACGTAAGATTTTATAATTTAAATGTAATTGTATTATATACATTTGTGTTTTTTAAGTAAACTTTAAATTTAATATATTAATTTGTGTAAAAAAATTTAAAAATAAAAGTTTTCGGGTTGAACGGGTCGTGTTCGGGTCAACCCACGAATATTCGGGTCGGGTTCGGATTCATTGGTATGACACAATTTTCGGGTTCGGGTTCGTATAAAATTTCGGGTTCGGGTCGGGTTGAACCCGCCAACCTGCGAACACGACCCGTTTAGCACCCTTAGGTATACTCCAACAAGTCAAATGGGCCTAAATAAAAAAAATGTGGGTTATGCTCCAACAAGTCAAATGGGCCTAAATAACAAATGAGGGCTATACTCCAACAAGTGAAATGGGTCAAAATTAAAGATTGAGGACTATACTCCAACAAGTCAAATGGGCCAAAAACAACTTAGTGAGACAATCCATCCCGTTTTGAACCGTGTTATAAAAACCAACCAACAAAAAAGAAATATTTGCGCGTTATCTAACGTGTCCATTTTGTTCGTAATTATCTAACTTGTGTTATTTTATGTTTTAGGTTTCTTAACAAAGCATGTGTTGTTAGAGATGGAACCATTTGTTCTTCGGGCTCAAACCCGTGTAGGGTCCCCACAGTCGAAAAGGTGGAATCCCTTAAATCCTTGATTCGGATAATACCTCTTTGGTCATCGGGCATTCTACTTTTCACGAACATTGTACAAAATTTTCCGACGCTTCAAGCCAAGAAAATGAACCGAAACATCACCTCATGGTTCGAGATCCCGGCTGGATCATTCAGTGTGTTCATGGTCTTGACAGTTGCAATATGGGTCATGTTTTACGACCGCATTTTGGTCCCATTTCTAGCAAAATTTACACACGAGCCACGCGGGCTTAACCCAAAAACCCGAATGGGAATCGGGTTAATATTGTCAATCATAGCCATGGTAGTAGCCGCAATCGTGGAAACCATAAGGCGTGATTTAGCAAACTCAAGCACCTCGGTTGACGTGTCAGCAATGTGGTTGCTCCCACAATTTGTGTTACTAGGTTTATCACAGGCGTTTAATGCGGTCGGGCAGATTGAGTTTTATTATTCCGAGCTCCCAAAATGTATGGCGAGTTTAGCGATGGCGGTGTTTATGGTGGGCGGTGCGGCTGCTGCGGTCGTTGGATACCTTTTAACTAATATTGTGGACTCTATTACACGCCAAGGAGGCGGCGTAAGTTGGATATCGAGTGATATCAACGAGGGCCATGTGGATTACTACTATTGGTTGTTTAGTTTTTTGAATTTGCTCAACTTTTTGTACTACTTAATCTGTTGTCGTGTTCATCGGAGTTTTTCTTCGTTGGAAAGTAGGTTGTCACATGATGTTGAAGAAGAAGGATCTAATAGCATTGAAGACAATCTTTGAGTTTTAACTTTATATATTTCAAGAAATTATAGCGTTTATTGGAGCTATAAACTTTTGTTTTTTTTAATTACTAATTAAAATTTTGTATATTAATATGTAAAAAAAGATTAATTTGATTAGTTGCATTTTCATGATTATGTCTAATTAAGAAATAAAATATACTAGAATAGAAAAGTTGACCTTCATTCTTAATGGAGTAGACATCCAGATTCAGCCGTTATCAAAATAGACAAAGACAAAAAGTGCCACTTAAAAGATGCCAAACGCGATCCATTCAGCCGTTACCAAAATAGACAGACAAAAAGTGCCACTTAAAAGATGCAAACGTGATCCATGGGCTAAGACGGCTATGCCACACATAAACTCATGATGAAGTACAATGGGTTCACAAAAAAAACAATAAAAAAGACATGTGTAAAGCGTAGGCTAAATAGTCGACAGATGAAAAAGTGCATGCTAAACAGTTGGTAGATGAAAAAAATTTGGGCTAAATAGTTTGCGACTAAAAAGCTCCAAGCAAAATCCTAGCCGCCGGCTATTTAGCCTTCACTTTATACATGTCTCAATATGACTAAATATCATGTGGACCACTTAAACTCAGTGTTTTTGCAGGCTAAGTCTTAGCCGGCGGATCCTACTTGGTATCTCCTTATTCGCTCCTTTTGCCTTTGTCTCTATTGTTGTAACCAATGGTTATGGTTATTCCGTAATTATATAGGTAATGACATCAAAATACGAAATTACTTTAGATATACATGGAAAAATTGCGAATTCTTCTTCAACCCTCACAAACCTCATGCTTATATCAAGTTATTTCTTGTTGCTTTTAAGAGCAACAAACTCAAACGTCAAACACAACGGTTGACATGTCACGATTGTGGTTGGTCCCACACTTCATGAATTTGATAAGAAATTATGAAAGATATATAATGGAATTTCTTTTTCATCATTATTATTATTTATGAATTTACATCGAGATCAGGCCGTATCTAGAGGCTTTCAAATTTAGGCAACGAATTAGGGCCTCCACACAAAGAGAGGCCTCTAAATCTTTAAAAATCTTTATATATCATATGTGTATTACTATATGAGGCCCAAATAAACAAAACAAAAATTATATTAATTGCAAGGCTTAACAGAAGAACTAATTTTAAAATTAAAGAGACCTAATTCCAACTATAAGCAATATGCAATTTGTATTTAATTTAGGCCGTCGTCGTCATACTCACTAATTGTAACGCCGCACATGCCCGTTTCACTCAATGGTGTCGCGAATTGGAGAGAAAATAGAGGCGAGTTAGAGAAAATTAGTGGTGTCGCCAGGATAATCCAAGCTGCTTAACGGCTATTTTTATAGTAATCTCTATATACTGCAATTTACTTAATCACTGTTTCCTCCAAATCCCTAATTGATACTTTGAATATTTGAATTTTGATATTGTGTTTGCGGTTGAGACTTAGAAGGAAGAAAGCAAAACAAATGTTTTCTTTATTCCAATTCAAAAGGCCCGCTTTTATAGTTTGCTTAGGGTCTCAAAAAATGTTGAAACGACCGTGATCGAGATAGTTGGTAAACGGGTAACAAGCTGCGCCGCTACAATTATATAGAACTTTACCTAAAAAAATAAGAGAGGGTTGTAAAGTGATGAAAGGACTTAGGGCTGGCAATTTTACATGAATACATGAATACACGAATACACGACACGAACCTACACGAAGTTAACAGGTATCGTGTATTGCCTTAACAGGTATCGTGTACCAAACAGGTAGACACGAAATTACCTGTTAATTTTCGTGTATAAACAGGTTAAATACCTGTTTACCTGTTAATACCCGTTAGTACACGATAAGAAATTAAATTAAATAAAACTCATCAGCCATGTGCGTGTGGGTTCCTTAATTCCTTTCTATTTTCATTCCTCATTCAATTCAAAAAAAAAAAAAAAATAAAACCCCTAAACTCCCTCTGTAACTCTCAGATAGCATGTCGTGTTCGTGTTTTTGTTCGTGTTAACAGGTATTAACAGGTAATTTTCGTGTATAACAGTCAAACAGTCGTCTTAACAGGTATTAACAGGTAATTTTCGTGTATATCGTGTCGTGTTCGTGTTCGTGTTTGAAAAAAAGGACACGATAAGTTATCGTGTCGTGTTCGTGTATGTGATTTCATGTATCGTGTCTTATCGTGTCGTGTCTTATCGTGTACGGGTATACACGATATGCCAGCCCTTAAGGACTATTTTATACGTAACTATTTATAACTATTTATAGAAGTGTTGAAGCAAAATGAAAGATTACATATAAATGAAACAATACATACCCTTTTCTGGTGTAACACATCACATTAAAGTTGATCCAATGAATTGTATGCTTCGTTTCCTTTTTAAGTTTTTATAAATTTCTCAGTCTCTTATTGTCACTCACAATTAAATTTTAATCACTCAAACCATTTTTTAAAAATGGAAGGAGACTTGAAAGAAGAAAAACCAAGCATCCATGCAGATTTACAAACACATTTGCTCAATGACAATAATAATCATGTTCAAAAGGGTGGTCTTAGAACCATGCCCTTCATTATTGGTATATTAACATCCACAAATTCTTCATCAATTTGCGTTTTGACTTTGACTTTCGTTTTGACTTTGATGTTGTAGTGAATGAAGCATTTGAGAAAGTTGCGAGTAGCGGAGTGATGGCGAACATGATCTTCTATCTAATGGAAGTTTATCACATGGAAGCTGTGACCGGAACCAGCGTGATCTACATCTGGTCAGCGCTTTCCGATGGTCTCTCCATTTTCGGGGCGTTCGTTTCTGATTCTTATTTTGGCCGCTTTCGGGTCATTGCATTCGGGTCTCTCTCTAGTCTTGTTGTAAGTTGAAATCATCACATCTTCCTCTTTTGTCCTTAATTTTTAGAGTGCTTTTAGTTCGTGTTTGTTTAGAATATTAACGAATGAACACAAACAAGAAAATTTGTTTAAGTGTTCATTTTTGTTTGTTGTTTGGTTATATAAGATTTAGAGTAAAATGCACGGATAGTCTATCCCCTGTGGTTTGGTGAAATTTCACATTTAGTCCCCAACTTTTCAAAATTACACTCTTAGTCCCTGTGGTTTGACAAGTTGTTACTCGGATAGTCCCCAAAGCGGATGGATGTTAGTTTTTCTGGTTAAGTGGGTGTGAAATGACAAGGACTATCCGAGTAACAACTTGTCAAACCACAGGGACTATCCAAGTAACAACTTGTCAAACCACAGGGACTATCCGAATAACCTTCATCCGCTTTAGGGACTATCCGAGTAACATCTTGTCAAACCACAGGGATTAAGAGTGTAATTCTGAAAAGTTGGGGACTAAAGGTGAAATTTCACCAAACCACAGGGACTATCCGTGCATTTTACTCTAAGATTTATGAACACGAACATGTTACATTCTGGCGGATCTTGAACTTAGTTTTCAGTAAAAATCAAGGGGACCCTCAAAATCCAATATTTTACACTATATAAAAAAAATATTTTCTACGAAGTGAAAAACCGGGGGGGGGGGGGGGGTGTTTGGTCCGTGAAAGCTCCACCCCTGACGGATATGTTCATTTCTTAATGAACAAACTAAACCAACCAAACATGTTCGTGTTCGTTCTTTGTTTGGTTAAAATTAAAAGAACGAAAACGAACAAGCCTCATTACATGATTACATGTTCGTTCAGTTCGTTTACTACGTATTTATCATTTACCGTAGTAACATACTATTGTTGTTACAGGGAGTGAGTTTACTCTGGTTGACATCCATTGTTCCACAGTTAACACCATCTTCAGCTTCATCTTGCCCACCAACACCGGCCCAACTCGGTTTCCTTTTAGCCTCTTTTTCTCTAATATCAATCGGGTCGGGCTGCATCAGACCATGTTCCATAGTCTTTGGTGCTGACCAACTCAAACACTATAACAGCCAGCGGCTCATCGATAGCTACTTTAACTGGTACTATGCCTCTTCAACGATTTCCTACATTATTGCTTCTACCGTTGTCGTCTACATTCAAGACTTATTCGGTTGGCGGGTTGGTTTCGCAGTTCCTGTCTTGGTCATGCTATGTTCTGCTCTCATGTTCTTACTCGGGTCCTCTCTTTATGTCAAAGTTGAAGTAAAAAAGAGCCCGTTTTCGGGTTTGATTCAAGTCTTAGCTGTTGCTTTTAAGAACCGCAAGATCCGTCTTCTTCCTGGTGATTGCTATAATCATAGCAATGAAATGGATCGAGTTGAGCTAACCGACAACTTAAGGTTCGACAATGTGAAAACGAATCGATTCGGGTTATATTAGAACAAGTTAAATGGGTCACATTAAATGGGTTAATCATGTGTTAAAAAGAAACTTGATTTTACCTTTTATCTAACTTGTCTATTTTGTCACCTCTGGGTTTTTCGTAATTATCTAACTTGCGTGTATTTTGCGTTAGGTTTCTTAACAAAGCATGTGTCGTTAGAGATGTGAACATTGGATCTATTGGCTCGAACCCGTGTGGTGTCCCCACAGTCGAAAAGGTGGAATCCCTAAAAACCCTAATTCGGATAATACCTATTTGGTCATCGGGCATTCTACTATTCACAATCACGGTACAAAATTTTCCGACACTTCAAGCCAAGAAAATGAACCGAAACATCACCTCATGGTTTGAGATCCCGGCTGCGTCTTTTATCT
Organism: Helianthus annuus; assembly: GCF_002127325.2. Taxonomy (NCBI): domain Eukaryota; kingdom Viridiplantae; phylum Streptophyta; class Magnoliopsida; order Asterales; family Asteraceae; genus Helianthus; species Helianthus annuus. Next base: position 145,111,681 of record NC_035433.2, read on the forward strand.
TGTTTGAGCTTTTGACAATCACAATATGGATCCCGTTTTACGACTGTATTTTGGACAAGTTGCTAGCAAAATATACAAATGAGCCACGCGGGCTTAACCTTAAAACCCGAATGGGAATCGGGTTAATATTGTCAGTCATAACTATGGTAGTATCTGCAATAGTAGAAACCATAAGGCGTGATTTGGCAAATCAAAACACGCCATTTAACATGTCAGCAATGTGGTTGGTCCCACAATATGTGTTACTAGGGTTGTCCGTGGCGTTTAATGATATTGGACAGATAGAATTTTATTATTCTGAGCTCCCAAAAAGCATGGCAAGTTTTTCAATAGCTGTGCTTAAGGTGAGCGCGGCGAGTGGTTCGCTTGTCGCAAGTCTTTTAACTAACATTGTGGATTCGGTAACGGGCCGAGGAGGCAACGTAAGTTGGCTATCGAGTGATATCGACGAGGGTCACGTGGATTACTACTATTGGTTGCTTAGTTTCTTGAGTTTGCTAAACTTTTTCTACTACTTAATCTGTTGTCGTGTTCATCGGAGTTTTTCTTCTTCGGAATGTAGGTTGTCCCATGCGGTCAATATCGAAGGATCTGATAGCATTGAAGACAAACTTTGAATTTTAACAATATATATTTCAATGTATTTGGTACGTTGAGTAAATATAGTTGGAACTGTCATGAGTTATAGCGTTTATTTGGAGTTAGAGCTATAAACTTATGTGTGTGTGTTTTTTGAGAAGTATCCTAGCTTTTTATTTTTATTTTTGCTTTTTATGTTTATTTTTATTTTTTGAAGATGTTATAGTAGAAAATGTAATTATCAAATATCAAGATACATAAGTTATAACTTTAGCTAACAAATTTCCACTTCCAATTTTTGTGGTTTTTGTGATCATATATTCATAAATCATATTCCTACTTGTAATCTATCTAGTGTCAACAAGTTTTTATCGGACAAATTGTACAAATCAACCTTGTTATCGATGCTACACATATTCATTTTTAATTATTTTACATAAATATGATGTTTTATTAATGTTTCACATGTAAAACAACATTGGTTCATGTACAAATAAAACTAATTCATATGTGAACTAATGTATATGAATCAATATTGACTGAACTTGTAAACAAATACTATATCACATGTGAATTTACGAGTTTCAACTTTCATTCAAAATTAAATTCAAATACAAAAAAGGAAAAAAAAGTTGAATACATAATGTCAATTCTCATGTGATGATGTGAACTCTACTTTACATTAAAATCCTAAACTATTTTTTCTTGTTCGGATTTATAGTACCAAGTGTATATTTTTACAAGAGAATTATAAGTTGGTGGCTATTTAAATTTTTGGTTGCATCACGTAATCCCGGGGGGAGGGGGGGAGGGGGGTATTGTTAAATACCATGCAATGAGATAAAGCCCCATAAAATATTGATGAATTTATATTTGTTATGTGTGGACAAATGCTCAAAGTAAATTTTGCATCACTTTAACCTCACATGGGTTTTTCATTTTTTATGAAGCATCTTTATCTATGTAGATACAACTACAACATTGTCCTATTATAAAAAAATAATAATCTCTTTTAACATATTTCATATTCTAGTATGGTGTATACTCAGAATATCCATGCAGGCCTCGTAGGTCTTTTGGCTCTATATATATGTTTGGTGTAACACGTCACTTCCTATTCAAATTTCATCAAAACATCGATCAAAATGGAACGAGGAGACTTGAATCAAGAAAAATCAAGCATCCATGCAGATTTACAAACACATTTACTCAATGACAATAATAATCATGTTCAAAAGGGTGGTCTCCGAACCATGCCCTTCATCATCGGTATATCAAAATCCGCATATTTTCTTTCATTGTTATTAATTTGGATTATGATTATGAGTAGGGGTGTGAATTTCTAACACGACCCGAAAACCCGACACGAACCTAACATGAAATTCACGGGGTTAGGTTTAGTCTAAACGGGTTCGGGTCAGTTTCAGGTTGAACCCGCGAACCCGTTTAGGTTAACGGGTCAGGTTTGGATTAACCTGGTCGGGTTGGCGGGTTGACCCGTTTAACACATTTATACTATATTATAATTTTTTACAATATATTTTATGACGTGAATAAAATGGGGTGTGTATTTTATGCCTTGATTATAACTTAAAAAGAGAAATTAACATAGATTTTGTAATTTAAATATGATATTATTATATACATTTGTGTTTTTTAAGTAAATTTTAGTTTTAGTATATTAATTTTAGAAAAATTTAAAAAATTCGGGTTGAACGGGTCGTGTTCGGGTCAAACCATGAAATTTCGGGTCGTGTTCAGGTTCATATGTATGATACGATTTTCGGGTTCGGGTCGGGTTTTAACCCGCCAACCTGCGAACACGACCCGTTTAGCACCCCTAATTATGCGTTTGTGTTTCGGAGCAGTGAATGAAGCGTTTGAGAAAGTTGCGAGTGGTGGATTGATGTCAAACATGATGTTCTATCTAATGGAAGTTTATCAAATGGAAGCTGTGACCGGAACCAGCGTGATCTACATGTGGGCTGCACTTTCCACCGGTCTCGCCATTTTTGGGGCTTTCATCTCTGACTCTTATTTGGGTCGGTTTCGGGTCATTGCATTTGGGTCTTTCTCTAGTCTTCTTGTAAGTCATAATCATCCCATCTTGTTTACTTTTAGTTTTTCCTAGTGGGTTCCTTTTGGTATATATTCTCACTAATTTTTTCTAACTTTTTCTATTTTCTTTTTCCAAACCGAGGGGGTTCCTGGGAACCCCCTGTTCATGTATGACTGTATGTTTGTCAGAATATTAACAAACACGAACATGTTTATTTTAAAAGGGATGAACACAAACAAGCAAACCTGTTGGTTTAAGTGTTCGTGTTCGTTCATTGTTCGGATAAGTTAAGATTTTTAACGGCAATTTTTTACACCTTAATGCCACCTACTTAACCTGCTCTTGCTCGGATAGGATTTGCAGTGGCGGATCCAGAAATTTTTTCCAGGGGGTTCCTTTTGGTAGATTCTCACTAATTTTTCCCAAATTATCCAAGGTTTCCACTATTTTTTTTTCCAAACCGAGGGGTTCCTGGGAACCCAGGAACCCCCCCTGGATCCGCCACTGAGGATTTGAACACACACCACATTTTTTGGTTCGTTTACTGCGTATTTAACTATTCATCATTTACCATAATAGCATATTATTGTTTCTACAGGGGGTGAGTTTTCTCTGGTTGACATCCATTTTTCCACAACTAACACCTTCAGCTTCATCTTGCCCGCCAACACCGGCCCAACTCGGTGTCCTTTTTGGATCTTTGGGTCTAATCTCAATCGGGTCGGGCTGCATAAAACCATGTTCCATAGCCTTTGGTGCAGACCAGCTCAAACACCATAACAACCAGAGGCTCATCGATAGTTACTTCAACTGGTACTATGCTTCTGCGACGATTTCCACGGTTATTGCTTCTACTGTTGTGGTCTACATTCAAGACCGATTTGGTTGGCGGGTCGGGTTCGCGGTTCCTGTTTTGGTCATGTTATGTTCTACTCTAATGTTCTTACTCGGGTCACCTCTTTATGTCAAAGTCAAAGTCAACAAGAGCCCGTTTACAGGTTTCGGGCAAGTTTTAATCGCTGCGTTTAGGAACCGTAAGATCAGTCTTGTTTCTGATGATTGCTATAATCACAACAATGAAATGGATCGGGTTGAGCTAACCGACAACTTTAGGTTCGTTAGTTACTACTTCAAATGGGCCAGCATAAAAAAATAGGGTTATACTCCAACAAGTCAAATGGGCTTGTATTTAAAGTTGAGGGTTATATTTCAAAAAGTCAAATGGGCCTTAGAAAAACTGAGGGTTATCCTCCAACAAGTCAAATGGGCCAAAAACAACTTAGTGGGATCAGGGATGAACCTTATCAAAAAGATCAATTAATCTGGTTTGAACCCATTATTTGAACCATATCTATTTTATTTTTAATTATCTAAATTGTGTTATTTTGTGATTTAGGTTTCTTAACAAAGCATGTGTTGTTAGAGATGTAAACATTGGTTCTCCGGGCTCGAACCCATGTAGTGTCCCCACAGTCGAAAAGGTGGAATCTCTAAAATCCCTAATTCGGATAATACCTGTTTGGTCATCGGGCATTCTACTGTTCACAAACATTACACAAACTTTCCCGGTTCTTCAAGCGCAAAAAATGAATCGGAACATCACCTCATTGTTCGAGATCCCAGCTGCATCTTTTAGCTTGTTCATGCTTTTGACAGTCACAATATGGATCTTGTTTTACGATCGTATTTTGGTCCCATTTCTAGCAAAATTTACACACGAGCCACGCGGGCTCCACCCAAAAACACGAATGGGAATTGGGTTAATATTGTCAATCATAGCCTTGGTAGTATCTGCAATTGTGGAAACCATAAGGCGTGATTTAGCAAACTCAAACACGCCAGTTGACATGTCAGCAATGTGGTTGGTCCCACAGTTAGTGTTACTAGGTTTAGCTGAAGCGTTTAATGCAATCGGGCAGATGGAATTTTATTATTCCGAGCTCCCAAAAAGTATGGCGAGTTTAGCAATGGCTTTTTTTATGGTGAGCATGGCGGTTGCTGCAATTGTCGGAAGCCTTATAATCAACATTGTAGACTCAGTTACATGCCAAGGAAGTGATATAAGTTGGGTATCGAGTGATATCAACAAGGGCCACGTGGATTACTATTATTGGTTGCTTGGTTTCTTGAATTTGCTCAACTTTTTGTACTATTTAATATGTTGTCGTGTTCATCGGAGTTTTTCTTCGTCGGAAAGTAGGTTGTCACATTAGGTTGGAGAAGAAGGATCTGATAGCCTTGAAGACAACTCCATTTACAAGGTATAAATTAGTTGTAAATCCCAACTTTATGTTTGTATTTTTTATTTGATTATGTAAGATTGGTATTCTGTGATTTGTATTGATTACAATAATCTGAATATATACACGTTACAGCGAGATCTCCTCTCAATATAATATCAATCACCTATCAAAGTAAACAAATCATTACTATATATATATACGCTATCTAATACACCCCCGCAGTCGAAGCGGGAGGAGAGCGGATGCTGAGACTGGACCGAAAGTCTTCAAATAAGATCCGCGGGAGTCCTTTGGTGAAGATATCAGCGATCTGGTAACGAGATGGCACATGGAGGATACGAACATTACCGCGCTGAACTTGTTCCCGAACAAAGTGAATATCCAGTTCAATATGTTTTGTATGTTGATGATGAACTGGATTTCCAGATAAGTAAATTGCACTAACATTGTTGCAATAGATTAAGGTTGCACGTGAGAGCGGACGGTGCAACTCGAGGAGCAGGTTTCGAAGCCAACAAATTTCAGCTACGACATTGGCGACACCTCGGTATTCAGCTTCTGCACTGGAGCGGGAGACGGTAGACTGACGTTTGGAAGACCAGGAAATAAGATTGTCCCCGAGATAAACACAGTAGCCGGAAGTTGAACGGCGAGTGTCGGGACATCCAACCCAGTCAGCATCGGTGTAGGCAAGCAATGATAACTATGGCATTGGTCCTAAAAGTAAACCAAGATCAGAGGTGCCCTGAATGTACCGTAAAATCCTCTTTAGGGCGTTCCAATGATCAACCCGAGGGGAGTGCATGTGCATACAAATCTGCTGAACTGCGTATGTAATGTCGGGACGTGTGAAAGTAAGATACTGTAGCGCACCCGCAAGACTCCTGTAGGAAGTCGGGTCGTCGAACAAAGGACCGGAGGAGTCACTCAGCTTAGATTGGGTGTCAATAGGAGTGGAGACAGGCTTGCAAGAATCCATGGCGGCCCGATGCAAAATATCTTTAGCATAAGCTTGTTAAGATAAGAACATGTAATCACCTGTGCGGGTGACAGGAATACCGAGAAAGTAAGTCAAGGGACCCAAATCTTTCATTGCAAATTCACCAGCAAGAGAAGACATTAGGCATTTGCGAAGATCATCAGACGAGGTGGTGAGGATAATGTCATCCACATAGATCAATAAATATGCTGTGTGTGATCCTTGGTGGTATATAAAAAGAGAGTGGTCAGACTTGCTCTGCACGAAACCTAGTGTAACACCCCACCCCGGCTTGGGCTGACGTGTTACTTATACAGTACATCAGAGGTCAAAACTTCATTCCATAAATTGTAAAACTTTACATTATTTCAAATGAGTCAAAATATTGTACAAAATATTTTAAAATCTTATGAAAATCCATGTGCGTCTTTAATCCCTCGAACCATCCATCCAAGTCTTTCCTGAATATCCTTGCAACCTAACGTACATAAGAAGGCAAATGCACGCCTGAGTAAACGGGGTTTACTCAGTGGGACAACAATGAAATATACATTTTCTTAACAATATCTATATATCAAACAATATATATAACACATATTTAGTTAGTCACCTTCAGTGCATCACATTCAGTAGTTCAGTGCGTAGTCAGTTCACATTCAGTGCGTCACATAATCACATTCAGTAGTTCACATTCAGTTTTTCAGCGCGCCACCTTTCGGTGCGACACAATCAGTAATTCAGTGCATCATAATCAATATTTGCTAAAACAATATAACTATATATTTAAATATAATAGCACAAAATCTTAAAGATCACAAAAGCATACAATAACGAATCTAAGTTTCCAACTACGAGGTAGTAGAAATCTAAATTCGTACCCATATGTGGGGAAGGGTCCGTACCTTAAGCAAGGATCACAAATTGAGATAACCAAATATGTGTAGACGATCATGGAATCCTATAATATCATTATAATTTTATTTAGACATATAATTTCTGAGTAATACGCTTTTTGTTTATTCGTCAACGAGGATATAAAAATTCACCGTTATTTATAATCATAACACTTATTTTTAAGGATCCTATGAAATCTAAATATGATATAAATTCTACAATATAATAATGAACATGTTTTCATAAAATATCAACGTATTATTTTTTTTTAGGAAATGCATATATTTTCGTAAACCACTTATTAATACCCAAAATAAGAAAAAAAAAATACTTAAAATTGATAATTTTATCATATATGAATTACGTGTAAACTTTTGAAATAAAAGTATTAATTTTTCATAAAAATATAATAACAAAGCTTTCTTTTTTTTTTTAATAAAATTATGCTACTTGTAATATTTACTAACAATAACTATTTATATTATAAATAAATAAATGGTGTCAAAATTTGGTTTGTGAAAATCATGAATCGGATATCTTTGGGTTGAACATAATCTAAACCCAAATAATTGTTGGTTCAAAAATAAACAAAACTAACAAGGACAATAAATCATTATAAATAAAGAGTGAGTTTAATATGATACCTTGTAAAATTTATCGAAAATTGTCAGGAGAATACAAAGAAAACTTGGATGATAGAAAATTGGGAAGGCCATCTCTCCTTTTTTTTTTTATAGTAGGTTATACTTGGCCACCAAGTTAAAAGTAAAATATTCAAATTTAAGATAGGATCAAAACTTGATGAGGTGTTTCAAAATGGTTCCAGGTGTTATGTTTTTAAAGAGAGTAACTATGATAAGTAAATAAGTTACGTAAGTTGGTTGATTTCTATACTTTTACTAAAAGAGTATATATATTTACTATTTGGTATTATACATGTTTATCATTTTGTTTATTTTTCTTAAAAAATTATATTATACTGTATAGCTTTGGATGTACTAAATGTGCAAAACATAGCATTTAACTATTAACAAATCGTTATCTATTTAAAATAAGTAATATTTTGTAACTTAAAAATCTGGATATTACACCTAGCGTAAGGACAAAGTCCGTGAAGCGTTGATACCACACGCGAGGAGCCTGCTTCAGACCGTACAGAGACTTCTTGAGGCGACACACATGATCCGGATAATTCCGATGTCGAAACCCCATGGGCTGATACATGTAGACTGTTTCAGCCAAATTTCCGTGCAAAAAGGCGTTGGTGATATCGAGTTGGTGAATTTTCCATGACTGAGAAAGAGCTAAGGATAACACCAATCGTATAGTTGCCGGTTTAACTACCGGACTAAATGTTTCTCCACAATCAATACCAACCTGCTGTTTTCTACCATCACATACCAACCGTGCCTTATAGCGTTCAAGATTTCCATCCGATTTAAACTTATGTTTGAAAAGCCACATGCTGCGAATAATATTCATATCTGGTGTTCTAGGAACTAGTTCCCAGGTCTCATTTTTAATGAGAGCACTAAATTCATCGTTCATAGCATTGTACCATTCTGGTGAGGACAGAGCAACCTGCGGGTTTTTGGGAATTGGAGCGATGGTGGAAGCGTGAAGGTTAAGGTTTGGTTTAATTTGCTTAGAAATGCCATCCATTGCGCGTGTGCGCATGGTGCGGGTAGGAGGTGGAGGTGGTGGAGACGGAGGAGGAACAGTCGAGGTGGGTTGATGAGCCGTAGCATTACCGGGGAAGAAGACAGACATGGGTTGGGTGGTATTATGCTGTCGGCGGGTATATGTGTGAATTATAGGAGGCGAGGTTGGCTGGGAAGGTTGGTGGATAGATGTGGGTGGGGCGGTTGGAGAACAGTTTCAGACAAAGCCGGTTGGGCTGGGGGTATGGGGCTAGTTGGAGGTGATGGGTCGGTTTGAGAAGGTGTGATGGTTTGGGCCGCGGTATGACTGGGAGAAGGTAGATGGGTCGAGACAGGAGGGGTGGGAGGTGATTGAGAAGGTTGGGAGTTTGGTTGGGAGACATGAGACCACAAAAGTGGATGTAGGGGAGGGGAAAGAAAATCGTACGATTGGGTAGGGGTGGGGGAACGAATTTGATACGGGAAGACGGATTCCTCGAAGTTAACATGGCGGTTAATGAAGATTTTGTGAGTTTGAAGGTCGAGGCATTTGTAGCCTCGGTGGTTAGTAGGGGAACCAAGAAACACACATGGTTGGGACCGATAAGCTAATTTAGGAATTGTGTTGGAAGGGAGAATGGGATAACACAAGCAGCCAAAAACACGTAAGTGTTCATAGGTGGGCTAGCACTTGTAAAGAAGAGTGGTGGGTGAAAGGAAATTGTGATTTTTGTTTGGGAGAATATTGAGAAGGTAGGTGGCAACTTCTAGTGCGTGATGCCAAAGGTTTGGTGGGAGAGAAGATTGAGCGAGAAGGGTGCGAAGCATGTTGTTGATTGTGCAGATTTTGCGTTCCGCCTTTCCGTTTTGAGATGAGGTGTGAGGACAAGAGAAGCGGAAGTACATGCCGTTTTGATGACAAAAATTTTGGAAATTATTATTTGCATATTCTTTCCCATTGTCGCATTGGAATTGTTTTATTTTTCGCTCAAATTGGGTAGTTATGTAATTGGTAAAGCGTGAAAAAATCTCGAAAACTTGTGACTTGTTACTTATTGGGTATGTCCATAGAAAATTAGTAAAGTCATCAAGAAACAATAGGTAATAACGATGCCCACCGGTGCTAAGCACCGGCGAGGTCCATAAATCACTGTGAATAATGTCAAATGGTAAAGAAGTCTTATTCAAGGAATCATAAAAGGGTAGCTTAACACTTTTGCCAAAAACACATGATTGACAAGTAGTAGTACTAAGTTTTCCATATTCAATATAAGAAGAAGATTTTAATGAATGCAGTAAATTTTGTCCCGGGTGCCCAAGTCGTTGATGCCAACGGTCTTGGGTAATGGCAGCAAATGTGGAAGGAGAAGAGGAGAGACTTTGGAGTGGAGCGGTGAGAGGATAAAGATCACCCGAGCTATTGCATCGAAGGATAGGGGCCTTGGTCTTGAGGTCCTTCACGAGAAAACCGAAAAGGTCGAATTCAATAGATATTAAATTATCAGTGGTAAGACGACGAACAGATATAAGGTTTTTAATTAGTTGAGGAGCGTAAAGGACATTATTAAGTTTAAGTGGAGGGAACGAGGGTGGTAAGGTATGGTTGCCCTGTCCAAGGACGGGAATGGACATGCCATTTCCGACTATAATATTTTTGGAAGTGCAAGCATTAAAAACAGACGGGGAAAAGTTACCTTGTTGGTTATTCATGTGGCCTATCGCTCCGGTATCCATGTAGCCGAGCGGGTCTTGCTGATTTAGAGATAAGGTGTAAAGGGCCTGAGCGATGTCGGTTGGAACTGGACCAGCAGTGTAGGCCTGAGCGGGGGCAGGCCCAAGTAAACCCGCACCTGTATTGGGTCTGGGCACTGATGGATACGGGCAGGGTGGGCTCGGGGTTGCTGCTGGCCATTGTTGGGCCTGCTGATTCATGAGAGCAGCCCACTGATTGTTTGTCCAAGATTGTGGAAAAACAATGTATGGGTGCTGGGTATTCTGAGTATTGTAAGACCGACCCTCGCGACCATTGTTTCTGCACCCTCTGCCACGTCCGCGGTTCCTTCCTCGTCCACGGTTATGGTCAGAATGTGTTGTGTTGGTGCTGTCAGACTTAGAGGGGCTGGCTGAGACAGCCGCAAGTGCAGTGGCAGAGGAATGGGCGGCCTGAGCAACATGGTGTTTCTTTTTGCTTTCCTACATTGTGAGACTTGATCGGGCCTCATGAAAATCAGGCAAAGGGTCCCGATGTTGTAGGATCGTTGAAATCCCATCGTATTGTTCGGTAAGACCGGTTAAAAGCTGAAGTACCAGTCTTTGATTGTCAACGGGGGACCCCACACTAGCAAGTTGGTCGGACAGGAGTTTAACCTGTTGACAGTAGGCTGACATGTTTGGAAAGTTTTCTAAACGAATATTGGAGAACTCTTGTTGAAGAAAGACAGACCTGGTGTTTTTGTTGTCCCGGAAGAGGTTGGCCAGAGTAGTCCAGGCGTCATAAGCAGTCTGACCCGGAGTAAGTATGGTATGAAGGAGATCTGGTAAGATGGTGCCATATATCCATTGCTTGACAATGGCATCTAGACGAGACCAAAGAGCTTCATCATCAGAGGGAGGAGCAGTGACCTTGTCCTTGTCAGAACCAGAGGAGGTAGTTGCCGGCGCCGGCTTTCTGGGTTCCAGATGATCGTGAACCTGGTAAGCATTGCAAGAATTCTGAAAAAGTTCTGCCCAGGTTGTGTAATGGGCAGTTTCAACTTCGAGGGTTATAGGCACAACGTTTTTGATGTTGGACACTGTCATGGTTGGATGAAGTTTGCTGTCCATGATAGAAGATAGGGTGAAAATAGGTGATCGGAGTGAAGATGAGAGGCTGTAGGAGAGAGGAGAAGTTGCAGAAGGGAGGTAGGGTTAGGGTATGGATCGTGAATAGGCTGATACCATGTAAGATTGGTATTCCGTGATTTCTATTGATTACAATAATCTGAATATATACACGTTACAGTGAGATCTCCTCTCAATATAATATCAATCACCTATCAAAGGCGCAGCGGAAAATACGTACCATAAAATTTCTTTCATTATGAATGTCTTAACATACTTGAAGTTCATTTTTAAGGTGACACATTTACAATAAATACAACAATCGAACTCATTTACAAAATAAAAACATAAACTATGTTTACTAAATTGGTTATCCAAGCATTCCCGTACAATCTAACTTGTGACTCGGTCTTCGATCTCCACTCCTCGGTGATCCTCCGTGATTCGTACAACCTACACTTACCATACAATTTAAAACGTTAGTACGCATTATCAATGTAACATTATTCATACACTTTCACTTTCCATTCGTTAATTCTTTGCATTTAGGCATTCCCGTCTGAGTATCCATTCCCTGATGAGACTTCAACATTGTACCTGCATTATTCTTTATTCTCAAGGTACACTGTCATTAGCATCAATACTCAATCATATTGAAAACATACGAGCATACGAACTTACCTACTGGCATACAGTTATACATACATACTTGCATCCACATATATGCGTTCATACCTACACGTGTATATACCTTCATAATTAAATACATAATGCTTACGCACATACGTAGCTACTTGCGTATATACATACACCGATACCTACATATATACCTACCTGCATACGTAACTACATACTTACATGCATACATAAAACGAATCATAACTACTCACGTGTATACCTTCGCTCTCACATACATAAACGCTTTTTAAGTGTCATTTGGGTATGTTTCGGATCTTAAGGATGAGTTCCATGCTCACCCGTAGCTCACCAAGCCATTTGGTAGGGTTGAGGAACATTATGTATGCTTAACGAGGCTTGGAATGGGTTCACGGGGTCCGAAATCGAAGGAAAAACAAAGAAATTCATAAACTATACATTTGCATCAGACCTCCACCGTAAGCTACGGTGGCTACCGTAGCTTACGGTGGCCCCCAAAAGTCCTACGGCAGCTTTAAACTGCCTTACGGCAGAAATAAAGTCCCAGCTTCCACCGTAGCTTACGGTGGGCACCGTAAGCTACGGTGAAGCCCATATCAGCCTCCCATTTTAATACTAAAATTTGCATAACTTGCTCGTTTTGCATCCGTTTCACTTGAAACTTGTTCCCAAACATCCGTAAAACAATTCCTTACATATTAGACTAAGAATCCTTATCCCGGGTCCTTAATCATTATCAAATTTATTACCGTTACCTCACTTATTCTTATTTATTCGACCCGTTTGTTCCCACAAACTACCTTCGACTATCTAGATCAATACTTATCTTAATACCTTCAATCATTTCATACCATACATGACTTCCCTTCATTTAATATCAAGAAAGTTCTTATGTATACTAAGAAGTGAGTCGAAAGTCACTTACCTTAAGCGTTAGTGTTCATGCTTGCTTCCTCGCCTCCGCTTGACCCGTTAGTCTTCCATTCTTTGGTCCATGCTAGAGAAAACTCCTACCCATTCATGCCATCATATTCAAAACATTGTTATTACATATATTCATCATCACTAGCATTCAATTACAACCCAAACGGTTGCTTGACTTTCGTTAAATAACTATTAGCATGCATAAGACTCGCATTAGCAATTTTACTTATTCTAATCCATGCTAATTTCATTCACCATCATGTATAGCACATTAAATAATCTAACTTGTATCCCGTGATCTCCCTACCCTTGTAAGTGCATCCAAAGACCTAGTCGTGCTGTTCATACATTGTTGACTTTCAGAAAGTCAACCATCTTACTTACATACTTTCATCATATGATCATATACTCATCTAAACCTAGTCGACCATAGCAATGATACCGTTTATATTTCATAATCATGGTGTTGGACACACACATACATAAGCACATGATCAACAAATTACATATATGCACATGTATCGTCAATTCAACATATACTAACATATTCATGATTCTATAGTTGACAACCATATTCAAAGCTAGAAATTTGACATAATCTCAACACCATTCTTTACTAGTAAGTCCATAAGCTATCCATTTATGTAACAACTGCCACTAAAATCCATAATTAGGATGGTAATTAGGTAATAAGGAAACCCTAATTGAGAAACCCAAGTGATTCCGTATAAACCCTAAAATTTTCATAACAATAGGAATCAGGATCAGGGCCCCTAAAACTCAGGGGGGGTTAAACCCTAGTGATATTTATCTTCTAAATTAGCTGTAGAAACGAAATTGATTCGTTTAACTTGCTCACCAAGGCTATCTAAGACATGAAACAACCTAGGCTAAGAAATAGACCCGTCGCGCCACGCGACGGGTATGTATGTCTTCTTCGCGTGGCGCGAGGGAGGACAATTTTCAGGTATAAATAAGGGACGTTGGCACTTGAACTTTGGTTCAAAATCGACGTCCAAATTCTCTGTAACCATCGAGTTATAGCGAATATCGTTCACACAAAACACACACCGATCACGAAGTGCTGCCGCAATCAGGGTAATAACTCGATCGCTATTACGATTCAACGTCCGATCGATTATAACTATCCAACGGTAGTCCAGGTGCTGCTCAATTGAGCTTGTACTTTGATTATTCGTCGTGATTTCGACTTGAATATTAGAGTGCTGTTCGAATTCGGACTATGCTCTGTTATTCGTTGTGAATCCGATTGAATTATCGAGTATCGCACTGATTAATCGTTGTGAAGGTTTAATCTCGTGAATTGACGTAATTGCTGTATTAGTTACTAACCTGCCTGTGTGTGCATTATGTTAAACTAGGTGAAATCAAGGCTAATCAGTAGGCCTATATCTATTGCTCGTTAATCTGCAATGTGAGTCATTCTTCTTTTTAAATTGTTTTCTCACAGTTTGTGAGTAAGTATTACAATACCTCAAGTTATTTTCAAGGTTATAATTACAGGGATTAAGTCTTTGTAATCACCAAATTACAGCTGGTATGTGGGGTATTGTGCACATTACTATTATTATCACTCTATGTGAGTGAATATTACTCTATGTGAGTGATTATTACTCTGTGTGAGTAAACCGTCACTATTAGGGCAACGGGACCAATAGTGATATGACCACAGTCACAGATCCGGTCGAGTGACAAATACCCATTCTTGATAATTGGTTGATAGAAACATTGTAATCGCTCTTAATACTGTAAATTTATAACTAACGGGTCGTTTTAGAAAATGGAATGATTCACTCAGTATTTCCCCGCTGACAAAACCTTTTTCAAACATGTTTCAGGTGATCTATGTGATCCAGGAAAAGTGCAATAAAGCACTATCAAGCTCAGAGAAGTGGCTCAGTGTAAATAAATAAATAAAACATGTTCTGAAAAATAAAGATTTCTGTGTGAAATCAACTTATTGTAAGTTATGGGATTTATCCCTTAAGAACTTTGTGTAATATATTAAAACGAGCATATTTTCCGGTGAAAAGATCCTGTTGTAAAAAGACTTCCGCTGTCGCAGAAATTAAATACCACGGGTACCACTGAAATCTGCATCGCGGGCCCCGACTCCGTCCAGGGTGGGTCGGGGGCCGCGACAGAAGGTGGTATCGGAGCTAATAGTTAAATTGAGCCACTGATCGAGCCACTGATTAAGCCTAAATTAAGTATTTTGTCCAAATGCTTAATTTTACTAATTGTTATTCGGTGATTATATGTTGTACTAACTGGTTATTTTAGTGACAGTATGGGTAAGCAAAAGCTGTCTGCTATCTACCACAAACTAGATGTGGCATCTTCTTCTAGAAACCCAGTAAACCTAGAAGAAGGAATCTTTGTCCGCAAAGCAAACTATGAGAATCCTCTTTCCCAAGAGAAAAGGGATTCGATACTTAAAAAGAGTCAGGAGAAAAAGAAACCCCGAACCAAGAGAGTTAGGTTTAACCCAGAAGTCCAAGAATTGGGTAATAGTACACCTTGGGAAGATAAAATAGACGAGAAATGGGCAAATCTCTATATGCTAGTTACGGTAGCAGAAAATGCTAATCTCTAAATATCCGATAAGTTGGGTCTAGTAAGAGAAATCACAATCCCGTAAATAAATAAAATCCCAGTGTGTTTATTTCAGTTATTTCTGTACAAAAAGTAATATGCAATAAAACTTCAGTGTTTGTTTGTTAAACTTTGTTCCAAAGTTTTAACATTGCATTTTGCATATATGCTATGCAGCATGAATGAGATGTCGGAAGCCTTCCAGAATCTCAACTTATATCCAGTGCCTATCGAAGTCTCGCACGACTTTACTGGTTACATTGCTGACATAGAAGAACCTGTGGAATTCAAAGCTCCACCGTTGGAAAAAGCCAAACCTAAAAAGAAGAGAAGATATGTAGGGTGGAGGAAAGTACGCCGTAGGAAACCTGCCACTAGGAGACTCCCTAAAATAGAAAATCCTGTGATCATGAGCAAGGGAAAGGAAATAGAAACTGGAGAAAGTTCGAAACTACCAGAAAAGGAAATAGGAATAGATCTGAAACAAAAGGGAATAGAGATTGGCGAAAGCTCTAAACAATCTGAGGAATTCACGTTCCAAGACGAAATAGATCGCCTACTGGAAAATTGTGATGTTTTAGAACCTATCAACGATAATCTCTTCTCTTACCCGGCTACAGTTCAATTCCCACTAAACCTAGGACCAGCTATTCCAGACCCACTAGTTCATACCAGACCATTAGGCCAAATGGAGGAATGGTGGACCAATGACTGGCAATTCCAAAACATAGTTAACAGTCCTTATAGCTTCCTTCCACAATTTGACCCAGAACCACTCCCAAATCCTCCCATGAGTAATGAAAACCTAGCTGAACTCCGTCAGTTCGGTGAAGAACTGATAGGTACAGGTAATTAGATCAGGGAAATGGGAGAGCATCTAACTTGGAAGTACGATGAGAGGGAGCATCGTTACTAGAACCATCAGTTAAACCACAGAAAGCCGTATTGTATGATAGTAACTTAAAATTCTGTAAAATGGGCAATAAAACTCTGTAAAATACGGTGTGTATGGATGCATATACAATATACCATAACAAAGTAAAAGTCGAGAAATCGACAATTTTGGTTATACTTGTATATTGTGATAATCTACGTGTTTATCTATGTGAATCTTGTCATTGATAAGTTAGACACTAATAATTTTACCAACTAGCAGATGGAAAACGCTAACAATGAACCAATTAATGAAGTAAATCAATCTGAACAAGAACCGGAAGATCAATATATAACTCGACAAGATATCGAGCACTTTATCACCCAAGGGATAGCTCATGCTATTCCAGAAATTGTAGCTGCTGTTCAGAAACCTGCCGAACCACAATTAATTCCTAGTAAACGTATTCCAGAAGATAACGGCAGTAACAGCATAAATGGAGGCGGCAATCATGACAATCATGATCCGCAACAGGCCCCACTCCCTAAAAGAATGAAAGCTGCAACGCCTGGTTGCACTTACAAAGAATTTCTTGCCTGCAAACCCGCTGAATTTGCAGGTAACGAAGGGGCAACTGCAACACTGCGTTGGTTAGAGAAAACCGAGGCAGTAATTGCAATAAGCAAATGTGCCACAGAGGATCAAGTGATGTATGCATCAAATCTGTTCAAAGAAGGAGCACTCGAATGGTGGAACACGGTCCTCCAGGCAAAAGGAAGAAGGATAGCCTACGCTATAGGTTGGGAAGAATTTAAGAGTTTGGTAGAAAGAAAATTCTGTCCCGAATACGAGAAGGAACAGATGGCAAACAAGTTCCTGAGTCATCGTATGTTAGGTGTAGATTGCCGGGGCTATACTTCGACATTCTTTGAATACGCAAGGGTAGTGCCATCACTGGCTTCGCCAGAACCGGTACTTATCTCTCGTTACATCTGGGGGTTAATTAGTGAAATCCGAAACATCGTTAAAGCTGCGAGACCTCGTACTATTGACGATGCGGTAGAATTAGCTAATACCCTGACGGATGAGTTGGTACGCACAAGAGAGGAAGATCGCAAGAAGGAATTAGCTCAAAAGATTACTCAAGGATTTCGTGCGGGTAATACCAAGAAAAGAGGAACAGGGCAATCCTCATCATCTCCTTTCTGCAAAATTTGTAAAAAGAAGCATTATGGACAATGCAACATGGTTTGCAATTTTTGCAAAATGAAAGGACATCGGGAAGAAGACTGCAGAAAGAAAACAAGAGTTTGTTATAATTGCAGAGAAAGGGGACATTTTCAATTTGAATGTCCTAAGTTAGCTAAACCTGTAGTTAACCAAGCCAAACCAGCTGAAGGAGCAACCAAGAGAAATGCGCGAGCATTCCAGCTGACTACTCAAGAGGCCGAACTCATTCCAGATGTGATAGCCGGTACGTTTCTAGTACATGACGTATTTGCAAAAGTATTATTTGACTCTGGTGCGAACCAAAGTTTCATTAATACTTCATTTTGTCAAGCTCTTAAGTTACCGTTAACCACTCTTAGGCAAATTTTCACAGTTGAAACCGCAGAAGGAAATTCTGTGAATATAGATAAAATCTGGCAAGAAGGAAAAATAGAATTATTAGGCCATAAGTTTTCTGCAAATTTGTTACCAATGAATTTAGCAGGATTCGATGTAGTCTTAGGAATGGATTGGTTAGTAGCCAACCATGCCCGAATCCTATGTGACAAAAATGCAGTAGAAATTCAAACCCCTTCAGGAAAAGTAATTTTGATTACTGGAGATAAACCTCGAAAGCCATTAAAATTTATCTCAGTAATGAAATTGGCTAGTTATTCGAGGAAACAGGAAATGGTGTATATGATTTCAGTAATCATTAACACTAAAGATAAAGAACTTCAGGACATCCCCGTAGTCTCAGAATACCCAGACGTTTTTCCAGAAGAATTACCTGGATTACCACCTGATAGGGAAGTAGAGTTTAGAATTCATTTAATTCCAGGTACTGCACCAATAGCTAAAGCACCTTATAGATTAGCACCTACCTAAATGCTAGAATTGAAAAAGCAATTAGATGAATTACTAAGCAAAGGATTCATACAACCGAGTTCATCCCCTTGGGGTGCATCAGTACTGTTTGTGAAAAAGAAAGATGGATCGATGAGAATGTGTATCGATTATAGAGAATTGAATAAGGTTACGATTAAGAATCGATACCCACTACCTAGGATTGATGATCTTTTTGATCAATTGCAAGGAGCTAGGTATTTCTCAAAGATAGATTTAAGATCCGGATACCATCAGTTGAAAGTACAAGAAGAAGACATACCTAAAACTGCTTTCAGAACTAGGTATGGTCATTATGAGTTTACAGTCATGCCCTTTGGATTAACAAATGCCCCAGCAGCATTCATGGACATGATGAATCGAATCTGTAAACCATATTTGGATAAATTTGTAATCGTTTTCATCGACGATATACTTATTTACTCCAAAAGCCAAAAGGAACATTGTGAGCATTTACACGTTCTCTTAACTCTGTTAAGAAAAGAAAGGCTTTATGCCAAATTCTCAAAGTGTGAATTTTGGCTGCAAGAAGTACAATTCTTAGGTCATGTGGTAAATCATGAAGGTATCCATGTAGATCCTGCTAAGATAGAAGCCATTACAAAATGGAAAGTTCCACAAACAGCTATGGAGATAAGAAGTTTTCTAGGCTTAGCTGGATACTATAGACGATTTATCAAAGATTTTTCTAAGATAGCCGTACCATTAACTAAGTTAACCTGTAAAGCCGCTAAATTTGAATGGGGACCTAGACAAGAAGAAGCTTTTAAAATTTTAAAGCATAGGTTGACGAATGCACCAATCTTAGCTTTACCCGAAGGAACAGAAGATTTTGAAGTATATTGTGATGCTTCAAAATTAGGCTATGGATGTGTGTTAATGCAACGCAAGAAGGTAATTGCGTATGCTTCTAGACAATTGAAAAAGCACGAAGAAAATTATACGACTCATGATCTAGAATTAGGAGCCATAATTTTTGCCCTTAAGATCTGGAGACATTATCTGTACGGAAGTAAGTTTACTGTCTATACAGATCATAAAAGTTTAAAATATATATTTGGGCAAAAAGAATTAAACATGAGACAAAGAAGATGGATGGAGATGTTAAGTGATTACGACTGTGATATACAATATCACGAAGGAAAGGCAAATGTAGTTGCAGATGCCTTAAGTCGTAAGTACCATGAGAAACAGAAACGAGTCCGTGCTCTGAGGTTAAATCTACAAGTAGATTTAATAGCACAAATTAAAGAAGTTCAGAAAACAGCAATCCAAGACGATGCTGAAGGAATGAAAGGTTACCTAAAAGAACTAGAACAAGGAAATGATGGAATTTGGAAATTCCATAAGAAACGAATTTGGGTACCTAAGCAAGGAAAGTTAAGAAATAAGATTTTAGAAGAAGCTCATAAATCTAGGTATACCATGCACCCAGGAAATAATAAAATGTACCAAGATTTAAGAAATAATTTCTGGTGGATAGGAATGAAAAAGGATATAGCCAAATACGTATCCAAGTGTTTAACCTGTTCACAAGTTAAGGCAGAACACCAGAAACCTTCAGGATTACTTCAACAATTAGAAATGCCTGTATGGAAATGGGAACTCATAACAATGGATTTTGTTACAAAGTTACCCAAAACCAAAAGAGGTAATGATGCGATTTGGGTAATCGTAGACCGATTAACCAAGTCAGCTCATTTCCTACCAATGAAAGAAACCTTTAGCATGGAAAGGTTAGCACAACTCTACGTGGACGAGGTAGTATCCCTACATGGAGTCCCGCTCTCCATTGTATCGGATAGAGATAGTCGTTTTACATCTCATTTCTGGAAAAGTTTTCAGAAAGCAATGGGAACTCGACTAAATCTAAGTACTGCTTATCATCCACAAACAGACGGACAGAGTGAAAGGACAATACAAACGCTAGAAGACATGCTCCGAGCATGTGTAATTGACTTTGGTGGTAATTGGGATAGCCATTTGCCATTAATTGAATTCTCCTATAACAATAGTTATCATTCAAGCATCGAAGCTGCACCATTCGAAGCATTGTATGGACGCAAGTGCAGAACTCCAGTATGTTGGGCAGAAATCGGAGAAAGTCAATTATCAGGTCCTGAGATTGTACAAGAAACTACTGACAAGATAACACAGATCAAGGAAAGATTAAAAACAGCCAGAGATCGTCAGAAAAGCTATGCAGACAATCGTCGCAAGCCGCTCGAATTCCAAGTAGGAGATAAAGTACTTTTAAAAGTTTCTCCTTGGAAAGGAGTAGTACGCTTCGGTAAGAAAGGAAAGCTAAGTCCAAGGTATATTGGACCATTCCCAGTGATTCAACGAATCGGACCAGTTGCTTATCGTTTACAGCTACCAGAAGAATTAGCTGGAGTACATGATGTATTTCATGTATCCAATCTCAAGAAATGTCTATCAGATGAGTCCCTGGTAGTACCTCTTCAAGATGTAGAGGTGAACGAAAAGTTAAAGTTTATAGAGAAACCAATACAGATCGAAGATAGAAAAGTCAAATTTCTCAAACATAAACGACTGGTGTTGGTCAAGGTTAAATGGAATTCAAAGAGAGGACCAGAATACACTTGGGAGCTAGAATCAGAAATGAAGCGCAAATATCCTCATTTATTCCAATAAATCTCGAGGACGAGATTTTTCTTAAGTTGGGGAGGATGTAACAACTGCCACTAAAATCCATAATTAGGATGGTAATTAGGTAATAAGGAAACCCTAATTGAGAAACCCAAGTGATTCCGTATAAACCCTAAAATTTTCATAACAATCGGAATCAGGATCAAGGCCCCTAAAACTCAGGGGGGGTTAAACCCTAGTGATATTTATCTTCTAAATTAGCTGTAGAAATGAAATTGATTCGTTTAACTTGCTCACCAAGGCTATCTAAGACACGAAACAACCTAGGCTAAGAAATAGACCCGTCGCGCCACGCGACGGGTATGTATGTTTTCTTCGCGTGGCGCGAGGGAGGACAATTTTCAGGTATAAATAAGGGACGTTGGCACTTGAACTTTGGTACAAAATCGACGTCCAAATTCTCTGTAACCATCGAGTTATAGCGAATATCGTTCACACAAAACACACACCGATCACGAAGTGCTGCCGCAATCAGGGTAATAACTCGATCGCTATTACGATTCAACGTCCGATCGATTATAACTATCCATCGATAGTCCAGGTGCTGCTCAATTGAGCTTGTACTTTGATTATTCGTCGTGATTTCGACTTGAATATTAGAGTGCTGTTCGAATTCGGACTATGCTCTGTTATTCGTTGTGAATCCGATTGAATTATCGAGTATCGCACTGATTAATCGTTGTGAAGGTTTAATCTCGTGAATTGACGTAATTGCTGTATTAGTTACTAACCTGCCTGTGTGTGCATTATGTTAAACTAGGTGAAATCAAGGCTAATCAGTAGGCTTATATCTATTGCTCGTTAATCTGCAATGTGAGTCATTCTTCTTTTTAAACTGTTTTCTCACAGTTTGTGAGTAAGTATTACAATACCTCAAGTTATTTTCAAGGTTATAATTACAGGGATTAAGTCTTTGTAATCACCAAATTACAGCTGGTATGTGGGGTATTGTGCACATTACTATTATTATCACTCTATGTGAGTGAATATTACTCTATGTGAGTGATTATTACTCTGTGTGAGTAAACCGTCACTATTAGGGCAACGGGACCAATAGTGATATGACCACAATCACAGATCCGGTCGAGTGACAAATACCCATTCTTGATAATTGGTTGATAGAAACATTGTAATCGCTCTTAATACTGTAAATTTATAACTAACGGGTCGTTTTAGAAAATGGAATGATTCACTCAGTATTTCCCCGCTGACAAAACCTTTTTCAAACATGTTTCAGGTGATCTATGTGATCCAGGAAAAGTGCAATAAAGCACTATCAAGCTCAGAGAAGTGGCTCAGTGTAAATAAATAAATAAAACATGTTCTGAAAAATAAAGATTTCTGTGTGAAATCAACTTATTGTAAGTTATGGGATTTATCCCTTAAGAACTTTGTGTAATATATTAAAACGAGCATATTTTCCGGTGAAAAGATCCTGTTGTAAAAAGACTTCCGCTGTCGCAGAAATTAAATACCACGGGTACCACTGAAATCTGCATCGCGGGCCCCGACTCCGTCCAGGGTGGGTCGGGGGCCGCGACAATTTAGTACACATCCAAATCCAAATTACTATTAAGCCACTTATCCGTCGTATGATGTGCACCTCATTATTCAAGCCTAGAATACAAGTTCTAATGCATAATTTCACCCAATCATTCCATCAACCACACCTTCTTATGAAATCCTTCTACAATTTATCTTCTCATAATTAATTATTATCAATCATGTCATTAACAACTCTACACATGTTCATCCGGTGTTTAGCATACAATTTCACATACTAGCTTATACGAGGCATTTCATGAAACACTTGGTGTGCGTACTCCATTTAATGCACAATGTACAACTAATTCATGCATAATTTTACAAGTTTATGTCAAGATCATCAAGTTCCACTGGAATCATATAATTCTCATAATCTACCCAATTTAACTAACAATTACTCATTACATACAACATCATACATAAACTTTACACAACAATTAAACATGCATGATTATCCATATCATCATCTTCACTACTACAAGTGGGTTTCATCTCTAATTACCTAATTAACCTAAACCATGTGTAATCTATGCTCTATATCATGATACTAATACATTCTCATGCTCAATTTCATCCCAATTCATGGATTAAAACATAACCCACTTCATACAAGATCACCAATCTTAGTTTTGAGACATACCTTATGATCCTCTTGTGAAGGTGATCATTAATCCATGTTTATTCATGAATTTGAGCTTCGATTTACCCTTCAATTTGATCATATAAGCTTGAGCTAGGGTTTGGCTCCTTTGGGAGCTCCTGATCGATCTAGAACACACACGAATGTGTGTTTGTGTATGTTGTTATTTTCTTATAATATCCCAACTTTCATTTTAACCCACATTAGTCCCTCATGATTGTTAATTAAACATAGTTGGCCCCATTGTTTTCCATTCTCACTCTATAGCCAATACTATCTAACCAAGTTAGATAACTTGGTTATTAGTGAAACAACCCACTTAACCAATAAATCCTACTTACTTATGCCAACCTAATAAATGTCCAAATAAAATATTTAGACCCGAGTTTTGGGGCGTTACAAGTCTACCCCCCTTAAATGAGGTTTCGTCCCCGAAACCTTTCTCATTTCCATTAGACACTAACATCCTTTCCCTTGCCCTATCAACAGGACCACTAGCCCATCTTAGTAACAACCCTCTATTTTCAAGAACCCGTCCTGGAGTTTTTATTAGTGTCGCTTTCGTTAATAACGCTAGCTTCCAACACATTTCTTAGCTAATGGTTCATTCGTCATTCTATTATTTGTATATCCTGTGCAATATACCATTTGCTTGAAACAATTCCAACATCCTAATAATAACATTCCTTCCTGTTTATTTCAAATTTCATATTATCTTAGCCGACTATACGATCTAAATTCGTAATTTATACATACACATCTACGTTTAATTTCGATAGGTACGTCGTAGTGCTAAATAACTATCCATTCTCAATTCATGATTATTCGAATATTTGACTTCTTTCTAACAAGTCCATTCTTCTCATACTTTACCTTTACTTACATCCCCATTTTCTTGGCCCGTTTGTAGTGGGTCAATTTACGCATCTCTTCACACTTAGTATCATACTTACAATTGTACGATCCGTTATAGCAGATCTTAATATCTTCATCCATTTCTTAGATTATATTTTATACATATATCACAAAATATTTAGTTCTTGTTTTGTTATCGCAACAAAACTAATATTTCATAGTCACATATACATGCTTAACTCCAAATCTAGCGTCATTCTACGTTTCCTATAGTTATTTGTATTATACGTACCCTCACGTTACCTTCAACTCACCTCATTTATCCTACATTACTATTCTTCTCAATTCATGCATCACTTAAGTTGCCTAAGCAAGCGCATCATACAGGTTCTTCATACGAGAGTTTAACCCATACCCGAAAGTTTCGCTCATAACTTATAAAATCTAGTTCTCAATGACATAGTTCTCTCCTTATGTTAACTACAAGGAATCAATCATTCCATACTATACCATACTCTTTCCACCATTCAATTTGCAGGGCTTTTTTGTAACACCTCGAAAAATTTCGTCCAATAATGTCTTGACACGTGTCATAAGGTTCCGGTATGTGAAAACATACTTTAGAGGGACGAAAAGTGACAAACAGTGAAAACTATGGAACGTAAGGGTCCAAAGTGTCAATAATGGATAAATAGGCTCTATGATAACCCTACATAATGTTTATAACCTTAAAAGGATGGTTCATGGTTCATACGACGCGGAAATTGCACAAAAGTGAAGTATTGCAAACTATAGGGGCCAAAAGTGTCAACATGTTGAATTTATACCTCTGAGTGAACTTTTGGCAGACCCGAAGCTTTGAGAAGCTAAAATATACTCACTAGAATATGTGGTAAAAATTTCGTGAAGTTTCGTCAACGTATGAGAAAGTTATGGCCAAAACCGTACTTGAGGGACTAAAAGCGTCAACGTCGAATTTCATGGCTTTTCGGTTGAGCGCAAAGTTATCCGAGGACATTTCCATGTTGGTAAATGTCCCAAGGTTCTTAAAAACCAAGTTTGGGGGTTTACGAGTCAAAATAAGTAGCCGAAACATCGCGTGCAAGGACAGGGACCAAATCTGCCAATGTTTGAAAGTTTTTGGGCCTGCAGACCCCAGGCGACCCGCCTGGGAATCCTTAGGCGGGCCGCGTGAGACTATCAGAAGCAAAATTTCGCGAAAATTGCAATTCTGGTCCGAATTTGAAGTGCATAACAACTCATGGCACCTCCAAAAGCTCCAATAAACATCCTTGCATGCCTATGGCAACAGTAACCTATCCTCAACCTCTGATTTCCTCTTTAAATCAGATCAAAACCCCATTTCTTGGCATTTCCTTTTGTGATCAAGAACACTCTCAACTTGCAAAACTCTCTCAAGCATTTCTGGAGCATTTCTGATCATCAAGGCAACATCCTAGTGTTAACTAAGCTTCAATAGGACCCTTGTAAGCTTCCAATTCGATCTCTAACTCGTTCTTGCATCGATTATTAGTAAAAGTCAAACTGATTATTCTTATACTTTGACTTTCTGATTAAACGAGTCCTACTCTGTCATTTCTCAAATTGAAACCACATATATGTTGGTATTTATGTGGGAAACAAACCCTCAAAAGGGTATTCTCTGATTCCCACTTTATGCATGCTAATTGTCGAGTCAAACTTGTTTCTAAAAAGTCAACAGAAGTTGTTTTTGCAAAAATAAGCTTAAATGGTAATGTAGATAGCATGCAATCTGTTTGATCATCATAAATAACTTATTATACACATAAGAATGTGTTTTATCATCATCAACTCGACAATCTATAGTATAAATACGAATCGGAACCGAAAGTCTTATAAAACGGCTATTTCGTAGACTATCGATTCGGATTCGTACATGCATGTTTGAGATCTGTATTGGAGAGTATTTTGAACCATTTTTATTTTGGTAAAACTTTCTGGAATTTTTGTTGATTGAGTCTATTCTTAGCCGATTCAAATGCATGTTTCCGATTTATACATAAAGTTGACTATTTTGCCCTTTTTGAGATAAAACGTGATTTTTGAAAAAGTGAAAGAGTAGAAATCTTTATTTCTAATATATAAACTTGCACCGAAAATTTCGGATCAGTTGGTGGTCCAGATTTCGAGTTATGGCCATTAGCGTAAAACTATATCTTAAAGTTACATAAACGGCCCTTTTCGCGTATAACCTATTTTAGGCCACGTTTTGATATAAAACTTTTTACCCACTGATGTATTATAATATTTTGGGATTTTTGATGATTTTTAATTAATTTTTGGCTGAACGTATCTTAGATCGCTTAGTCGATTCGGTTTATGTCGGTTTTGACCGTTAAAGCCATAAAATGAGTTTTATACATTCTTTTGACCCGAAACCTTTTCCTACTGTTTTTATTTGTTGAATAAAGTATTTTAAGTATTCTGGAAATATAAAAATCTCAGCTTTTCTTTGAAAACCCAAAAACGCCCTTAAATCGCATTTTTAGCGTTTTAAGCGCATAGTAAGCGTTATACTCGTTTTAAACATATAAGACTTATACCAACTGATGTAATTAGTATATTTTCATATAATAACAGTAAGTATAAGTATATGAACTCAGATTTCCAGTTTTGGCATTTTTAGCCCTTGTGAAATTACTAAAATACCCCTACGGTGCATAGTTTGATTTTAAATGTTAAGTTTGGTATATGGGTCATACCCTACTGTTATAACATGTTAAATTAAGTACATTTTCTGTATGAACCAGACCCGAACCTCAGATTTCTAATTTGACTCTTTCATAATCTTTTAAATGACCAAAATGCCCTTCTAAGGCATAAATTGAGTTTAAAATTATTCCGGGCAATATGGAACATAACTTACTGATATTATATCATATTTAAAGCATATTATATCAGGGAACTTGCATTTGACTCTTTTGGCTACCCGTAACGCCCTTTTTGCGTTCGGTTCGGTTTACGTAACTAGTTTGAGTAAATTGACCGAAACGGGTCAAACGTTATCATTTTTATCTCAAAATCCAGGATGTATTTAGTATACCCATATTATACAAGTATTCAAGCTTGTCGGGTCTAAATCACATTCCATCCGGTCTTTCGCTTAATCGTGCGTTTAACCGTATCATCCTTAAAACTAACCGGTCAAAGCTTAGGCTTAATTAAAGACCCGTTAGTATTCTAATTGGTTATATATACCATCGTTCCAGACTAGAGCTTTCCGGTAAATTGTACCTACGCTTACTTAGGAATACGGCTGGGTTATTATTCTTGCTATTTAAGACAGGAGCTAGCTCAGGTAAATACTTTTAACTTATT
Organism: Helianthus annuus; assembly: GCF_002127325.2. Taxonomy (NCBI): domain Eukaryota; kingdom Viridiplantae; phylum Streptophyta; class Magnoliopsida; order Asterales; family Asteraceae; genus Helianthus; species Helianthus annuus. The sequence continues at coordinate 145,139,151 of NC_035433.2, forward strand.
TTCCCTTATACGGGCTTGGGATACGGTATTATAAAAATACCGCTTGGTCGGGTGTAGAAACCTTTTAATCGAAGATGATTAAATTGCATAATCCCGTTTTAATCTGTATTGATTGATAACAAATAACATTGGGGGTTAATGACCGTGTCCTGGATATCCTTGGCTCATTTTAAAAAGTGAATGGCCACGACGTAAGCACAAGGTGTAGACAGAACACCTGCTGTTGCATATGTATAACGTATACTCACTCGTGAGATTATCTTCTTGTGAGATTATATTTGTGGTGTGTCGATTAATCTTGTCCGGCTTGTATTGTATAATCACCGGCCCTAAATGTTGGACAACCATGTAAATCGGATACAAGATTTTTATTAATAAAATTGTCCCAAGTATAAAGATTAATTTTGCCTCTGTGCATTTTAATCAATGTGTCAAGATATTTTGTGCCGTTTGCACTTAAATCACTTTTCAAACTCTTTTTCCAAAATGAGTTAGTTAATTGTATTTACCAGTGTAAACTGACGTATTTTTCCAAAAGGTTAAGTGACAGGTACTATGCGTAATTGGCTGGGAGCTCGGGGCGTCGCTAGGGAATCTTGCAAGTCCTAGATGCCTAAAGTCTATTGAACAGTTATCTTTTATTGATCCGCCTGTGGATCCTTTACCTTCCGTTGTAATACTTTGACATTACTTATATTCGGATCGTATTATATTTATCTTTTGCTTCCGCTGTGCATTATTATATTGTGTTGTTTGTCTATGATGACGCCAACTACGTCACTATACTCCCCACCGGGCCCACCGGTGACACGTGGAAAATTGGGGTGTGACAGTTTTCAATTTTCCAATTCATACTTATCCATCATAAATTAAAACATTTTACTTACCTCGATTTCATTCCATACTTTAGCGATCCGTAATTCAGATTTGTCCACATTCTTCACGAGTACTAACCGTACCAGGCTAGATTTCATTCATCCATGTAATGTGCCTCCACTCGTACGCATCATTCCACCAATTCGGTTGGTTTCATCACATCAAGGATTCTAACATTATCATCAAGAAATTTAACAGTTAGTACTTTTCATTTCTCACACGAAACTCTTTCATTCTAGTTACTTATTTCGTCAACCTTCATAATTTGATCCTTCAAGGCTAACTGACATTTCTTATTTATCGTATATGCATCGAGGTACACGTTCGTACTTCTTTCCATTCATGCTTACTTGCAAAGACATTCATTACATTATTTCGGTACTCATGACCAAGCTTACTCTTCTCATTCATACTTAAATTATTGTCCGGGTCGTAGCCTGCCCTACATTACGACTCCTACGGATCGATTACTAACGCATCTAACACCTAACGGGTTTAAAACTTCTTTCTTTCATTTTAAAACTTAGCTTTGCGTGCCCATTACGATCATCCTTTTGTTCATTTAATTTACATTTACTCATAGAACTCGTTTGACATAACTACGGTCAATTATTGACACAATTCTGATGTGGGTAAATTTTATCCTTTATATGTTTTAAATCCGTCTTGCAGATTCAAGCATGTCATTCCTGCATTTCATTCCTTGAATCCGTCTTGCGGATTCAAACATTCCATTCGAGCCTTTCATTCCTTGAATTTGTCTTGTGGATTCAAACATTCCATTCATATCTTTCATTCCTTACACGTGTTGAATCCGTCTCGCGGATTCAACAGATCATTCAAACTTCATTCCTGAAAGTCTTACATTTCTCTTCACCCCCACGTCCACCTACTACCTAATTCTAACGGACATACCTGTAACAATTATCACGGTCTCACGAACGTCATACGTTTCTTGTGTACTGGCCAGGTACACAATCCACATACTAGTTTCGTGTCTTCGCGTAATCGCCACCTTATGTCCGCAGAATTAAGTTTTGGCACGTGTAACATTTTCAAAACTTCCTTACTCTGTCATTATTATATTTCATTTAAAATTTTCTTTCACTTGCTTAGTTATACCATTTCATGCACCCATAAGCTAAATCTACGTACATCGGTCAATATGTCATATTACATACCTTGGTGCCAGCGTTAGACCGCATTTACAGATCATCCTTTCCAAACAATCATGCTGACCTTACACATAACATATTGTTAGTTATCTTCAAATACATACTTAAGTACATACTTACCTTGGCTTCTATCCTTAGATCTTGATCGAGTCTTGGATTGTACGGGTCCTTGTCACAAGAGCACACATGCTTGAGTTCAAGTATTTACCTCCTCATACTTGATTTCTCTCAAACCAGGGCTCTGATACCAACTTGTAACACCCTAAAACGCTTTAACTGAAAAGGCGCAGCGGAAAATACGTACCATAAAATTTCTTTCATTATGAATGTCTTAACATACTTGAAGTTCATTTTTAAGGTGACACATTTACAATAAATACAACAATCGAACTCATTTACAAAATAAAAACATAAACTATGTTTACTAAATTGGTTATCCAAGCATTCCCGTACAATCTAACTTGTGACTCGGTCTTCGATCTCCACTCCTCGGTGATCCTCCGTGATTCGTACAACCTACACTTACCATACAATTTAAAACGTTAGTATGCATTATCAATGTAACATTATTCATACACTTTCACTTTCCATTCGTTAATTCTTTGCATTTAGGCATTCCCATCTGAGTATCCATTCCCTGATGAGACTTCAACATTGTACCTGCATTATTCTTCATTCTCAAGGTACACTGTCATTAGCATCAATACTCAATCATATTGAAAACATACGAGCATACGAACTTACCTACTGGCATACAGTTATACATACATACTTGCATCCACATATATGCGTTCATACCTACACGTGTATATACCTTCATACTTAAATACATAATGCTTACGCACATACGTAGCTACTTGCGTATATACATACACCGATACCTACATATATACCTACCTGCATACGTAACTACATACTTACATGCATACATAAAACGAATCATAACTACTCACGTGTATACCTTCGCTCTCACATACATAAACGCTTTTTAAGTGTCATTTGGGTATGTTTCGGATCTTAAGGATGAGTTCCATGCTCACCCGTAGCTCACCAAGCCATTTGGTAGGGTTGAGGAACATTATGTATGCTTAACGAGGCTTGGAATGGGTTCACGGGGTCCGAAATCGAAGGAAAAACAAAGAAATTCATAAACTATACATTTGCATCAGACCTCCACCGTAAGCTACGGTGGCTACCGTAGCTTACGGTGGCCCCCAAAAGTCCTACGACAGCTTTAAACTGCCTTACGGCAGAAATAAAGTCCCAGCTCCCACCGTAGCTTACGGTGGGCACCGTAAGCTACGGTGAAGCCCATATCAGCCTCCCATTTTAATACTAAAATTTGCATAACTTGCTCGTTTTGCATCCGTTTCACTTGAAACTTGTTCCCAAACATCCGTAAAACAATTCCTTACATATTAGACTAAGAATCCTTATCCCGGGTCCTTAATCATTACCAAATTTATTACCGTTACCTCACTTATTCTTATTTATTCGACCCGTTTGTTCCCACAAACTACCTTCGACTATCTAGATCAATACTTATCTTAATACCTTCAATCATTTCATACCATACATGACTTCCCTTCATTTAATATCAAGAAAGTTCTTATGTATACTAAGAAGTGAGTCGAAAGTCACTTACCTTAAGCGTTAGTGTTCATGCTTGCTTCCTCGCCTCCGCTTGACCCGTTAGTCTTCCATTCTTTGGTCCATGCTAGTGAAAACTCCTACCCATTCATGCCATCATATTCAAAACATTGTTATTACATATATTCATCATCACTAGCATTCAATTACAACCCAAACGGTTGCTTGACTTTCGTTAAATAACTATTAGCATGCATAAGACTCGCATTAGCAATTTTACTTATTCTAATCCATGCTAATTTCATTCACCATCATGTATAGCACATTAAATAATCTAACTTGTATCCCGTGATCTCCCTACCCTTGTAAGTGCATCCAAAGACCTAGTCGTGCTGCTCATACATTGTTGACTTTCAGAAAGTCAACCATCTTACTTACATACTTCCATCATATGATCATATACTCATCTAAACCTAGTCGACCATAGCAATGATACCGTTTATATTTCATAATCATGGTGTTGGACACACACATACATAAGCACATGATCAACAAATTACATATATGCACATGTATCGTCAATTCAACATATACTAACATATTCATGATTCTATAGTTGACAACCATATTCAAAGCTAGAAATTTGACATAATCTCAACACCATTCTTTACTAGTAAGTCCATAAGCTATCCATTTAGTACACATCCAAATCCAAATTACTATTAAGCCACTTATCCGTCGTATGATGTGCACCTCATTATTCAAGCCTAGAATACAAGTTCTAATGCATAATTTCACCCAATCATTCCATCAACCACACCTTCTTATGAAATCCTTCTACAATTTATCTTCTCATAATTAATTATTATCAATCATGTCATTAACAACTCTACACATGTTCATCCGGTGTTTAGCATACAATTTCACATACTAGCTTATACGAGGCATTTCATCAAACACTTGGTGTGCGTACTCCATTTAATGCACAATGTACAACTAATTCATGCATAATTTTACAAGTTCATGTCAAGATCATCAAGTTCCACTAGAATCATATAATTCTCATAATCTACCCAATTTAACTAACAATTACTCATTACATACAACATCATACATAAACTTTACACAACAATTAAACATGCATGATTATCCATATCATCATCTTCACTACTACAAGTGGGTTTCATCTCTAATTACCTAATTAACCTAAACCATGTGTAATCTATGCTCTATATCATGATACTAATACATTCTCATGCTCAATTTCATCCCAATTCATGGATTAAAACATAACCCACTTCATAAAAGATCACCAATCTTAGTTTTGAGACATACCTTATGATCCTCTTGTGAAGGTGATCATTAATCCATGTTTATTCATGAATTTGAGCTTCGATTTACCTTTCAATTTGATCATACAAGCTTGAGCTAGGGTTTGGCTCCTTTGGGAGCTCCTGATCGATCTAGAACACACACGAATGTGTGTTTGTGTGTGTTGTTATTTTCTTATAATATCCCAACTTTCATTTTAACCCACATTAGTCCCTCATGATTGTTAATTAAACATAGTTGGCCCCATTGTTTTCCATTCTCACTCTATAGCCAATACTATCTAACCAAGTTAGATAACTTGGTTATTAGTGAATCAACCCACTTAACCAATAAATCCTACTTACTTATGCCAACCTAATAAATGTCCAAATAAAATATTTAGACCCGAGTTTTGGGGCGTTACACGGTTGGAAATCTCAAGCTTCGCCACTGTTTCAGGAGTAGATTAGTTTGCCTTTAAAAAAATAATATGAACGATGAATAGAACCGCCTTTTACCTGGTCGTAATAGTCAACTTCGATATGTATGGTCTTCACATGCTATTAGAAACTACATAAGCTAAAGTAAGTGCATATTGAAACATAGGAAACATTTAGAATATCATTGAGACCACTTGGTACATTTTGTGATGAAAATCCAACAAAAATCCACAATCAAATCCAAATCTTAAAATCGACTTGAAACACTAAACGATCATGAAACCGGTCAATACATTCTAAAACTAAGATTTAAGCGGCCCAGACACATATTAGTTGCTTCCATAAGTGATGCTGGAGCAGTATCAGGAAGAATACTAGTAACACCATGTAATATTAATCTCGATTTCCCGCCATATATCAATACATCCCCTGATTCTAAAATCACTTTATCTGCTTCACCAACAGCTCGGGTTTCACCATATAAAAACTCCGCCGAGTCACCAATCGAAAATGACACAACTGGTAATCCTTTCTCCAAGCTCTTTTCACTTTCATCTTTGTCCTGAACAACATACCGACATAAATCTTGCAAATTCAAAGTTGAAAAAAAGATTTATCAGTGCAGAAAGAAGTTATTCTAACCCGATGAAGACCATGTCTATCAGTTTTTGTATAAAATTTGACGATGCATATATCGGGTGACATCGAAGGAACAACTTTACCTTCATCTGAACTAGGGCCAGCCCTGAGAATTCGTGTACTATCATTTTTTCCCCGAATAAACTCGTTTGAATCTTGTATTGCTTTTTTAACCATATCACTAAACTTTTCAGGAATTCCAGGAGGCTTAGAATTATCATATGGCCTTAACTCGGTGTACATGTGAGCGTCGGGATCCCAGTTTTTACCGAGACACATCATCTGTAAATGTAGTTTTCTTCCACTAATGTACCCAGGCTGGTAAAAACCACCGACACCGATCCCAAGGTCCCTACAAGTTTTTACAATAGTAATCTGAAAAAAAAAACAAAAAAAAATTAATGAGAAAAGTGCCTGGATAGTCCATGTGGTTTGCTCTGATTTCACCTTTAGTCCCTACATTTTCAAAATTACAGCTATAGTTCCTAACTTTGGCAAATTCGTTCTCGGATGATCCTTGACGTGGATAAGGGTTAGTTTTTTAGTTAAGTTAGTGTGAAATGACTATAGTGCCCTTAATAGAAAAGATATTAATTATTTAGTTTTAAAACAATGTGGATGAAGGCGGAGTGATCAGTGATGGGTGGTTTAGAGTGGGGAAGATGAAGCGGGTGCGGCGGTGGTGGTTGTGGCGGAGGGTGGTTATGGCAGTGGTGATGGTGATGGTGGTGGTGGCTTAGTGGTATGGCGGTGGTGGAGGTGGAGGTGGTTATGGTCCGTATCTAATTCAGATGGTTTGGTTGAGCAAGAATTATGAAGAAGAGGCGTGTTTGGATTGAGGAAGATGAATCTAAATTGTATGGAATGATGATGAAACAGTAGAGAAGAAACAAAGAGAAGCAGTGGAGAAGAAATAGAGAAAATGGTAAGGGTGGGGGTATTAAGGTCATTTCACATTCACTTAACCGAGAAAACTAACTTCATTCATGCCAGGGACCATCCGAGAACGAATTTGCCAAAGTTAGGGACTATAGCTGTAATTTTGAAAATGTAGGGACTAAAGGTGAAATCAGAGCAACCCACACGGGCACTTTTCTCAAAATCAATCAAATAAACATGTAAATATTAATCAGAGTAAAAAACCGTTTTCGTCCCTGAGGTTTGGTCAGTTTTGCGACTTTCGTTCAAAGGTTTGTTTTTCAGCATTTAGATCCAAAAGGTTTGAAATCTTGCCATTTTCATCCTGCTCGTTAGCTCCGTCCACTTTTTTTCCGTTAGGTCAGGGGCATTTCCCTCTTTTTTGTTAACTTAAATGGCAATTCAGTCATCTGAATACTTGTACATTATGCTAAATGCCCGTGCATAAAGTGAAAAAGACCAAATTACCTATGGGAACAGGTATGAAGACGTGGCATGTACACTAACGTATGTAAATATGGTTTTGATATGATATGGCTAAGTCTTCTAAGTAAGATTTTTAATGTACGTGCATGATATGGTGTAATATGGAAACCATAGCTAAACGTGATGAGACATGAATATCTATGTAGACTATTATGTAAGAGAATTTTACGCATTGATATTGAGTTTAGGATTTGCTTAATGGTTATGTGAGCATGTAAAACGTATGTAAGAGTTTGGGTAGGGAGGTATGCATGTTCATAGTAGGTCCTTCATACACGAAAGAGTTGGATTAGGTGTTTTGAACATGTGTTAGTACACCATACGTTTCAATGAATGAGATTCGTACGAAGATAAATATGGTGTTAATCTATATAAGAATTTATGATGCAAACCGAATTGTTTTTGATAATGTATCGAAGTGCAGGTATATTATTATAGGCTTTTCGAAGGTTAATCTTCGAGATGAAATGCTCGAATTCAGAAGGATAACTAGACGGAATCTACATGAGGATAAAACGCCATGTTATCCTTTAGCTATACACGATTATATAACGTCCCAAGTACTAATTATGTGAATGTATGTGGTGACTGCAGGTTGCACAGAATTACGGAACATGATTATCATGAGACGTAGGCGGTTGAAGATCAAGTCATAAACACGGATTGTACGGGAATGTGTGGTCATGTAGATAGTAAACTTATGATATAATTTATGTATTAAATGAAACGAAAAATGTAATTATCGTTAAGACTCACCATAGAAAGGATTTTCAGTTATGTTGGAATGTTTTAATAAAAGAAATTTTATGGTACGTTTTTCCGCTGCGCCTTTTCGGTTTAAGCATTTAGGGTCTTACAATTTGCGGGTTTAGGTTTAGTCGAAACGCTTTCGGGTTAGTTTTAGGTTGAACCTGCGAACCCGACCTGTTTAGCATCCATATCAATAAACCAACAATATACTTTACTTATTCTATATTCACATGTTTATAATTTGAAATATGTGACTGACTTAGGCCTATGGACCTTCTAACGGATTTCTCGTGTTTACAACACTATCTGACGTGGGAAGAAGAATAATTTAACATTGTCACCGAGACGACTCCGTACATGAGAAGTTATACATTGTTGATCAAGTCCAAGAACTAGTTCTACGAGTTTTTTACAAAACTTGAGGGTTATTTGTGCAACGCTAGATCGAAAAGACTTGGTCATTAGGAAACTAGGGTTGAGTTATAATACAAAACAAGTATAAGAAGCCATTATATAGTGACAAGTGTCTAAGAAGGAATCAAGTGTGAAGGGTAATTTTGTCAAATAAAATAAAAAAAAATTATGTACGTGCAAATCAGATGCTATTTCTCCCTCAATTTCAAATGTCCATATTTTATACATCATTTGTTTTTTTTAAATTATACCATAAAATCGAGTTTAAATATTTGTACATAAGTATAAATGTCCATAACTTTTTTTATTAATATAATGTAATAGGGTGGGGTTAGTGTAAAAATGGATGATTTTGTGAGAAGTGTAAGAAATGTTTTAAGCCCTTAGATCTTGTAGTTAATGATTGAGATCAAGAAGCACTTAAAATGTAATTATGTTGTAACTTTTTTTGACTAATTTAGCTAGATTAGAGGCAATAGTGTCTTTTTATATTGTATTTTTAAATAAAGAAACTGCCATCAACTTTAATGCACATGCAAGTTCCACCCATTTTTTTAAACGTCAATAACTTTTTATACGTAATGTTTTTTTTTTAAAATTACACCAATGAGCTTTTTTTATCTTTAATATGAGTACCATATTGTTATATTTATATAGATAAAAAAATTACGCATAGCATGATATGAAGAACATATCATGGAATGCAGCTTTAAAACAACATACGAAGAACATATACTGGAATGCAGGTTTAAAACACCATACGAAAAACATACGAAGAACACATACTGGACTGCAGGTTTAAAACACCATGAATGCAGGTTTAAAACACCATACGAAGAACATACGAAATGCAGGTTTAAAACACCATGAATGCAGGTTTAAAATACCTTACGAAGAACATACGAAGAACACATACTGGACTACAGGTTTAAAACACCATGAATGCAGGTTTATAACACCATACGAAGAACATACAAAGAACACATACTGGACTACAGGTTTAACACAACATGAATGTAGGTTGTGGTGTTTTCTGGAATTCGTATGGTATTTTATACAAACTGATGATTCAAAAAAATACGAACTGTAATTTTCTTCGATCTATATGAATCAGACGATATTTATAAAGTCTCTGAGTTGGTATACAAAACTGAATTCTTAAATACTTTGTAAAAAAATAAAATTATATCACTAACATAAAATAACTCATTAGAGTTTACAAAGTATATTTTATCAAATAATTGAACTTTGAAGTAATTTACATTATTGCCCTTTTTAATTAAACACATGTCAACACCATATTATTTTCTACACTTCTCACACTATAAACTTTTTTTTACAGGATCCTTAATCTAGTGTAATATAATGTAATGTAATTTAAATATTTTTAATCAATTTTAAAAGGATACATGAATTCATTTCAGATTTACGTATATAACTTTTTATTTGTACATTAAGTTTTTATATTTTAAAATCTCGTGTGTTGTACGGGAATGTGTGGTCATGTAGATAGTAAACTTATGATATAATTTATGTATTAAATGAAACGAAAAATGTAATTATCGTTAAGACTCACCATAGAAAGGATTTTCAGTTATGTTGGAATGTTTTAATAAAAGAAATTTTATGGTACGTTTTTCCGCTGCGCCTTTTCGGTTTAAGCATTTAGGGTCTTACAATTTGCGGGTTTAGGTTTAGTCGAAACGCTTTCGGGTTAGTTTTAGGTTGAACCTGCGAACCCGACCTGTTTAGCATCCATATCAATAAACCAACAATATACTTTACTTATTCTATATTCACATGTTTATAATTTGAAATATGTGACTGACTTAGGCCTATGGACCTTCTAACGGATTTCTCGTGTTTACAACACTATCTGACGTGGGAAGAAGAATAATTTAACATTGTCACCGAGACGACTCCGTACATGAGAAGTTATACATTGTTGATCAAGTCCAAGAACTAGTTCTACGAGTTTTTTACAAAACTTGAGGGTTATTTGTGCAACGCTAGATCGAAAAGACTTGGTCATTAGGAAACTAGGGTTGAGTTATAATACAAAACAAGTATAAGAAGCCATTATATAGTGACAAGTGTCTAAGAAGGAATCAAGTGTGAAGGGTAATTTTGTCAAATAAAATAAAAAAAGATTATGTACGTGCAAATCAGATGCTATTTCTCCCTCAATTTCAAATGTCCATATTTTATACATCATTTGTTTTTTTTAAATTATACCATAAAATCGAGTTTAAATATTTGTACATAAGTATAAATGTCCATAACTTTTTTTATTAATATAATGTAATAGGGTGGGGTTAGTGTAAAAATGGATGATTTTGTGAGAAGTGTAAGAAATGTTTTAAGCCCTTAGATCTTGTAGTTAATGATTGAGATCAAGAAGCACTTAAAATGTAATTATGTTGTAACTTTTTTTGACTAATTTAGCTAGATTAGAGGCAATAGTGTCTTTTTATATTGTATTTTTAAATAAAGAAACTGCCATCAACTTTAATGCACATGCAAGTTCCACCCATTTTTTTAAACGTCAATAACTTTTTATACGTAATGTTTTTTTTTTTAAATTACACCAATGAGCTTTTTTTATCTTTAATATGAGTACCATATTGTTATATTTATATAGATAAAAAAATTACGCATAGCATGATATGAAGAACATATCATGGAATGCAGCTTTAAAACAACATACGAAGAACATATACTGGAATGCAGGTTTAAAACACCATACGAAAAACATACGAAGAACACATACTGGACTGCAGGTTTAAAACACCATGAATGCAGGTTTAAAACACCATACGAAGAACATACGAAATGCAGGTTTAAAACACCATGAATGCAGGTTTAAAATACCTTACGAAGAACATACGAAGAACACATACTGGACTGCAGGTTTAAAACACCATGAATGCAGGTTTATAACACCATACGAAGAACATACAAAGAACACATACTGGACTACAGGTTTAACACAACATGAATGTAGGTTGTGGTGTTTTCTGGAATTCGTATGGTATTTTATACGAACTGATGATTCAAAAAAATACGAACTGTAATTTTCTTCGATCTATATGAATCAGACGATATTTATAAAGTCTCTGAGTTGGTATACAAAACTGAATTCTTAAATACTTTGTAAAAAAATAAAATTATATCACTAACATAAAATAACTCATTAGAGTTTACAAAGTATATTTTATCAAATAATTGAACTTTGAAGTAATTTACATTATTGCCCTTTTTAATTAAACACATGTCAACACCATATTATTTTCTACACTTCTCACACTATAAACTTTTTTTTACAGGATCCTTAATCTAGTGTAATATAATGTAATGTAATTTAAATATTTTTAATCAATTTTAAAAGGATACATGAATTCATTTCAGATTTACGTATATAACTTTTTATTTGTACATTAACTTTTTATCAGTATAAAATGAGATGATAAAAGATTGAAGGATGATGTTATACTTGTACTCTTTGTAGCCTGATATTGGATAAACGAAAATTGAAGGACATATTTAGTAGTTTGTAAATTTATCTATCATCAAAGAGTTTTTAAGCAGTCATATCATCACAAACATATAATTGTTTGAGTGATGATATTATACGTAGTCTTTCATTAAAATGGGATTCCTCAGATGTGTCTATTCACTTGAAACCAACCTAGATGTGACCTCTTAAGTCACATATATCTCACAAACAGTAGCGAAGCTTGAAAATTCCTAAAGGGGGGTCGGAAGTTACTGAACCTAAAAGTATATACCTATTTTTTTTTATAAAACCGAGGGGCGAAAACGTATATACATAAAAAAATCTATACAAAACGTACATACATAACACTACCAAGCGAAAAGTTCGGAGGAGAGGGGGGGGGGGGGTCAGGCACCTCCTCCGGCCCCTTCAATGGTTCGCCCCTGCTCACAGATGGATGAAGCAAAAGTAATTTGTTAAAGTGGTAGTCATGACTAAGAAATATGAGTTTTTCTTAAAGTTGTTACTTATATTATTCGGTTGATTTTCGGTATTAGTTTGATGAACCATGTTATATTTTCTACAAGTATTACTTCTTAATAGTACACTTTTAACTATTTATAAGACTATCTGTAATGGTTTAACGTCTTTAGCAACATCAATCCAATTGTGTGAAAAATTGTCCTGGCGGGGCATGACCGGGAGGGGGGGGGGGGATGATGATTTGCTATGGGACTACTCCTAGGTGTTGGGCATAACAAACACGCAAACACTTTTTTTTTAAAAGAAAATTCACCCAATCTTTTATTAACCATATCGATATCACAATCTTTTTCTTTATTTATTTTTATGTGAAACCATTACACACTTTAATTTTAATTAGAGAAAAAAAGTTAGTGAAACCATATCACCGAGTCTGTTTATTAACCCCTGTCTATGTGATAGTGACGTTACACTGACACTCAATTTTTCACTTTTTGATGAAACCATTATACGTGGTCTGAATTCTAAGATTAAAAGTTGTGCCTAAATTTGTGGATTCAAACATGTTCATACCAAGGATTTTGACACACTGTCGAACCCTTAGGTGTACAAGCCGTCACGTTACATAATTCAAACATTTCCAATTTACATTAAAACGTACATAAATTCATTTCATAAATAATGTGTTGCTAAACATACTCTCTCTCACAGATTAAAACGTACATAAATTCATTTCATAAATAATGTGTTGCTAAACATACTCTCTCTCACATATTTGACGGGCCTCTCACCCATTTGAAAAATAATATCAGTCTCACATGAAGAGTACATGACATTTAGCCAACTGATCACTATGCATTATTATTATATAATTATTTGGGTACACGTTGTGCTAGTGCAGGCCTCGTTTTGGCCATATATTAAACTTTATCAACCAATTTTATTATCACTTTACTTGGAATCCTCAGTCTCTCATTGTCACTTTCTACTAAAATTTCTTAAACAGAAAACAATAGTTTCCAAATTTCAATCAATCAAACCATCGATCCACCATGGACACACACTTGAATCAAGAGACATCGAGCATCGATGCCGAGTTACAATCGAAATTACTCCACGATGATCATCATATTCAAAAGGGTGGTCTTAGGACCATGCCCTTTATCATCGGTACATGAAGGGAGTTGCGGCGCAGCTTGTTGCCCGTTTTACCTGCCATTCTTATGTAATTTTTCCATCGTTATGGTTTTGGTTTAACGTTGTCTTTTATTTTGTAGTGAACGAAGCATTTGAGAGTATCGCGAGTCAAGGATTGACGATGAACATGATCTTTTATCTAATGGAAGTTTATCACATGGAAGCTGCAACCGGGACCAGCGTACTTTATGTCTGGTCCGCGCTTTCGAATGGTCTCTCCATCTTTGGGGGTTTCATATCCGACTCTTATTTGGGTCGGTTTCGGGTCATTGCCATCGGCTCTCTCTTTAGTCTTGTTGTAAGTCCAAATCAACCCATCTTCCTATTTTATCCTTAGTTTTAGAGGTCGGTATGGGTCGGTTTTAACCGAATCAAAAACCAAAAATTTGGTTTTTCGTTTTTCGATTTTGTCATTTAGACTTCAAGTTTTTGGGTTGAAAATATCATCATCGTCATACTCAGTAAATCACACCAATAGCAAAGCTAAGGTAGGGTCTGAGAAGGGTAAGATGTAGACAGCCTTACCAATACCCTGTAGTAACAGAGACTGCTTCCAGTGAAGACCCCCGGCTCGAAAATTGATTATTACACATTTTGGCCTAAATTTTTTGTTCTGTTAATGATTAATTGATTATTACACATTTTCGCCTAAATTTTTTGGGTTAGACCATTTGTTAATTTCTTCACTTTTAAACATAAAAAAATTATAAATCCAAAATTCAATAACAAACATTAAAAATTAAATGGTTTTTCGGTTTTCGGTTCATCATTTTGGTTTTTAGAAAAAATAAAACTGAAATCGAACCGTTGGTTTTTGTATGGTTCTGTTAATATGGTTTCGGTTCGGTTAAGTCGGTTAATTCTGTTAAAATTGTTGTTGCAACAGGGGGTGACTTTTCTCTGGTTGACATCCATTATTCCACAATTAACACCTTCATCATGCCAAGAACCCGGCACGGGTTGCAGCCCGCCAACACGGGCCCAGTTCGGTTTCCTTTACGCATCCTTTGGTATAATGTCTTTCGGGTCGGCCTGCATCAGACCCTGTTCCATAGCCTTTGGTGCTGACCAACTCAAACACCATAAAAACCAAAGGCTCATTGATAGCTACTTCAACTGGTATTATGCTTCTGCCACTATTTCCACTGCTATTGCTTCTACTGTTGTGGTCTACATTCAAGACCGGTTTGGTTGGCGGGTCGGGTTTGCGGTTCCAGTTTTGGCAATGTTTTGTTCTGTTCTCATGTTTTTACTCGGGTCACCTCTTTATGTCAAAGTCAAAGTCGACAAGAGCCCATTTTCGGGTTTGATTCAAGTCTTAATCGTTGCGTTTAGGAACCGTAAGATCCGTCTTCTTCCTGATGACTGCTATAACTATAGCAATGATATGGATCAAGTTGAGTTAACCGACAGTTTGAGGTTCGAAAATTACTCATTACATGACCTGTTATCTAACTTGTCTATTTTGTCACCTCTAATTTTTTTCGTTATTATCTAAATTTGTATTTTAGGTTTCTTAACAAAGCGTGTGTTGTTAGAGATGTGGACATTGGTTCTTCGGGCTCGAACCCGTGTGGTATCACCACAGTCGAAAATGTGGAATCCCTCAAATCCCTAATTCGGATAATACCTATTTGGTCATCGGGCATTCTACTATTCGTAAACGTGTTGCAAAAGTTCCCAACACTTGAAGCCGAAAAAATGAACCGAAAGATCACTTCAAGGTTCGAGATCCCGGCAGCATCTTTCAGCTTGTTCATGCTTTTGACAATCACAATATGGATCCCATTTTATGACCGTGTTATGGTCCCGTTTCTAGCCAAATTTACACACGAGCCACGTGGGCTCAACCTGAAAACCCGAATGGGAGTTGGGATAATATTGTCAATCATAACCATGGTAGTATCCGCAATCGTGGAAACCATAAGGCGTGATTTAGCAAACTCAAACACGACGGTTGTCATGTCAGCAATGTGGTTGGTCCCACAATTTGTATTGCTAGGTTTAACCGAAGCGTTTAATGCAATTGGACAATTGGAGTTTTATTATTCCGAGCTCCCAAATAGTATGTCGAGTTTAGCAATGGTTATGTTTATGGTGAGCATGGCGGTTGCTTCGCTTGTTGCAAGCCTTTTAACTAATATTGTGGACTCGGTTACTGGCCAAGGAGGTGGCGTAAGTTGGCTGTCGAGTGATATCGACGAGGGACACGTGGATTACTATTATTGGTTGCTTAGTTTCTTGACTTTGCTCAACTTTGTCTACTACTTAATTTGCTGTCGTGTTCATCACAATTTTTCTTCGTCGGAAAGTAGGTTGTCCCATGTCGTTGATAAAGAAAGATTTAATGGCATTGAAGGCAAACCTTGAGTTATAACTATAAATATCTACATATAATTTGTATGTTGGGTAAATAATAGTTGGGATCGTTATAAGTTATAGCGTTTATTTGGAGCTATAAACTTTTGTTGTTTATGTTTATTTTTCGGGATGTTTATCAAATAATCAGATACAGAAAACATAATTTTTGTGAATGAATATGAGGTTCACATACATGAATCTAACACGAGCTTGAGCATAGAGTTCGATTCAAATTAAAGCAAGTTCCCAAGTATTCCATACATCAAATGCATCGATCTTACAAAGAGTTCGTAAGATCGTTGTAATGAAAAATGAATAAAGATAACAAAAAATATAATAAAATAAATAATTATATATTATTGAAAAGATGTATAATATCATTAGGCGTGATTTAGCAAACTCAAACACGCCAGTTGATATGTCAGCAACGTGGTTGGTCCCACAATTTGTGTTACTAGGTTTAACCGAAGTGTTTAATGGAATTGGACAATTGGAGTTTTATTATTCTGAGCTCCCAAATAGTATGGCAAGTCTAGTGATGGTTATGTTTACGGTGAGCATGGCGGTTGCTTCGCTTGTTGCTAGCCTTTTAACTAATAGCGTAGACTCGGTTACTGGCCAAGGAGGTGACGTAAGTTGTCTCTCGAGTGATATTAACGCGGGCCACGTGGATTACTACTATTGGTTGCTTAGTTTCTTAAATTTGCTCAACTTTTTGTACTACTTGATCTGTTGTCGTATTCATCGGAGCTTTTCTTCATCGGAACGTAGGTTGTCCCACAGTGGCGGACCCAGAAATTTTTTTCCAATGGGGTCCAGTTTTTTCGATACTTGGATTTTTTACACCCAAAAGATAGAATTTTCGGGTCGGTCGTCGTTTGGGTCGGGTCGGGGTGATTTATTGAGCTTGGAACCTTTAAAAAAAGATAAATAAATAACAAAACAACACATGTCTAAGCACCAAGGCATAAATTGAGTAAAATTTCATTCATTTTAACATTTTAAAAGTGTATTTTAACAAAAAATCAGCTGGTATTAGACTTGAACCCATGACCTCTTTGTTAGCAAACAAGGGATTAACCACCACAACAGCTTTGCTTTTGATTCTATGGGGTCCAACTAAATATTTTTATGGGGTCCTTACAAAAATTAATATACCGAATCTGTTAATTTTTTAAAAAAGATTGGGGTCCGTAGACCCCGACCCACTCAATGTGGGTCCGCCCCTGTTGTCCCATGTTGTTGATATAGAGGGATAAGTTATAGCGTTTATTTGGAGCTATAAACTTTTGTATGTGTTTTTTTTATAGAAGTATCCTTAGTCTTATGTTTTTTTTTATTGATAAGTAATTTATTATTAAATAATCAGATAAAAAAATTAAATATTATGGTTTGTGTAGACTAGCGATGTATACATATCCAACAAGACAGACACGTTAGGAACTAATGCCGGATAACAAGTTAAGCATTTTTATGTGCTGCATTTTTTCCTTTTGTGTTGTTATTGTTGTTTTTGAGCCTATTTGTAACTAAACTTGTTTATAAAATAAAAAAAAACATGAAATCGTGCTAGTTATATAATTATATATATTGTTTACAAAACTAAAAAACATGAAATTGTGCTTATTACGGTGTTGATTACAGTATTATGCTGATTACAGGATGTGCTGACGGTGGTGGTGTGGGGCGTTACCGTCGGATGTACTAACGATGATGTTACCGTGCTGATGTTGATGATGTGTTGATTACGGTGTTGACGATGACGCTGATTACGGTGCTAATGATGATGCTGATTACGGTAGTGCAGTGCTGATTCGCTGAAGCTTCTGAGGTGTTTTTATTTTTGCGCTGGCCACAGAATCAACTTAAACAAATCTCTCCTCTTTGGTGTTGGTGTTGTATCTTTTGAAGTAAAAAGGGTGGCGGATTCTTTTTGCTGTAAAGCTGGAGAGATGTCGTTTACCCACCTCGGGACCTTAGTAGGTGCAAAGATGCATAAAATTGATAGTTGGAAAGCGGTGTTCGATATCTTCGAGTCTAGGCTCGCTTTGTGGAAAACCTCGGTTCTCTCCATTGGTGGTAGGTTAACCCTTATTAAGTCTGTCATCAAAAGTATTCCTAACTATTTCCTCACGCTTTTCAAAGCCCCGGTGGTAGATATAACACTGAATCCAATTCTTTTTCCGGTAACTGGTCTTGGTTGAGACCACTCGCTTCTGGGCTCGAGACTGAAGACCTGCACTCGTAGGAAGCTCTGCTGTCCGACAAGCTCTTATGCGAGTCTCTTGACAAATGGGAATGGACCGGTGGTAAGAACAAGGATTTTTCGGTTAAAGATGTTAAATCTTTTCTTAGAAGTGAGATCGATTATAGCGGGAACTTTATTTTTAAATGGTCTAAGTGGGTGCCAAAGAAGTGTAACATCTTAATTTGGAGAGCCGAGATGGGAAGGATCGCGACGACCGACGCCCTTATTAAAAGGAACTGCTTCAATGGCGACTCGTTATGTCCCCTATGCGAAGACGGTGAGGAGTCGGCTACTCATCTCTTTTGCTCGTGCATTGTTGCCTCAAATATTTGGTGTATGATTAGTCGTTGGTGCAAGATCAGTCCAATTTTTGCTTTCTCTATCCAAGACCTGCTCCTTATTCATGAACATGCTGGCTTGAACAAGGCTGCAAGCGAAGCCCTCCATGGTATTATCATCGTTGCATGCTGGTGTATCTGGTCGGCTTGAACAAGACCGTTATCTAACTTGTCTATTTTGTCACCTCTAATTTTTTTTCGTTATTATCTAAATTTGTATTTTAGGTTTCTTAACAAAGCGTGTGTTGTTAGAGATGTGGACATTGGTTCTTCGGGCTCGAACCCATGTGGTATCACCACAGTCGAAAATGTGGAATCCCTCAAATCCCTAATTCGGATAATACCTATTTGGTCATCGGGCATTCTACTATTTGTAAACGTGTTGCAAAAGTTCCCAACACTTGAAGCCGAAAAAATGAACCGAAAGATCACTTCAAGGTTCGAGATCCCGGCAGCATCTTTCAGCTTGTTCATGCTTTTGACAATCACAATATCGATCCCGTTTTATGACCATGTTATGGTCCCGTTTCTAGCAAAATTTACACACGAACCACGTGGGCTCAACCTGAAAACCCGAATGGGAGTTGGGATAATATTGTCAATCATAACCATGGTAGTATCCGCAATCGTGGAAACCATAAGGCGTGATTTAGCAAACTCAAGCACGACGGTTGTCATGTCAGAAATGTGGTTGGTCCCACAGTTTGTATTACTAGGTTTAACCGAAGCGTTTAATGCAATTGGATAATTGAAGTTTTGTTATTCCGAGCTCCCAAATAGTATGTCGAGTTTGGCAATGGTTATGTTTATGGTGAGCATGGCGGTTGCTTCGCTTGTTGCAAGCCTTTTAACTAATATTGTGGACTCGGTTACTGGCCAAGGAGGTGGCGTAAGTTGGCTGTCGAGTGATATTGACGAGGGACACGTGGATTACTATTATTGGTTGCTTAGTTTCTTGACTTTGCTCAACTTTGTCTACTACTTAATTTGCTGTCGTGTTCATCGGAGTTTTTCTTCGTCGGAAAGTAGGTTGTCCCATGCCGTCGATGAAGAAAGATATGATGGCATTGAAGGCAAACCTTGAGTTATAACTATAAATATCTAAATATAATTTGTGTGTTGGGTAAATAATAGTTGGGATCGTTATAAGTTATAACGTTTATTTGGAGCTATAAACTTTTGTTGTTTATGTTTATTTTTTCGGGATGTTTATCAAATAATCAGATACAGAAAACATAATTTTTGTGAATGAATATGAGGTTTGCATACATGAATCTAATACGAGCTTGAGCATAGAGTTCAATTCAAATTAAAGCAAGTTCCCAAGTATTCCATACATCAAATGCATCGATCTTACAAAGAGTTTGTAAGATCGATGTAATGAAAAATGAATAAAGATAACAAAAAATTTGATAAAATAAATACTTATGTATTATTGAAAAGATATATAAATTCATTTACAATTACATAAAACAAATTTTAACGTGTAATATAATTTTTTATATTAATATTGTTTTTTATTGCAAACAATCTTTTACTTTCATTTTTTGTAACACCCCAAAACCCGAATGTTTATATTCGTTAAATGTTATGATATGGCACATCAAGAAATAAATAACTAGGCTATTTAACCTAGTTAAAAGTATGGTAGAAGCAATTAAAGGATGAGAGTTGTGCCAATTATGAATAAGAGAGAACATGAGGGACTAAGATTGCCAAACTTGAATCTGAGTTTAATTTAAACAAAAATCTCACACACACTAGGTGTGTATGCGTGAGATCGATGAGGAGGGAATGGGTGTAAACCCTAGTTCACAAGCAAGCTTCAAATTGACAAGGAGAGTAGGCTCAAATCCGATGCATGAACTCGTTTTCTTGATAATCTAGCCCTAGCAAACATGTGGTAAGTTGTAATTTATGATTTAATGATCTTGCTATGAAGTGGGTTATGATCAATCCACGAATTTGTATGAGATTGAGCATGAATATGTGTTAGAATCATCATATGGAACATGTGTTATGCATGATTTTGATTAATTTCATGTTTAGAAGTAAAACCCATTTGGGATGATGAAGGGAGTGAATCACCATGTTCAATAATTGTGTAATTTGTGATGTAGTATGTTGTATGTGATGAATTATTTTAGATAAGTTGATTAGGACATGAATTAAATGGATGTTTAGTTGAATTTGATGAATGAAAATAAGAACATGGAGGATCATGCATGAATGGGTTGTACATTTTGCTAAGATAGTGGTACGCGCACCAAGTGTTTGATGAAATGCCTAGGTGAGCTTAATAGATGAAATTGTATGTAAGTAAAAGATGAATATATGTGGGATGTGAAAATGATGTATTTGATACTAAACTAACATGAGAAGTGTGTTTGGATATAGTTCGTGTGGATATTATGCTGAAATGATGTTGGGTTAGCTTAGTATGGGTTAAAGTGTTAGTTGTGAAAATATGAGAATGCTAGTGTGGATGGAATGGATTATGTATGTATATGTGTATATGTATATAAGTAAGTGATCATGTAGTTGTAGATGTCATACAATACGAGGGTGTAATGTGTATAATGTTAATATTATGGTCTAACCTATTAAGATGGATACATGTTCATAAGTTAAAAGCGTGTAAATAGGACATTTGACTTTCTGAAAGTCAACAATGAATGTATAGCGTGGTTAGCCTTTCGGACATGATTGTTATATATATATATATATATATATATATATATAGTGATGCTTGTATAGCCTAAAATAATAACACGGATATATAAGGTTATGTCGTAAGTTATATGTTAAACCGTTGACTTCTGGAAGTCAACTACGCGTCTACGCATAAGAAGCATGATTTGATTTGTTGTCGTAAAGGTAGGATCATAGGAAGTCGTATGGTACGTGTTATGTTAATACGCGTTATTTGTGATGACATGATGAATTACATTAGTTTGAAAGGATATGAAATTGATTATATGTCTTATGCTTGTTAGTTGTGACTAAAGGAAGTCAAATGTGAAATATGCGGTTGATATGATCATTAACATGTACAATGATGTATGCTAATGAAAATGTAATTTGGTGACATGAAAGTATAGGAATCATGTCAAGACGGACTCAAGCATGAAAGGCTAACGGGTCAAGAGGAGGCAAGGAATCAGATACGAACCCGGATGCACGAGGTAAGTGATTTTCGTAATCACTTCTTAGTTGTTTAAGTGATGTAGCGTTTTAATTAATTAAACATGATTTTAAAGTCAAATGTGGAATAGGTTGTATGAAATCGGTAAATTTCGCTAAGTAGACCAATGGGTCAAAAGAAGGTCTTATGATTATATTGAAATGTTGCATAAGAAATGGCTACTGTACTATAACCGGTTAATGGGTAGAATTTCTTGTAAGTACACAATCCGAGAATCGGAGATGCGGTTTAGTAGTCAACAGAGTTGGATGTGTGTTTGGTTTAATAGATAAACAAATATGTAAGTAGAAATTTTAGTAACAAAGTTAGGTTCGTAGATTTGAATGAAACGTATGAGTTTAATGAATATTGGGTGTCGGGTGCGTAAACCCCAAGTGCGGAACTCCAGATAAGGTGAAAGTATTATGGTTATAATGTTTGTGTATGATTCGGGTTAGAACAAATAAGTGGGTTGATAAATGCATGAACGGGTCAAAATTTGGTAAAAGGGTAATAAGCCGAAGGCTTAAAAGTCATAAAATTCGGTAGTCCAAATATTGGATTTTCACTCCTTGTGATGGAGAATTAAATTACGGTCGCGTAGGAAAAAGAATCGAGTAAAACGGATCAAAAACGAGAAAGTTATGCTCGTTTCCGTGAAATCGAGTCGTGCTGAGAATTATACAGCACCAGCTGCAACATTCTGTCAAAATCAGGACGTAGCGTAGCCCGACGGGGAAGGCCCCAGGCCGTCGCGCTACGCGAGCGTGTGTCAATTTCGCGAAAATCGTTTATTTTAACCGTTGATGCACTGCGAACCCGTCCGGACCGTTTTTAAACGCGTATAAGCTAAGAATGATTAGTTTATTCCTTGATTTAGGGAAAGTGGATACATATGTAGACGGGTATGTACGTATGTTTGTATGTATCTATACACGTATGTAGAAATGTATGTATGCATGTATGGATGTTCATGTATATGTAGGTAGACATGTACGAATTTATGCACGTATGCAGCAACGTATGTATGTATGTATGTATGTATGTATGTATGTATGTATGTATGTATGTATGTATGTATATATATGATTGTATGTAGGTAAGTAGGTATGTAAATATGCATGTATGTATGTATGTACGCAGGGTTTCAGTATGCTTGAATATCGATATTATTATTAATGTACCTTGGGAATGAAGTGTAACGCAGGTACGATAAGGAAGTCTCACCACAGGTTACAAAATCAGATGGAAGGCTGGAATGTAAAGAAAATAACGAAATGAAAAGTAAACAAGAATGAATCTTGTGTGTTACAATGTGTACTAATGTTGTGAATTTTGTGGTGAGTGCAGGTAGTACGAGTCACGAAGGATCATTAAAGAAGTTGAGATCGAAGACCGAGTCACAAGTGAGATTGTACGGGAACGTTGATGTATATAATGTAGCAATCATAAGCTATGTTTTTGCCTAGTAAATAAGTCGACTGATGGATTTATGTGAAAGAGTTATGTTAAGGTTAAATTTTAAGTAAGTTAAGGTACTCATAATGAAAGAAATTTTATAACACGAATTTCCGCTGCGACTTTTAGTCAAATACGTATTAGGGTCTTACATTTTTATTCTGTGAAAACTATTACACACTTTAAAAACATTAGAAAGCCCTCATGTCTGTATGGCCACTGGCGGACCTAGAAATTTTTTCATGGGTGTGCGAAATATTTTTAAAATTTTAGGCACCGAGGTATATAAAAAAAATCGGTTCATATCGGGTTGGGTCGGGTCATGTAAAACAAAAGAACATCAAGTTAAAATTTATATAATCAACAAAAACACGTCAAACGTCGTTACAAACATATTTAGAAAGTCACCCTACGGGTTATACTTTTTGAAATATATTCAAAACATCATTTCATTAAGTCTTAATGTGTATTAGCTTATTTTTTCAAATAAAAGTACATCTTCATAAGAGAATTTCCTACATAAGAAAAACAAAAAAGAGCGACAAAAATATATCAAATAATAACGTGATAAAATAAATTAATAAAATATTATGTTATCTAAGCCTAATTCAATATATAATTATCGAAACAGAGATACGTAAAATACTAAAGTTAAAACTAAAAATTGTAGTTAACATAAGGGCTATATTTGATAAATGAATTATTTTAGTTGAAATAGTTGCTTCACGGTTAAATATGGATTGCGGCAAATAGTAAAAAGACACAACCATGTAGATAAAGAAGTAATAAAGAAATAAGGCAAAATGGAAATAAATAATCCCAACTCACTGTTATTGGCCAATAATAATCCCAACTCATTTAATCACCAATAATAATCCGAACTATTCACTTTTGTTTGTAAAATACTCCCACGTTAAAAAAAAGACTAACTAGGTTAAAATATTGCTGATGTGGCTTAACATGTGTGGACTGACGTGGCTGGTTAACATCTTTCCTATGTATAAAATGATTGTCAGCCTCATTTGCACACACAATCGACTGAATTTGCCCAATTTGTAGAATTAGGGTTTTGAAGGAGAGTGCGATTGGGTGTGCAAATGAGGCTGATAATCATTTTATACACAGGTAAGATGTTAACCAGCCACGTCAGTCCACACATGTTAAGCCACATCAGCAATATTTTAACCTAGTTAGTCTTTTTTTAACGTGGGAGTATTTTACAAACAAAAGTGAATAATTCGGATTATTATTGGTGATTAAATGAGTTGGGATTATTATTGGCCAATAACAGTGGGTTGTGATTATTTATTTCCAATTTGCCAAGAAATAAATATAATATAAAAAAGTAGTAGGGGGCGTATAGTTTTAAGAGAGAGAATCCCATATTCACCTAAACCATTATCATTTTCTTTATCCATCATCATCTTCCATATTTTTTCTTTCTAAGTTTCAGACTCACCGGAGCACAATGATACCTCCGGCATTCTGGTAAAACTCTTAAAAAATACATCAGAAATCTTCTCTTTTAACTTTTATTACAGATTTGCCGAGTTCAAGGGGTGCGATTATAAAATTTCAAGGGATGCACTTGAGATTTTCATTCACGCATAACATTAAAAAAAAATCAAGGGGGCGCCCGCCCACCCACGGATAACTCTAGGTCCGCCCCTGTGTATGGCAATAACGTGAAAGTCACTTTTGCACTTTTTAGTATAACCATGCCTACTAATAAGGCTATTCGGTATGGGTGAGACTCATCCTTGGAGGATGACCCTCTACCTCAGTGCCACGTCATAGTTCTTATAGGATGCCTACCCCACCTTTGATTCCCCAAATTTATTTACATTAAAAAAACCTATTCCATTTGAGTGTAAATTTGTACCATCTACCCCAAATAAATCTCAAACAAGCCCTACCTTTGATTCCCCAAATTGAACAGAAACATGCAAGTTTAACAGAAATTGTATTAGGGCTTTTGTTCGACGGATGTAAACAAATATAATCGTGTAAAGAACTTACCTAATTGAGCTTGGTATGAACGATGAACAACTTGGCCGAGGTTTATATTTTCTTGCGAAGTGACAAGAGTAGATACAGAGAAAAAATGAAAGTGACTGGAGTTGCCGCGAGCTCGATCAAATGGTCAAAAATTTTGTCATTTAGTGCCCGTCCTCACCATCTGGGTGGGACGATGTGCTTAAGGTTCGACAATGTGAAAACGAATCGATCCGGGTTATATTAGAAAAAGTTAAACGGGTCACATTAAATGGGTCAAAAATAACAATATAGTGGGAGAACCCAACCGGTTTTGCCATGTGTTAAAAAGAAACTTGCTTTTACCTTTTATCTAACTTGTCTATTTTGTCACCTCTGAGTTTTTCGTAATTATCTTACTTGCGTGTATTTTACGTTAGGTTTCTTAACAAAGCATGTGTCGTTAGAGATGATGTGAACATTCGATCTACTGGCTCGAACTCGTGTGGTGTCCCCACAGTCGAAAAGGTGGAATCACTAAAAACCCTAATTCGGATAATACCTATTTGGTCATCGGGCATTCTAATATTCACAAACACGGTACAAAATTTTTCGACACTTCAAGCCGAGAAAATGAACCGAAAATCACCTCATGGCTTGAGATCCCGGCTGTGTCTTTTATCTTGTTTGAACTTTTGACAATCACAATATGGATCTAGTTTTACGACTGTATTTTGGTCAAGTTTCTAGCAAAATTTACAAATGAGCCACAGGGGCTTAACCTAAAAATCCGAAAGAGAATCGGGTTAATATTGTCGGTCATAACTATGGTAGTATCCGCAATAGTAGAAACCATAAGGCGTGATTTGGCAAATCAAAACACGTTAGTTGACATGTCAGCAATGTGGCTGGTCCCACAATATGTGTTACTAGGGTTGTCTGTGGCGTTTAGTGATACTTGGCAGATAGAATTTTATTATTCTGAGCTCCCAAAAAGCATGGCAAGTTTTTCAATGGTTGTGCTTAAGGTGAGCGCGGCGGGTGGTTCGCTTGTCGCAAGTCTTTTAACTAACATTGTGGATTCGGTAACGGGCCAATGAGGCAACATAAGTTGGCTATCGAGTGATATCGACGAGGGTCACGTGGATTACTACTATTGGTTGCTTAGTCTCTTGAGTTTGCTAAACTTTTTCTACTACTTAATCTGTTGTTGTGTTCATCGGAGTTTTTCTTCTTCAGAATGTAGGTTGTCCCATGCGGTCAACATCGAACGATCTGATAGCATTGAAGACAAACTTTGAATTTTGAGAGTATATATTTCAATGTATTTGGTATGTTCAGTAAATATAGTTGGAACTGTCATGAGTTATAGCGTTTATTTGGAGTTAGAGCTATAAACTTATGTGTGTGTGTTTTTTGAGAAGTATCCTAGTTTTTTAAGTTTATTTTTTGAAGATGTTAAAGCAGAAATTGTAATTATCAAATATCAAGATACAGAAGTTATAACTTTGAGTTAATTACTGTTTTCGTTCATGTGGTTTGTCAAAAATTACTATTTCAGTCAATTAGTTTAAAAATTGCGATTTCAGTCCCTGTGGTTTCACTTCCGTAATCATTTCAGTCCATGTGGTTTCACTTTCGTAACCATTTCAATTCGTTATTCTGTTATGTACAGGGACTGAAATGGTTACGAGGTGGACTGAAATGGTTACGAAAGTGAAACCACAGGGACTGAAATCGCAATTTTCAAACTAATGGACTGAAATAGTAATTTTTGATAAACCACAGGGACGAAAACAGTAATTAACTCTATAACTTTAGCTAACAAATTTCCACTTCCAATTTTTGTGGTTTTTGTGATCGTATATTCATAAATCATATTCCTATTTGTAATCTATCTAGTGTCAACAAGTTGTTATCGGACAAATTGTACAAAACAACCTTGTTAGATCACCCGTAGTGGGGCGTGGTTTTTAAAAAAAATTGAAAAAAAACGCCCCAAAACGCCCCTCCCCCCACTACACCGGGCGTTATAAGGCGTTTTTTTTTGAAAGGTTTGCATGTTGGCGTTTTAAATAAAACGCTGAAGTGGTCAAATGAGCAAGTGCATGTGGCCAATGGGAGTGTTCTTCAGTCTGCCAAGGTTTGACTAGCCAATGGGAGTGTGAGTTTGCTTTTTTTTTTTTGTTTAATGATTGGTAGGGGTATTATTAGGCATTATGCCCACTACACCACTTTTGCAATAATGCCCCATGCTGACTGGGATGCCACATGTCAGATAATGCCCCATGATGGGGGCATTATTTTTCTTAACCACTACACATGGTCTTATTGATGCTACACATATTCATTTTTAAAATTTTAATGATTTTACATAAATGTGATGTTTTATTAGGGTAGGGGTACTTCACTTTCTATCACTCACCACACCCAATCATTATCCGCCGTGTCATTAAGTTTGATTCCATCACTAGTGATGGATTTTAATAGGGGTGCCAATCACTAGTTTTCTTTTTTTCTTTTTTTTTTACAAAAAACTCCTCCCCAACGGTCATCATCACATACAACGGTCATAATCTTCAAAATACAACGCATTATACCTAGCACGCGTGATGAATTAAGGCTGCGACGGTGTATCACGTGTATTGACGCATGAACTTTAATGTATCATGGTGCGCCCTGACCCCTTAGGGTGTGTTCCCGAGTTAAAAATCTCTCCCCATCCCTCCCCTCCCCTCCATGTCTTTCCAAATTGGAAAGACTATTATCAGGCAAAAAAAACCCCATTTTCCCTCCCCTCCCCCTGTTAAGTGGATCTCTGGAACACAGCATTAATGTTTCACATGTAAAAGAACATTGGTTCATATACGAATAAAACTAATTCATATGTGAACTAATGTATATGAATCAATATTGATTGAACTTGTACATAAATACTATTTCACATGTGAACAACGAGTTCAACTTTCATTCAAAATTAAATTCAAATACAAAAAAGGAAAAAAAAAGTTGAATACATAATGTCAATTCCCATCTGAACTCTACTTTTCACGACGACCAAGATCAAGACGAATCCAGATAACCAAATGAGGAAGGTGTAGTGGCGGTAACCGGGTGGTGGTAGTCGAGGGGTGGAGGTAAGAGAGTGGTGGTGCTGGTGATCAGTAGGTGAGAGAGAGAAAGGAGAGAGACATATTTTTACTAATGACGGAGCTTGAGTAAAAGTTTCGAGGGGGAGTAAAGTCATGAGACCCAAATTTTTTTTCCTATTGTTATGTTTTGGGTCGGGCCGACTATTCGATTCGGTCGGGTCAAATAATAATAGTTCCAAATAAAACTAAAAAAACTTCATTTATTCAAAGGACTCGTTCTTACATATAAAAAAACTAAATATTGTTAAACAAACAAATGACCTATATATATAGGGAGCCGCTAAAATGAAAACCATCTCCAGTTGCGAGAATCATGAGAACCACTCTCCACCAATCAGAATCTGCCACCCTAAAGGGTAGTTTGGTCGTTTACTCCATATGTCATTCATCTCTGTCCCCTGTCTCTTTTTAAAAGTCTTGTCCTTATAAGTCTCTCATCTCTCTCTTTCTTCACATGAAGAAATCACCAAATCTTCATCTGATTTCTAGAGTTCAAGTTGCCGCCACCATATCCCCACACCGGCGACCCCCAAACACCGCACCCACTCCGGCGGCCCCCTCGTTTCTCCGACGCCCCCTCGTTTCTTCGGCAACCCTTAGATCTGTAACCCATCTCCGGCGACCCTCAGATCTGCAACCCATCTCTCATCTCCTCCAAACCCTCAGATCTGCAACCCATCTCCGGCGACCCTCAGTTTCCGGGTCCGGTCATGTCTTGATTTTTTTAATCTTGTTTGAGTTCTGGATCTTGTGTGGTTTGATGTTCCATCTGGGGTTTGTTTGATCTGTTAGAATGGGCAAACCAGGTGGTGGGTGGTGGGCAGAGGCGGTGCCGGTAGTACAACCGGTGGTGAGTAGAGGTGGTGCCGGATTTGGGTTTTTCGACGTTTCTCGGAGGCAGTGGTGGCGGTGAAAGATGGGTGAAGGGGTGGGTGAAGAGGGTGGTTGTTGTGGTGGGTTAGGGGAGCCGGTGTGTCGAAGGCTGTGGTGGCGGTGAATGGTGGGTAGAGGTTCAGATTCAAAATTTGTGCCTGGACAGGTTCAGATTTTTGCTTGTATCGGTTCAAGATTTGTGCTTGGATTATGGTCTTTGGTGACTTTGAAGAAAGGGCTTCCATTAATGGAGGTTGTGAAGTGTCGCAACCCCCGACCCCGGCACCGGGAGGCGGGCGGCCACGGCCTACTCAGAGCTGGTGGTATCGGTGTTTATCAATTTGGCAACGGAGTTTTCATCAGGACTGTAGTTAGGAAATATTTTATCAGAGTAAAACACCAGATTTTTTTAATAATAAATATATTGGGATAAACCGAAGTTTTCATTACAAACATGTTTATAGGGATAAACCCTAATTTATTGAAATAAAATTTCTTCTTTATTTAGGTAACTCTTATAGCCACTTTTCCAAGCCTTCAGTGCTCTCCAGCTGGCTTCTATTTGGCTTTCACATTTTGTTACCTGAAATGCGTTTAAAAACATTTTATCAGCAAGAAATACTGGCGAGTAAATCCCAGTTTAATCAAAACAGGTTTTATCATGTTACAACCTTGAGGCAATCCAACAATTACATTTGTTTATATCTACTTTAATTACCACCCACTGTACTGTCAATCCTGACTGGTGGTAATGTTACTACTCACAGTGTAGTAATAAATTTTGTATACAAAACCCCAATATACCGACGATAATTGTAGAAATACAAATACTCAATCACTGTTAAATATAAATTTAAAACAATTAAGGTTTTGTAAAAACACTTTGTGAAAAGAGGAATCACTCGCATTGATATTTTAGGTATTTCCTTGTGACTTCCTGGTTATAATCTAGTTAAATAAACAATGCACACACGTTAGTATAATAACCCAATTTACATTAGTTATACCCTCCCCGAGATAGAACTCCAACGACTGAGTCAGGCAGAGTCTTGACATGCGTTACGGAGCACTAGATCAATCGGGCAACGTATCTAATACGTAACCGGGGGTTATGATGCTTAAATCAAGGCAGAGCTTCGCTATTTTAGTGGGTATAACACCCGGAAATTACTTTTACTATTTACATAAGAAAGAGAGAGATCGAATTTTGAACGATTGACAACTGAAGCCGATCGATCCTATTTATAGTGCAGATCAGGGACTTCCTCGCGCCCCGCGACCAACTAAGGGTCCTCTTTCGCGGCCCACGAGCTAGGTAGAGTAGGCCCTAGCCTTGACCAGTCACAAGTTAGCTTCGACACGAGTGGGGACACGTGGCGGCCTAGGGTGCGGCCTGGTGCCAAGGGGGTCGCGGCCCGCGACAGCCCTTGCTGTCTTCGTTGCGCCCTGCGAGCGAGTAAGGAAATTTGTTTTTATTTAATTTTTATTAAATTAAAGGTATTTAGGGCCGTTTTTTGTATACGGGGTGTATTTTAGGACGTATAGGATATGTTTAAGGGTTTCGGGAGAGTTGTTATATGAAGGTTCTTTTGTTTATTGTTTGATTTGTAGCACATAGTTTCTTGATTTAATGTCCCTTTTTTCATGTTTACACAAAATATGTTTGATCTTGGTGTCTTCATGTGTTCATCTTCCAATTTCTAGATAGACATGAAAATTCTTGATTGTTGTTTTCGTTGCATACTTGTGGTTTTGACTTTCTTGATCTTTTCATGTAATTGACCAATAACGTGTAGGATAATGGTCTTGGTTGAGCGACGGCATAAGCACATTTTGTGTGATGGGGGTTTCTTGATTTTTTTATGATTTTTTGTGTTTGGTATGGATTCGAAGGATTTTGGGTGTCCTTTTTGGAAGATTGAACAGTGAACTATGTGGGTTTGATGTGTTGGATTGGGCGGTGATGATGCAAAAAAAAAAAAACACATATTTTGATGACGATGGCGCTGCAAGGATGGTGGAGGGTAGGTTTTTAAACCTGCAACCCCACTTTGCAGCCTTTGATTATTGGAAAATCTGAGCCAAACCCCGTTTTTTTTTTCAAGAATCAACTCATTGTTTTGATTTTTGTAGTTGGGTTTTTATAATTTTTTTCCCAGTCGATGATGATAGCAATCTATCTGAGACACCTACCGAGTTGCGATTTCTGGGTGCGTTCGTTTTGTGTAAAAAAGTTTTTGTAAAAAAAAAAAGTTAAAATCGTAAACTTTTTAACGTAAAACGTAAAACGTAAAATGTAAATTTTTTAACGTAAAACGTAAACTTTGTTTTGTTAAAAAAAGCTGAATTTAAAATGGTTTTTAATAAAAAAAATTCTGTTAAAAAAACAACTAATACAATAATACAAAAAAAGTAATAAAAAATAATAAAGACAAAAAGACCAAAAAGAGTAATTTTACTAAATTGCCCTTTTGCATTAAAATATTAAAAACATAATAAGACAAAAAATATTTAATATTATTTTTAACTACTTTTAATCTCGTCCATCCATCTTGAAGATCTAATGGTTGTAAAGTGGTTCTCTCGGTTCTCACAACGGAGGGTGGTATTCATTTTAGCGGCCCCCTATATATATATATATATATATATATATATATATATATATATATATATATATATATATATATATATATATATATATATATATATATATAAGAACCGTGAGAACCAGTTTCTAACCATTAGATCAAAAAGATGGATGTATGAGATTAAAAGTAACTAAAATGAATATTAAATACATTTTATCTTATTATGTCTATAATAATTTAATCCAAAAGGGTAGTTTAGTAAAATTACTCTACTTCGTCTTTTTGTTTTTATTATTTTTTTATTACTTTTTTGTTTTATTATATTATTTTTTGTTTTTTAAAAATAATTTTTTTATTAAAAGAATTTTTAAATTCAAAATTTTTAGCAGGATCGTCCTTTTGAGGCGCCGGTTTTTGCACGCCGGGCTTTTTCAAGCGTCGTTTTTTTACCGTGCCGTTTTTACGCCGGGCTTTTTCAAGCGTCATTTTTTTACGTTGCCGTTTTTTCAAGCGTCGTTTTTACGCGTTTTTTTAGCGCGCCGTTTTTTACACGTTTTTTTACACGCCGTTTTTTACACGTTTTTTTACACTTCGTTTTACCGCGCCGTTTTTTTCACTTTTTTTAACGCGCCGTTTTTTACACTTTTTACGTTTTACGTTAAACTTTTTAAACTTTTTACGTTTTAAGTTTTACGTTAAACTTTTTACGTTTTATGTTTTTCGTAAAAAAATTTACGTTTTACGTTAAAATTTTTAGGTTTTACGTAAAACTTTTTAAGTTTTACGTTAAAATTTTTTTACTTTTTACGTTTAACTTTTTACGTTTAACGTTTTACGTTTTACGTTTTACATTTATATAATTGTAGTATTAACCCTAACCTTCCCATTTTGAAAGCACAGATACCAAACACACCCCAACTGATTTCCCTCTGCTCTTTCTTCTTCATTCTTTCTTAGAAAAACCCTTAAACACCCACTGATCCTACATCTTCACACTCCATCCATCCCGATTTCCCCTACAAACACACATACTCGACTACAATTAGACTCCACTCCCTCGTTCCTCCCTCAAGTGCAGCCGACAACCCCCTGTTTACATACCGACGGAGCCGACGACGTCCTAGCTGCGGCTCCCTCTTCGGTGAGACCTTTCCGGCACTGGTAACCAGCTGACAACCACCTCCCTTCGACAGTTCAGAAGACAACCACCACCATCGGGTGGTGGTGAGCGACGAACACAGAAAATGGAGAAAGTGAGAGAGAGTGTCGCAGAAGAGAGAGAGAGAGAGATTCATAGAAGAAGACGACGACAACTGTAGCCGCCGGAGATTACGACGGTGGCGGCGGCAGTAGAGGTTCAGGCGGCGGCAATGTTGGCTGTTCCGATGAATGTCAAGGTAAAATCCCCTGTTCCTCTTAGTTTTTGGAGATTGTTGATTATGATAATGATTTGGGGTTGGTTTGATTTTTGATTTGGGGTTTCTTCATATATGCAGAGAGATTTTGAACAAGAAGAGATGAAATTGAAAGATGAAAGAGGAGAGAGGAGAGAGGTATATAAAGAGGAGAGAGGTATATTAAATGAAGAGATAGGGAAGATATGACATTTGGGGTAAAAGACCAAAATACCCTTTATGTTGGCATAATCTGGTTGGCTGAGAGTGGTTCTTGCGGTTCTTACAACTGGAGGTGGTTCTTATTTTAGCGGCTCCATATATATATATATATATATATATATATATATATATATATATATATATATATATATATATATATATATATATATATATATATATATATATATATAGGGTCAGGATTTAGGGAAAACGGTGAAAAATGTGAGAACAGTGAGAATGGTTATGGATCGTCAGATCAAAACAATCCATGGACTAGATTGTGCAGTGGTGTTTTCGTAAATAACATCAATTTTATTATGTGGGACGCGCTTCATTAAGGGTAAAAGGGTCTTTTGACTTCTCTATCGAAAACGCCAAGCCATGAATAAAACGCCATTAACTTCCCGCCTTAAAATACAAAGCAAACATCATTCCTAATCTAAACGCCATTAAATATAAAACGCCAAACTTTGTTTTTAAACGATAAAGCTGAACAAACAGTAACTGAAACGACGGGACTTAACTACTAGCATTTATTATGTAAGGACCTGCAAAAATGTCCATAAACAACCCGTAAGTGAAAACCCGGACCCCTGAAACCCTAATGTTCATGAAAAACCAAGAAATTAAGAACTTTGGTTTTCACGCGGGCCGCGTAAGCCATAAGGTAAGGCTACGCGGGCCGCGACAAATTAAAATTCTTCGGATAAGCGTTCAAGCCGCGTGTCGCACACGTGGCGGACCTACACGTGACACGCTAGCCCTACACGTAGAATAGGGGGCCCTCGCGGGCCACGTAAGGTTTAAGTAAGGGTTTACGCGAGCCGCGTAAAACCCAAAAAGTTGCTATAAATTGAGCAGGGCATGGGCTTTCATCTGTGTTCGAAAATTTCATTCAAAAACGAAGTTTACTGCTCAAATTCGAAATTTTAAGTAGGGCAACGCTGCTACGAGTACAGGGTATTAACTTGATCACTGCTACGATACAATGTCCAATCGATTGAAACCGATCCGATGGATGTTTAAGTGCTGCCCGTATTTGGGCTATACTTTGTCATTCGTTGTGAGGGTTTTGATTTCGTGAGTTTATCGTAAATGTTGTATTAAGTTACTGACCTAGTTTCGTGTGCATTGTTATTTAACAAGGTAACCAGGCTAAAATCAGTAGGCAAAACTCTGCCCGTCTAAATTTGCAATGTGAGTCATTCTCTTTTTACCAAATTGTTTCCAAAACCCTATTTGTTTCAAAGTTATAATTACAGGGATTAAGTCTTTGTAATCTACAATTACTGCCGGTATGTGGGGTTTTGTATACATTACTTGATACCCGTCACCATTGGACAACGGGTTAGCCAATGGGTGATCTGACCATAGTCACAGGCATAGTCAAGTGACAAATACCGATTTGGGGTAATTGGTTGATAGAAACAATGTAATCACCCTTAATGCTGTAAATTATAACAATGTGTCATTTTGTGCAACCTGAATGACTTGCCAGTATTTCCCCACTGATAAAAATCTTTTAAACATGTTTCAGGTGACTTACTATGAATAAAGGAAAAGTGTTGTGTAACACTACAAGCTTGAAGAAGTGGCTCAATAAAATAAATAAACATATTTTGTAAGAACGGGGAATTTCCCCGTGAAATTCCCCTTATTGTAAAATATGGGGTTTTATCCCAAAAGTGTGAAATAAAATAATTGAGTGTTTCAGTTTAAAAAGATCCTGTTAAAATTTCCGCTGCCAAAATAAACAATACCACGGGTTTCTGTCCCGCGGCTCCAGAAACGGGTAAAACCGGGTCGGGGGCCGTGACAGAAAAAAGGTGGTATCAGAGCCACTGATTTAAGCCAATTAAGTATTTAGAAATACTTAATTTTTCCGATTGCCATTCTGTGATTTTGTGAAAACTTAGTTTACAAGAAATAAAATTTTAACTTAAAATTTTGTGTGTGTCTTCATGTGTGCTAACAGCATGAATGAACTGTCGGAGGCTCTCCGAAACTTTACTATCCATAGCACTGATATGGATACCACCAGCACCTTCACTGGCTACCACGCTAATACTAAAGAGCCAATGGTGTTCCAGGCCCAACCGCAGGAGAAACCAAAACCGAAAAAGAGGAGGAGAATCTTGGACTGGAAACGTGGGCGTAGGAAGAAACCAGCTACACAGAAGGTTAAAAAGACTGAGGATTCGAAGGATAAAGGGAAAGGAAAATATATTGGGGAAAGTTCCGGGCAAGACCAGGAAATGCCACCGTGGGAGGAGTTGGATGGCAAACTGGCAAATAGCGACCTCATCGGACCTGCCGATGAAAATCCCTACAATTACCCAGTTGAATCACAACTTCCAGTTAATTTAGAACCTGCTATCCCAGATCCTATTGTTAACCCCTGACCTCTACAAGGAGAGCGGAAAGAATGGTGGACAACTGACTGGCAATTTCAGAATCTCTTGAACAACCCTAACACCTATTTCCCCCAGTTTGACCCTGAGCCTGCACCAAACCCACCTATGAGCACAGAACACTTGGCTGAACTCCGTCAATATGGCGAGGAGCTGGTGGAGGCAGGAAATAGAATTAGGGATGTGGGAGAGAGAATCACATGGGAATACGACGAGAGGGAGCGTCGTTACTAAAATGCCAGCTGACTGGGGTTGTGTGGTTGTGTGTTTAATAATAATAAAATTATAATAAATAATAAAAATATAATCATGTAAAATA
This sequence comes from Helianthus annuus, assembly GCF_002127325.2. Taxonomy (NCBI): domain Eukaryota; kingdom Viridiplantae; phylum Streptophyta; class Magnoliopsida; order Asterales; family Asteraceae; genus Helianthus; species Helianthus annuus. Next base: position 145,175,448 of record NC_035433.2, read on the forward strand.
ACTTAAAATAAAACTTTTGTAATATAACTGGTGTGTACGGATGCCTACTAATATATGAAATATCAACGTCGCAAGGTCGACAATTTTGGCTATACGTGTTTATGTGTGTGATTGCTTTATTATGTTTGGTTGTTATTTATTTTGTGGAAATAAATTTATATTGTTAGTTATTCAGAAGGAAAACGCGGAAAACCAACCAGTCAACGAAGTTAGTCAATCTGAACAAAATAATGAGGATCACTTTCTAAATCGGCAAGATATAGAAAATATCGTTGCCCAGGGTATAGCTAATGCTATCCTGGCAATCGTCGCTGCTGTTAAAAGTCCTGTTGAGCCTTCGCAAGCCAACCCCAGTAAACGTATGCGCGACGATAATCTCAGTAACAGTGTAAATGGAGGCAACAACAATGATAATAATGTGATTCAAGCCCCAATACTTAAGAAAATGAAAGTTGCAACACCTGGTTGCACTTATAAAGAATTTCTTGCTTATAAACCTATTGAATTTGCAGGCAATGAAAGGGCGACTGCTGCACTACGTTGGTTGGAAAAGACCGAGGCAGTAATTAAAATAAGTAAATGTGCTGAGGAGGATAAGGTCATGTATGCTTCTCACCTTTTCAAGGAAGAGGCATTGGAATGGTGGAATACGGTGTTGCAAGCCAAGGGAAGCGACCTGGCATATGCCATGAGTTGGGAAGAATTTAAGCGTTTAGTGGAAAGGAAATTCTGTCCCGAATATGAAAAGGAACAAATGGCAAATAAGTTCCTGAGCCATCGATTGGTGGATGTTGATTGTCGAGGGTATACATCGAAATTCTTCGAATATGCTAGAATTGTACCAACCCTGGCTTCGCCAGAACCGGTACTTATTTCTCGCTATATTTGGGGTTTGATTAGCGAGATTCGTGATATCGTCAAAGCTGCAAGACCTCGCACCATTGACGATGCAGTGGAATTAGCCAATGCCTTGACTGACGGGCTGGTACGAACGCGGGAAGAAAACAAGAAAAAGGAGTTAGCCCAACAGATTACCCAAGGATTTCGTGTGGGTAATAATAGTAATTTCAAAAGAAAGGGAATCGGGCAATCTTCCACCCCTCCATTCTGCAGAAATTGTAAAAAGAAGTATTTTGGAAAATGCAATGAAACTTGCAACTTCTACAAAGTTCTAGGGCATCTAGAAGAGGAGTGCAGAAAGAAAACAAGGATCTGCTACAACTGCGGCGAAGCTGGGCATTGCAGACCAGAATGCCCTAATTGGTCAAACCAGCAGATAACAAGGCCAAACCTGCTGAAGGAACTAATAAGAAGAATGCAAGAGCCTTCCAATTGACCACGCAGGAAGCCGAACTAATTCCCGACGTAATAGCTGGTACGTTTCTGGTACACGACGTTTATGCCAAAGTATTATTTGACTCTGGTGGAAACCAAAGTTTTATAAATACTTCATTCTGCCAAGCTCTTAAGCAACCTTTAACTAAACTTAGACAAGTTTTTAAGGTCGAAATGGCAAATGGGAGTTCTGTTAACATAGATAAGGTATTGCAAGAACGAAAGATAGAACTCTTAGGTCATAAATTTTCTGCATACCTGTTACCTATTAATTTAGCTGGATTTGATTTTGTGTTAGGAATGGATTGGTTAGTAGCCAACCATGCTCGAATCCTCTGTGATAAGAATTCTATAGAAATTCATTCACCTACAGGAGAAGTAATTATGATTACAGGAGATAAGCCACGTAAACCATTAAAGTTCATTTCAGTAATGAAAGTTGCTAGTTATGAGCGAAAACAAGGAATAGTGTATATGATTTCGGTAATCATTAACACTAAGGGTAAGGAACTTAAGGAAATTCCTGTAGTCTCAGAATACTCGGATGTATTCCCAGAGGAACTACCAGGATTACCAGCAGATAGGGAAGTAGTGTTTAGAATTTATTTAATTCCTGGAACTACACCAATAGCCAAGGCACCCGATCGGTTAGCACCCACCGAAATGTTAGAATTGAAAAAGTAATTAGATGAATTACTCAACAAAGGATTCATACAACCTAGTTCATCCCCTTGGGGAGCACCGGTGCTGTTTGTAAATAGGAAAGATGGTTCAATGCGAATGTGTATTGATTACAGGGAATTGAATAAGGTTACAATTAAGAATCGATACCCATTACCTAGGATTGATGATCTTTTTGATCAACTTCAGGGAGCTAGATATTTTTCTAAGATAGATTTACGCTCCGGATATCATCAGTTGAAGGTACAAGAAGAAGACATACCTAAAACCGCTTTCAGAACTAGGTATGGTCACTACGAGTTTACAGTTATGCCCTTTGAGTTAACAAATGCTCCTACAGCATTTATGGATATGATGAATAGGATCTGTAAAACCGTATTTGGATCAATTAGTAATTGTTTTCATTGACGATATACTTATTTATTCCAAAAGTCAGGATGAGCATTGCGAGCATTTACATGCACTCTTAACCCTGTTAAGAAAGGAAAAGCTTTACGCCAAATTCTCAAAGTGTGAATTTTGGCTTCAGGAAGTACAATTTTTAGGACACATGGTGAATCACGAAGGTATTCATGTAGATCTCTCCAAAATAGAAGCAATCACCAAATGGAAGGTCCCGTAATCAGCCATGGAAGTTAGAAGTTTCCTAGGGTTAGCAGACGCTTCATTAAAGATTTTTCTAAGATAGCAGTGCCCTTAACTAAGCTAACCTGTAAAGCAGTTAAGTTTGAATGGGGACCTAGGCAAGAAGAGGCCTTTAGGATTTTAAAGCAAAGATTAACAAATGTCCCAATTCTTGCCTTACCAGAAGGGACAGAAGATTTTGAAGTATACTGTGACGCTTCTAAACTGGGATTAGGATGTGTGCTGATGCAACGCAAAAAGGTAATTGCATATGCCTCAAGACATTTGAAAAAAGCACGAAGAAAATTATACAACTCACGACTTAGAATTAGGAGCGATTATTTTTGCCCTTAAAATTTGGAGACATTATCTGTATGGAAGTAAGTTTACTGTCTATACGGATTATAAGAGTTTAAGATATATATTTGGGCAAAAAGAATTAAACATGAGACAACGAAGATGGATGGAAATATTAAGTGACTACGACTGTGATATTCAATATCACGAAGGAAAAGCAAACGTAGTCGCCGATGCTCTAAGTCGTAAGTATCATGAAAAGCAAAAGCGAGTTTGTGCTCTTAGATTAAATCTACCATTGGATTTAATGGAACAACTGAAGAATGTTCAAACAACAGCAATCAAGGATGACGCTGAAGGAATGAAAGGAAGGATAAAAGAATTAGAACAAGGAACTGATGGAATTTGGAGATTCCACAAGAAAAGGATTTGGGTACCTAAGCAAGGAAACTTAAGAAATAAAATTTTAGAGGAGGCCCATAAATCTAGATATACCATGCACCCTGGAAACAACAAGATGTATCAAGATTTAACAAATAATTTCTGGTGGATAGGAATGAAAAAGGACATAGCTAGATATGTATCTAAGTGTCTGACCTGTTCACAAGTTAAGGTAGAGCACCAGAAACCTTCAGGGTTACTCCAACAATTAGAAATGTCTGTATGGAAATGGGAACTAATAACAATGGATTTTGTTACTAAGTTGCCTAAAACTAGGAAAGGTAATGACGCGATTTGGGTAATTGTGGATCGATTAACCAAATCAGCTCATTTTCTACCCATGAAGGAAACTTTCAGCATGGAAAGATTAGCCAAGTTATACGTAAACAAAGTAGTATCCTTACATGGAGTTCCACTCTCTATTGTATCAGATAGAGATAGTCATTTTACTTCACATTTCTGGACAAGCTTCCAAGAAGCCATGGGGACTAGACTGAACTTGAGCACTGCATACCATCCCCAAACAGACGGACAAAGTGAAAGGACGATCTAAGCCCTGGAAGACATGCTCAGGGCATGTGTAATAGATTTTGGTGGAAACTGGGATAACCACCTATCCTTAATTTAATTCTCCTATAACAACAGTTATCATGCAAGCATTGAAGCTGCCCCATTCGAAGCACTGTATGGACGGAAGTGTAGAACTCCAGTGTGCTGGGCAGAAATAGGAGAAAGCCAATTATCAGGTCCCGAGATTGTGCAGGAAACCACCGACAAAATAACTCAAATCAAAGATAGACTGAAGACAGCTCGAGATCGTCAGAAAAGTTATGCAGACAATCGACGCAAGCCGCTGGAATTTCAAGTTGGAGACTAGGTACTCTTGAAAGTTTCTCCTTGGAAAGGAGTAGTTCGATTTGGTAAGAAAGGAAAGCTAAGTCCAAGGTACATAGGACCATTCCCAGTAATCCAACGCATAGGACCAGTTGCCTACCGCTTACAACTACCAGAAGAATTAGCCGGAGTACATGACGTATTTCATGTATCTAACCTCAAGAAATGCCTATCTGACGAATCACTGGTAGTACCTCTGCAAGAGGTAAATGAAAAGCTAAAATTTGTTGAGAAACCACTCCAAATAGAAGACAGAAAGGTCAAGTTTCTCAAGCACAAAAGACTAGTACTGGTCAAGGTCAAGTGGGATTCAAAAAGAGGAGCTGCATACACCTGGGAACTGGAATCGGAAATGAAGCGAAAGTATCCTCACTTATTTCAGTAAATCTCAAGGACGAGATTTTAAATAAGGCGGGGAGGATGTAAGGACCTGCAAAAATGTCCATAAACAACCTGTAAGTGAAAACCGGGATATCTGAAACCCTAATGTTCATGAAAAACCAAGAAATTAAGAAATTTGGTTTTCACGCGGGCCGCGTAAGCCATAAGGTAAGGCTACGCGGGCCGCGACAACTTAAAATTCTCCGGATAAGCATTCAAGCCACGTGTCGAACACATGGCGGACCTACATGTGACACGCTAGCCCTACACGTAGACTAGGGGGCCCTCACGGGCCGCGTAAGGTTTAAGTAAGGGTTTACGCGGGCCGCGTAAAACCCAAAAAGTTGCTATAAATTGAGCAGGGCATGGGCTTTCATCTGTGTTCGAAAATTTCATTCAAAAACGAAGTTTACTGCTCAAATTCGAAATTTTAAGTAGGGAAACGCTGCTACGAGTACAGGGTATTAAATCAATCACTGCTACGATACAATGTCCGATCGATTGAAACCAATCCGATGGATGTTTAAGTGCTGCCCATATTTGGGCTATACTTTGTCATTCGTCGTGAGGGTTTTGATTTCGTAAGTTTATCGTAAATGTTGTATTAAGTTACTGACCTAGTCTCATGTGCATTGTTATTTAACTAGGTAACCAGGCTAAAATCAGTAGGCAAAACTCTGCCCGTCTAAATTTGCAATATGAGTCATTCTCTTTTTACCAAATTGTTTCCAAAACCCTATTTGTTTCAAAGTTATAATTACAGGGATTAAGTATTTGTAATCTACAATTACTGCCGGTATGTGGGGTTTTGTATACATTACTTGATACCCGTCACCATTGGACAACGGGTTAGCCAATGGGTGATCTGACCATAGTCACAGGCATAGTCATGTGATAAATACCGATTTGGGGTAATTGGTTGATAGAAACAATGTAATCACCCTTAATGCTGTAAATTATAACAATGTGTCATTTTGTGCAACTTGAATGACTCGCCAGTATTTCCCCGCTGATAAAAATCTTTTAAACATGTTTCAGGTGACTTACTGTGAATAAAGGAAAAGTGCTGTGTAACAATGTAATCACCCTTAATGCTGTAAATTATAACAATGTGTCATTTTGTGCAACTTGAATGACTCGCCAGTATTTCCCCGCTGATATAAATCTTTTAAACATGTTTCAGGTGAGTTACTGTGAATAAAGGAAAAGTGTTGTGTAACACTACAAACTTGAAGAAGTGGCTCAATAAAATAAATAAACATGTTTTGTAATAACAGGGAATTTCCCCGTGAAATTCCTTTATTGTAAAATATGAGGTTTTATCCCAAAAGTGTGAAATAAAATAATTGAGTGTTTCAGTTTAAAAAGATCCTGTTAAAATTTCCGCTGCCAAAATAAACAATACCATGGGTTTCTGTCCCGCGGCTCCGGAAACGGGTAAAACCGGGTCGGGGGTCGTGGCATATTATAATAAAATCGCGCCTAAAACAACCGCCAAAAACATCCTATATATACAACCTCTCAGACCTTCCATTAAACATACCAAACCCAAAACGTCATATTTCATATATACCATTCATCTTAGAAACGCCAAAAAAACCCAAACATCAAAGATTTCAAAAACAAACGTTTCTTTGAAATTCAGCTTGGTTGTCAGTAAGGTTTTGCTCAATGTGATGGACAAAATCCTTAAGTGAGGATATTGTCCATTTCATTGAGTAAAATCTTATTGAGTTTATCCTCAACTTCCATCCAATTTAGGAACGACAAAACATACAAAAACCACAAAATTGCAAAAACGTCATTTCTTGGAGATACAGTTTTGTTCTCAATAAAAGTTTAGCTGAATTGAGTGGACAAAATTGTTAGACATCTTTCTTAACTGAGGATTAACAATGTTGTCCATCTCATACTGCAAAACATTATTGAGTTTAGTATGACCAAAATTAGAGGTTTAAGTACTTTTTTAGTGGCGTTCTTTTTCTCGGTAAAACGCCAAAAAGTTAAAAAATAAAAAATGGCAAACATCGTTCCTTGGATATTCAAATATTGTTCTACACGAAGTTTCGCCGAATGGATTGTTAGCTGAGGGGTGTAACTCAATAACATTTTGCTGCATGATATGGACAAATCTTCAAGAAAAAGAGGATGATGTCAAACTTATGTCATTTTCTTTGCTTTGTTCTTGATGAATGTTTGAATGGCATGAAGAGACGGATGACACTGATAAGTGATAAAGATGAAGATAATGAGGAACTTCAAACAAAAAACTCATGACATTTGTGCTTCCAAACAGTGACAAAAAAGCTACTTCAACAACAAAAAAACAAAATGAATCATACCAAAGTCAAACCGTCAGGGAGATGTTTCAAAAGAAGAAAGAGACTTGTGACAGTGAAGATTTGGAAGATCAATTGTTTCTATTTTTTAACTTTCTTTTTCAGTTGTTATATAATAAAAACGCCACACAGACAAATGCTTGTGAAAAACGCCAATATGCCATAAAATGCCCAAAACTCCCAAACTATAATAAAATTACTTTGGACAAGTATTATAAAAAGACTCAAAAAAAAGTATAAAAACAAGGTACAGGAGAATAGAACAAAGTGCCATCTTTATCTAAACCTCATTAAAAATACAAAACGCCAAAAACTCGAAAAGGTAAATACAAACAGTAACTACAAAGAGTAAACTGAAAGGATAAACAGATGAAGTTGACGCAAACTGTAACTACAAACAGTAAACTGAAGTAATGGAAACTTTATTAATAACATTTACTATATTAAAATATAAAACGCCAAACTTGAAAGATGGGACGTGTTATAGACTTCAGAGATAAAGTTTAGCAAAAAACAGCAATAACAAACAATAATTGAAACGACGAATACTTTATTATAATAATACCCAACCTAAACTACGCGCCAAAGACATCCTATAAAATGAAACCTATCAGCAACTTCCATTTGATCACATCAAAAAAACAAACGCCAGTGTTCCTAAATAACACTGTAAAACGCCAAAATTTTAAAAAAATCAAAGATGGCTAACATGCTTTCTTGGATATTCAGTATTGTTCTTTGTGAAGTTTCGCTGAATGGATTGTTAGGTGAAGGGAGTAACTCAGTAAGACTTTGCTGCATGAGATGGATAAATCTTCAAGAAAAAGAGACTGATGACAGTCATATGTCATTTCGTGTTCTTTGTTCTTGAAGAAGGCTTGGATGAGGAGAAGAGATCAATGACACTAAAGAGTGGGATGATTATAAAGATGAAGATAAAGATGAAGAGCAAAGCGAAAAACCCACTCACACGGCATCGATCTGTCCCCAACATCCACAAAGCCACTTCAACAAAACGAACAAACAATAAATCACACCAAAACAATTCTTGTAGTTTTAAAGAAGAAGAGACTGATGACAATGAAGATTGGGAAGAGAGATCCGATTAGGATTTTTAATTTATTTTTTTCGCTTCCATTTTTTTCCCTGTGGTTGTAATATAATTTTCCACTATGAAAAAAATACATTATTTCTCTTAAAAAAATGCTTGTAAAACGCCAAGATACCACAAACGCCAAAAATCTATAAACAATAATGGAACAATGGGCCATCTTGTCTAAACGCCATTGAATCTAAGAACAAACAGTAACTACAAGCAGTAAAACTGAAACGACGGAAACTTTATTACTAAAATTTATTATATTAAAAAGCCACTCCTGGGGGTACTTTAATTTATTTATCTATTCAAAAACGCCATAATTAACTGTCACGTTATAGGACTGCATCCTACATGGCGGGGGAAAAAGTCATTATATAAGTAGAAGAGGTAAACAAAACTTAAAACTCCACACATTATCTAAAACGCCACACATTGTATGGAGGTTTGAGAGGTCGGAGAGACGTTTCATCCTAAAAAGCCTGGCCATACTTAGTTTGGATGAAGTCATTCAGAGAGATATTCTGGCCCTTGGGGTTCCAATGGCCGACGATTTGGAAACGCCATAAACGTCAAAATATTATCTATGTGAAACAAAAAGATTAATACAATGAGACAGATCTAAAAAAAAGACCAGTAAAACGCCAGGTAATTATTGAATTTGGTTAATGCAAAAAAAATCTTAAACGCTAAAAATGAAGCAGTATTGTGACAACGAATTGGAAAAGCGGAAGATAAAATGACAAAAAAGCCCCTCCGCCCTAATTATATCGCGTGCCACGTGTTCAACCAGGATCCGTTCTCACACTTTAGGGCGTTTTCTCCTGATCCCGTACCTATATATATATATATATATAATGGTACGAGATAAATTAAATCTGGACGAAAAATTACAACTTAGCTCGACGACCTTTAAGATTTAAAGTGGTAACAAACTTTATTTTGATTTATATATTGTATAAATATTTAGGCAAAATAATTGGAGGTGCGATCCTATATAATTTTAAAATTTTCGGACGAAAAATCGGAAATTATACACTTCTAACCGAAACATTGGTGGGGACGGGTGCACCCCCGGGCACTTAATAAGCTACGCACTTAAATATATGTACAATAGTCCCTCTAACGATGAAAAGACAAATATGCCCTCATGTGTAACTCACATGACCAGATTTAACAGATAAATCTAACTGTGTCAAGGCTAAAGGACATAGCATGAAGAATTTTAAAACATTAAGTACAAAACTCATCAATTTTAAAGACAAATGACACCGCCTGAAATCCGGTAAATTTCTTGACCGATCCATTAGAAGGGAGATCTACCATACGACCCGTTGACATTCTTGTTTTTTGATGGAGGGAAACACACGTGCGTCGATTTGATAGGTGTGTCCCCCTCATTGGGCTAAGGGACCACGGGTTTGTGGCAGGCCAGACGATAACCAAGGCAGAGGCGGACAAAGTAGCTTGCATCGAGAATCAACACGTGTTCGTCCCGTTCGCTTTCGATACCTTTGGCGCTCTCGCCCCTGACGCGGTGCGGTTCCTCAAGCGGGTTCAGCATGTGGTAAGCAGTAACACCGCGCATGTTGTGGGGCAGAATTTTGTGTTTAGCAGGGTAGAGTTTGCTATTCAGAAGAAGATAGCGGCACAACTTTTTACTCGTCTACCTACCATATTATTCTGTAATCGTCTTCTCACATTTGAATGAAAAAAAAATTTCATTAAAAAAAATTCACACTCTATGCATTATTATATAATTATTAAGGGTGCACGTTGGAGGCCTCGTTTCGGCCATATGCTATTAGTTTATCAACCAATTTTATTGTCACTTCAAGTGGAATCCTCAGTCTCATTGTCACTTTTTACAAAAAAGAAAACAATAGTATCCAAATTTCAATCAATCAAACCATCGATCCACCATGGAAACACACTTGAATCAAGAGACATCGAGCATGGATGCCGAGTTACAATCGAAATTACTTCATGACGATCATCATGTTCAAAAGGGTGGTCTCAGGACCATGCCCTTCATCATAGGTACATGATTTATTCATCACTTTGGGTTTCGGTTTTGGTTTTGACTTAGCGTTGTCTTTTATTTTGTAGTTAACGAAGCATTTGAGAGTATTGCGAGTCATGGATTGACAATGAACATGATCTTCTATCTAATGGAAGTTTATCACATGGAAGCTGCGACCGGAACCAGCGTACTCTATGTCTGGTCCGCGCTTTCGAATGGTCTCTCCATCTTTGGGGGTTTGATATCCGACTCTTATTTGGGTCGGTTTCGGGTCATTGCCATCGGGTCTCTCTTTAGTCTTATTGTAAGTCCGAATCATCCCATCTTCATATTTTATCATTAGTTTTAGGGTGGGCATGGTTCGGTTTGGGGCTCAAACCACAAAGTTGGTTTTTCGGTTTTAACGATGGGTTTTGTCATTTGAACTTGTATTTTTTGGGTTGAATTTTTTTTTTTTTTGGGACCAAATTTTGTCATTTGGACTTGTATTTTTTGGGTTGAATTTTTTTTGGGACCAAATATTTTGTTAGTTAATGATTAATTGATTATGACACATTTTGTCCTAAATTTTTTTGGGTTACCGTGTTGGACTAATTTTGTCATTAGTCTAATAGTCTATTGGATTAATTAGTAGGTTTTATTTATGGAGTAGTATATTAGGTAAAATTATGGAGTTTTTATTTAGTTTTCTCTTTAGGTGGTTTAGGAGTTTTGTTTTCTAGTTTAGAATAAATAGATAATTAGAGTTATTCTATTGTATATGCTTTTAGCTTAATAATAATAAAAAAGGTCGATCAAAGGCTTTGATCAAAAGGAGTATTTTCTGAAAAATTACAAGTTTTGTCCTTTATCTTAAATCTTAATATCAATGTCTTTTTTAACGAATTTTGACAAGTTTTGTCCTTTACAAGGAATTTTGTTGCACGTTTTGTCCTTTAGGCTTAATCCAGTTAGATTTTCTTGTTAAATCTTGTCACCCAAGGGTATTTCAGTCTTTTTACCCATTTAAAAGAATAAAACAAAATATTTTAGGATTGACTCTTGAAATAAATGAGTAAAAAGACTAAAATACCCTTGGGTGACAAGATTTAACAAGAAAATCTAAATGAGTTAAGCCTAAAGAACAAAACGTGCAACAAAATTCCTTGTAAAGGGCAAAACTTGTCAAAATTCGTTAAAAAGGATACTGCCTGATAAGTGGTATTAAGATAAAGGACAAAACTTGTAATTTTTCCCAATTTTTATTCCGAATTCAAGTTTATACCTTTATAACATCAATTAATTTCTTAACCTTAAAAATAAAAAGTAAAAATCCAATCATTCAATAACAAACATTATTATATAAATGGTTTTTTCGGTTAGACCATGTGTACTGGGGAGTAAAGTCCCAACCCTCCCCCCCCCCCCCCCCCCGACGTGAAGTGATCAAATAAATGAAAGGCGTGATCATTAAAACGCTGGTAGATTGTTGAACCGGCCAATAAGAAATTAAAAATAATAATTAAGTTATTTGGGTAATTATTGCAAGGGGCATTATACCACTAAGCCACTTTTTAACTTTAAGTCTCATCATGCCTCTTGTTGACTGGGACGTCACGTGTCATATAACGCCTAAGGGAGGTGTTTGATCTTCAAGCCTCATTACACATGGTCTTATGTGTTTTTTTGGGTATTAGAAAATGCAAAACTGAAACCGAACCATCGTTTTGTATGGTTCTGTTAATATGTTTTCGTTTCGGTTAAATCGGTTTTCAACTCACCACTACTTGATTTTTAGTTTCATCATTATAGCATATTGTTGTTGCAACAGGGGGTGACTCTTCTCTGGTTGACATCCATTGTTCCACAATTAACACCTTCATCATGCCAAGAACCCGGCACAGGTTGCAGCCCGCCAACACGGGCCCAGTTCGGTTTCCTTTACACATCCTTTGGTATAATGTCTATCGGGTCGGCCTGCATCAGACCCTGTTCCATAGCCTTTGGTGCTGACCAACTCAAACACCATAAAAACCAAAGGCTTATTGATAGCTACTTCAACTGGTATTATGCTTCTGCCACTATTTCCATTGCTATTGCTTCTACTGTTGTGGTCTACATTCAAGACCGGTTTGGTTGGCGGGTCGGGTTTGCGGTTCCAGTTTTGGCAATGTTTTGTTCTGTTCTCATGTTTTTACTCGGGTCACCTCTTTATGTCAAAGTCAAAGTTGACAAGAGCCCGTTTTCGGGTTTGATTCAAGTCTTAATCGTTGCGTTTAGGAACCGTAAGATCCGTCTTCTTCCTGATGACTGCTATAACTATAGCAATGATATGGATCAAGTTGAGTTAACCGACGGTTTAAGGTTCGAAAATTACTCATTACATGACCTGTTATCTAACTTGTCTATTTTGTCACCTCTAATTTTTTTCGTTATTATCTAAATTTGTATTTTAGGTTTCTTAACAAAGCGTGTGTTGTTAGAGATGTGGACATTGGTTTTTCGGGCTCAAACTTGTGTGGTATCCCCACAGTCGAAAATGTGGAATCCCTCAAATCCCTAATTCGGATAGTACCTATTTGGTCATCGGGCATTCTAGTATTCGTAAACTTGTTGCAAAAGTTCCCAACACTTGAAGCCGAAAAAATGAACCGAAGGATCACCTCAAGTTTCGAGATCCCGGCAGCGTCTTTCAACTTGTTTATGCTTTTGACAATCACAATATGGATCCCGTTTTATGACCGTGTTATGGTCCCGTTTCTAGCAAAATTTACACACGAGCCTCGAGGGCTCAACCTGAAAACCCGAATGGGAGTTGGGATAATATTGTCAATCGTAACCATGGTAGTATCCGCAATCGTGGAAACCATAAGGCGTGATTTAGCAAACTCAAACATGAGGGTTGTCATGTCAGCGATGTGGTTGGTCCCACAGTTCGTATTACTAGGTTTAACCGAAGCGTTTAATGGAATTGGACAATTGGAGTTTTATTATTCCGAGCTCCCAAATAGCATGCCGAGTTTAGCAATGGTTATGTTTAAGGTGAGCATGGCGGTTGCTTCGCTTATTGCAAGCCTTTTAACTAATATTGTGGACTCGGTTACTGGCCAAGGAGGTGGCGTAAGTTGGCTGTCGAGTGATATTGATGAGGGACATGTGGATTACTATTATTGGTTGCTTAGTTTCTTGACTTTGCTCAACTTTGTCTACTACTTAATTTGTTGTCGTCTATGAAGCACGGGGACGCCAAGTATCATCGAGTATCCGTCCCGAGGATGTTTTGGGGGCGGAAACGCCATGGGGACGTTCCTCAAATGTTTCCGGGAAAGTGGGGACGACAGTATGACGTTTCGGGGACGTTTCCTATTATATCTGGCGAAAAAATCCGACTCCAGTGATGCTTGCTGCCGGAAAACATGAAGAAGATAATAGAAGAAGAAAATGAAGATAGCGGCAGGTTTCAACATGTTTTAGGTTTTACGGTTATATAACTTTATGTATTTTGGCATTTAGCCCCTCTATCTTTCACTAGTTTTCAACATGTTTTAGGTTATATAACTTTATGTATTTTGACATTTAGCCCATCTATGTTTCACTAGTTTTCATTTATTCCTAAAACTTGTAAAATTTACATAAAAATGTGTAAAAAATATAATTTGTTTTTATATTTTTTTTGCCGTACCTTCACCGTACCCGTATCTTGGATTTTTGAGTTTTGCCATTCCCCGTACCCGTATCGTCACCGTACCCCAGTCCTGTACCCGTTTCTGTGCTACATAGGTTGTCGTGTTCATCGAAGTTTTTCTTGGTCGGAAAGTAGGTTGTCCCATGCCGTCGACAAAGCAAGATTTGATGGCATTGAAGGCATACCTTGAGTTATAACTATAAATATCTAAATATAATTTGTATGTTGGGTAAATAATAGTTGGGATTGTTATAAGTTATAGCGTTTATTTGGAGCTGTAAATTTTTGTTGTTTATGTTTATTTTTTTGGGATGTTTATCAAGGGTATGTTTGACATGGAGCTTTTTGGAGCTTTTAGCTTTAGGCTTTTAAGAAAAAACTGCTATTCAATATAAAGTCTTGTTTGGTTAAAGGAGTTTGAAGCTTTTAGCTTAGGAGCTTAAAGCTTTTGGTTGAACGCACATACTAGTAGCATTTAAAAGGAGCTACAAGCTTTTAGGAAAACAATGACTATTTTAACTTCTAAAGATAATGGACTTTTTAGTTATGTCTATTTTGGTCATTTATGCATTTTATTAAAAGCTCTAGCTACTTTGCCAAACACCTAAATATATCTAAAAGACTACAACTACAGCTCAGTGGCGGATCTAGGATTCCCACCAAGCGGTAACGTTTTATAAATAGGCGGTAACGAAATCGAAAAAACGTCAAATTTTCCAAAATTTACACTAAAAACGTTAAAAATTTTCCGACCAAGCGGTAGCGGAGGCTACCCCTTGTTCACACATACATCCGCCCCTGCTACAGCTACCAGCTTTTAGCCTCCCGCCACCAGCTTCCAACCATCAGCTACTTTTACCAAACAAACCCCAAATAATCAGATAAAAAAACATAATTTTTGTGAATGAATATGAGGTTAATATACATAAATACATAAATGGAGATCCTCATATCACCCCATGAGATCAATCAACTGAAACACAAATATCATCTCTTTAATCATAGAACCACTAGAGTTTGTAAGATGTAATGAAAAATGAATAAAGATAACAAAGAATATAATAAAATAAAGAATTGTGTATTATTGAAAGGATATATAAATTCATTTTACAATTACATATAACAAATTTTAACTTGTAATATAACTTTTTATATTAATATATTGCTTTTTATTGATAAAAAAACTAATTTAAAATGTCTACGTTTCAGTATATTGATAAAAAAAACTAATTTAAAATGTTTACCTTTCAGTCTAAATCTAGTAAATAGACCCGCGCGCGTTGCGGCGCAGATATATTGCAAATATCGAATGAATTAGCGCAAGTGCTATGTAACGCAACCAATGCGCAACAATCAAAAGGGGCTTATTTTTGCTTTAAAAAATAGAAAACACACGAAACGAAGAGTAACTCGAATTTATACCATCGAATGAAAATATATTATATTTAACGACACTCGGTATGGTATGTAAAAAACGTATTATACTTGCACTGACTCATTTCCCAAGATAAGTTTTCGTCTAAAAAGAGATCAACTCGAATTTATAATGATACATACATAAAAATCCGCATGTAAAAAGTTAATTTTTCAAGTAAAAGAACAAAAGGGGCAAAGTCGAAACTTTTGAAACTCAAAGAGGTTAACGACAAATTAGTTCTTTAAAGAAAAATTGGCAAACAAAAATCATTAAAAAGTTACATCTAAACGCAGATCAACTCGAATTTATACCGACACGTACATATATAAAAATCCGTACTTAAAAACTTTTTTTTTAAGTAAAGGAATGAAAAAGTGTAAAGTCGAAACTTTTGAAATTCAAGGAGATTAACAACAAATTAATTCTTCAAAAAGAAATTAGCGAACGAAAATCATTAAAGAAAATAACATGTTAAAAACGCATACTATATATGGTACATGGGTAAAGCTATAATATTAGAAACTTGAGGGATTAAACATTGACGTTTGTAAGGCCAAGGGACTAAAATTGCAATGTGGTGAAACTTTGGGGAAAAAACGTAAAACTAAGAGGAAAAGAGTAAAAAATGTAAACTTTGAAAGTATAAGGGGTGCCAGTAACTTTTGCAAAGTCGGGAGTTAGATTTATTATATTGTATTGAGTAAGGGCTAAAAATATTATTTCTGAATATTGAGGTGGCCTTGTATTTTATTGAAAAGTGGAAGAGGTGGCCTTGTATTTTAATGAAAATGGAAGAGTCGGTGGCGTAAAAGCCATATCCTTGGATTGTAACTTTTTGCTGACCACATTAATCGAGGTTTAGTATCTGATACCAAATAACAATTGGTACCAAAAACTCAAAATCACTAATATCATGTGTTGCTAGTTATTTGGCTTTACTTTGAAGAATAGGATTTTGCCTTTGAATGTGTAAAGTCTATAAACCTAAGGGTCAAAAAAAAGTTCATGGTTCATCGTTCATGGTTTTTAAGTATATACTAATAATAAGCTCGCGCACAATACAACGTGCTAAATTGTTAGAAAATTAGTGTTCTTGAAACTTTATAAAATAAAACCTTTATACCTATAATTATAACATATTACTATTAATAATTTGCATATTGCTAAACCTAATTATACAGATAATACAGGTTGTTAATCTTCATGTCATTTATATTTATATGACAACAATTGTTTGCAGACATGAATATTCACTCTTTGTTAAAGTAGGAGATAAAGGGGCTGTTTGGTAGCCTCTTAATGACCATTCAGATGCTACCTCTTAATGATTTAAAACCTCTGAATGAATAAGAGGTAACCGCAAGTCTGAATGGTTAAGAGGTAACCTCTGAATGGTAAATTATCATATGTCACATTCTTCTACCTTCTCATTGATAAAATTCTTAATGGTTCCATTAAGAGGTAGCCTCTTAATGACCATTAAGAGCCTACCAAACAGCCCCAAAATCTTACAATTATAAAATCAACATCAAAAAGGAAATTTAAATATCGTACAATCATTTTTTAGTTTAGAAATCCTAAGAAGAAAAAAAATTAATTGTATTATTTATTAGAAATTTGGTAGCCCGATAAAGCAAATTCAGTCCATAATTATGCATGGTTCTAAGACGGACGTCAAAGTATATTGATAACCAAATTTGATAATGTAAACAAAATCTGTCAATAAAAAAATATCAAAATGCCACCGTCACCACCACCACAACAACTTTACCCCATAATTATTCGGGATTTCCGACCATTTCCAACCCAAGTTTCACATTGAACCATCGCCTCGATCATACCACTGCCGCTGCCATTGCTATTCATCCCGCGACGTTTTCTCTTCTCTCTCTACATTACCAGCACCCTCCCCCACCTTCTCCGGTGACTGGAGACAACCACCATCTTCATCAAATTTCCATCACCCCCGTGCAGTTGTTCACAATGCCGGATCATGGTGGTTTGCAGCTATGGGATTGACATTCCGGCCACCAATGTCTCAATGAGGCTTTAGATCCGGTTAAGCTCTTCAACATGCATGTTTTCCTTTTGAGCAAATTAGCTTTGACGCCGGTTATTCATAATCCCGACAGTTTTTCTCCATCATGGCTCCAAACTTTGGCTCTCTCTTGGCTACAACGTTGTAATTTAGAAGATAGCTGTAGCGACACACTCAATACCGATGGCATTTGACTTTTATGGAAAAAATGGCAGTATCGTAATTATATGAAAATGGCATTATTGTAATTGGTGGATGACGTAAAAGCCACCGACTTTGTGCTTTAAGATTATGTAGAATGTGATGTTAAATTATTGGAGGATAGCCCATGGCTTTATATAGGGATAAGATTTTTTACCGAAATACCGGTACCGTACCGTACCGATCATAAACGGTATCGGTATCGGTAATAGATTTTTCTAAATTCGGTATCGGTACCGGTATTTTTCGGTAAATACCGGTATTAATACCGAATTAATAATCATCGGTAAAAAGCATGGAAACCATTGAAGTAAATTAATTTTTTAATGGTTTGGTTATAAATTATCAATATATCTTTTCTTATTTTTAGATTTTTTAATATCTTTGTGGTTGTTTGTGTAAGGAGACGATACTATTGTTGAAGAAACCCATTTTGTCGAACTTGGTGGTGACTCGAAATTGGATAAAAGTCGAATCCATGGATGTTTAATATGTTTGCCTTTTTTTACATTCCTCTATATATTACTCTAGTTTAGTTAATAATAGATGGATGGGTTGCACATGATATTTTTTAGGTAAAACAATGGATGACACCAAAGCGGTACCAATGTGGTAAAGTACCGAAATACCGATACCGTACCGGTACCGAATCTATAAATACGGTACGGTAATCGGTATCCATATTTCCTCAATTTCGGTAACGGTATTTACGGTATCCGGTACCGGTATCGTACCAATCTCATCCCTAGCTTTATAGCCTGGTGGTATCTTGGGGATGAGATAAGACTTTGGGACCAATAAGTTCTGGGTTCGATTCTCACAAAGGGGGGTTTTCCCATATTTATTAGGTTTTCTCCTGAATTGGTGTATAGGCATTATGCCTCGTGGAGATTGATATGATCGGGTGGTTCCGCTGGTGACATTATGATACTTCAGTGGTTCGTCAGTGATCCAAATTTGCTGTTAAAAAAAATTATTATAGGATAATGTTGTACTTGTAGCTTGATATTGGATAAATGAAAGTTGTAGGACACATTTAGTCGTTTGTAAATCTACCAATTATAAAAGAGTTGTTACACAGTCATATCATCATAAACATATAATTGTTTTAGGGGCGGTTTGTTTACCTCTTAATGAGGCTCTTAATGGTTCAGACCTCTTACTGGTTCATCACTTAATGGTTCAGACCGTTTGTTTCACGAGCAGATATTTGAATGGTTTTGCCTCTGAATGGTTAAGACCTCTAATCTGAATTGCTCAGACATTTGCCTCTGCCTCTGAACGGCTAAGCATTATACAAGCTCTTAATGGTTCAGACCTCTTACTGGTTCAACACTTAATGGTTCAGACCTCTTACTGGTTCAGCACTTAACCATTCAGATATTGCCAAACAGCCCCTTAGAGTAATACTATTTAAATTCCTTAATTAATTGCTGTCATATTTTTCTTCTAAGGGTACTCGGCGGGGGTCGTCCAGGCTCGACGACGCCCGATGACGCCCCAAATACCGTACCGGGTAGGACGGCATCGTCCAAAACGTCGAGGGTGGGACGGACGAGACGGGCAGAAGAAGACAAATTTTTTGACCGTTGGGATGCACTAGCCGTTGGTAAAAAAAAAAGATATTGAACGGTGTTTTGGGGTTCTACAAAAAAAAGGCATATCATTGAAGATCCAGCACGTTCTTTTACACCACAGAGGTTGCTGCGATACATTATGTATGCTTTTATCTTGCTGCATAACATGATCATCGAAGACGAAGGTAGAGCGATTTGTGATTACGATGAAAACGCGTCTAACGGGAATTCTGTTCTAGTGAGTTTGGAACAACAAGATATAAACGGATTGTCGCTACGTAACGAGTACACACATCAAACCTACAAGCGGACTTGGTGAAGTACATTTGGAACAACGCACAAAACGAACCTAACGACTACATGCCGGATGAAGACTAGTAGTTTTATAATTTTTTTTAAGAATATGTTGGTTTTTTTAATGTAATATTGGAATTAATATTTATTTTAGAGTTTATTTTAATTTTAGTTATATATATATATTATATATATATATATTGCATATTTAATTTGCCAAAATAAAAAAAAAATAAATAAATTAAGTTGGTGGGGTAGGCTTATCCTCTATTTATTTGGTTTAATCCTTGGAGGGGCATCCTCCAAGAACTATGACGTAACGCTGCCCCTCCAAGGATTATGACGTAACGCTTACGTGGCGGATCATCCTCCAAATATAAGCCTCAACCATACCAAGTAGCCTAAGTGTTACCTCTTAATGTTATGTTTCAACTATTTATAACAGCATCTTTAATGGTTAGCTCCTTTGTCCATATTAAGTCCATTTAATGGGTGTGACCAGGGTGTAAGTGGATTTATTATGGGGCGACTTACAAGCATTGTACAACCCCTCATTCATATCACTATCATTTTCTTTTATTTTTATTCTCTTTTATTTCACGTTCATTTAGCCAACTCACCATGATTATATATAATTATTAGGCTAAAGGGTGTGAGGAACGGGGTGAGTTCGGTGAAGCTGACATGGCATCAGTGATCTCGGGGAACACTACCCCCCCCCCCAACAACCCATTATCGGTGAGCTCGGCGAGATACCCCGTTCCCCGATGAACTTTTTGAATTTCAAAACATTTTGACCGTTTGAATAATGGCTATAAATTTAAAAAAAAAAATCATTTTTTAACCTTTATATACTCGCACATTTAAATCTAAAACTCACAACCCTCTCCAACATCATACATTCCTCTTCATCAAATTACATAAATATCTCTACAAACTTCTTATATAATCTTGTTAAATTTTTGTTAGTAGCCATGAGTTCATCATCGTCTAGGAAAACGTTGTAAACTTAAACGTTAGCGCGATGATGGAGAGATGACGGAAATTATTTTGGAGATGGAAGGAGATGAGAGAACTTCAGAACCAATAACTAGGAGTGATGCGTTAAATAGAGATCCGGCAAAGTGTTTTCTTCCCATTTTTTTACGTTTTTTGTATTATGTTACCCCGGAAATTAAATTATGTTACTCCTCAAAATTTAAAAAGTCCATCACCCTTATCATCTCAAAGTTTTATTAAAAGTCCACTACTTAATTTATAAGTTAAAAGCCCAATTAAAATGATCGATTAAAGCTCAAATACTAGTTAGAATCGATTTTTGATGGGGAAAAGGAACTAAATGTGAACATAGCAACCACAACAAGCAAGACCATGCACCTCCACTGTCATTAGGGGTGCAAACGAGGCGAGTCGAGCCCGAGCTCAACTAGGCTTATGAGAGCTCAAGCTCGAGCTTAGCTCGGTTCGAGCTTTGTTGTTCGGCTCGTTTATCATCTGTTAATTAATATATTTAGTACTAATAATAGACTTGTTTAGCCTCTCGAGCTCGATAAGTGAAACTCGGGCTCGGACTCATTTACTAAACAAGCTTATTTTTTGGTTCGGGCTTGGCTCGTAAACGAGTTTAAATAAGCTCGGCTGGACTCGTTTACTAGACAACTTTAAATAAAGGATAAATGTTATGAATATTAATAAAAACTAATATTACACTAGGGCTTGACGAGCCTGACGAGCTTCACATGCAAGGCTCGAGCTCGTTTATTTTAGGCTTAAGCTCGGCTCGGACTTGTTTGCACCCGTTTTCGAGTTTTTTCTTATCGTGTTTTTATTTTATTTCGTTTACATTGTATGAAGTATAGTAAAAACATTTTGAACGTTACCCTTGAAATTTTGGTCTAGAACCGCCACTGACATTGCGGCCGTGTACAACGGTTCGTCGGCAAAGTAATCGGCCACTAATCTATCGTAGGCTCCTACACGTATATTACAAATAAAAATATAATAACGACATAAAAATACAATAACGACATAACAATTGAGCGTAGAAATAAATTATTAATTCAAAATATAATAGCGATAAAAATATACAAATATACAAATATAAACTAACTCTCGGTCTATGTTTATGGCCGCTTGCCTAGTTCGAGGTTGTAACGTGGTTTCTTCTTCTTCCTCCGCAATGATCATCCGAGCCGCCTGCATTATGGCGTTTACAAAAAACTAATCACCCGAAGAAGATGACGAATACCACGAAGATGAAGATGTTGTGTATTTTTTTGAAGAGAGTTTGAGAGTGTATAAAAGTTCGAGGGGTTAAAAAAAACGGTTGAGATTGTATAAAAGTAGGAGAGAGTTTGGTTGAGATTGTATTAAATATGGTTGAGATTGATGTTATTTATATAGATAATAGTTAATTTTTTTTTAATAAACTCGCCGTTTAATAATGGTTATATTTTGAAAACGAGTTCCGTCCCTATCGGCAAGGAAGAGACGGGGAGGACAAGACGGGGCTGAAGGGGGGCGGTGTGGACGGCCCTAGCCGAGCCTCGACGGCCCGTTGCTGTCCCCACACCGTTCAGCCTTAGTGGTACACGTTTTTATTAGTGTACACATTATATTCGTGCAGGCCTTTTTTTGGCCAATGGCCATATATCACTCCTTTATGTGGAATCCTCACTCTCTCATTGTCACTTTCGCTCCAAATTTCATATAAAAAAACAATATCATCCAAATTTTAATCAATCAAACCATCGATCCACCATGGGAACACACTTGAATCAAGAGACATCGAGCATTGAAGCCAAATTACGATCGAAATTACTCCATGACGATCATCATGTTCAAAAGGGTGGTCTAAGAACCATGCCCTTCATCATAAGTACATTATTTGTTCATCACTTTGGTTTTTGGTTTTGGTTTAACGTTGTCTTTTATTTTGTAGCTAATGAAGCATTTGAGGGTATTACGGGTCAAGGATTGACGTCGAACATGATCTTCTATCTAATGGAAGTTTATCACATGGAAGTTGCAACCGGAGCCATCATACTCTCCATCTGGAACTCGCTTTCGAGTGGTCTCTCCATTGTTGGGGGTTTCATATCCGACTCTTATTTGGGTCGGTTTCGGGTCATTGCAACCGGGTCTCTGTTTAGTCTTGTTGTAAGTCCATATCATCCATATTCCTATATGGGTCGGGTTTGGGCTCAAACTGAATACAAAACCAAAAATTCGAGTTTTCATTTTTGTTAGTTAATGATTAATTGATTATTACACCATTTGTTAACTTCTTAACTTTTAAAAATAAAAATTTTAAATCCAAAGTTCAATAATAAACATTAAAATATAAATGTTTTTTTTGTTGGTTTTTAATTCTACTTTTTTTGGTTTTTAGAAAATAAAAAACTGAATCTGAAGGCGGACCCAGGATTTTTTTCATGGGGGTGCGGAACATTTTTAAAAATTTTAGGCCTCGAGGTATATAAGTAAAAAAATTGGTTCGTGTCGGGTCGGTTCGAGTCGGGTCGGGTCGGGTCATGTAAAACAAAAGAACATCAAACTAAATGGTTGATATGGTCCTCTTAGTAGATATGCCCTTCTAATCTCATCTCGTTGATTCACGTTATATGATTCAATCGGCTTGCGATTATAAGCATCCGAAGGAAGAGTATCCACATCACGAATTCGGAAGATGTATCAACTTTCCTCTTGAGAAATCGCGCCATAACGTCCCTACTCATGGTTCCTATCAGCGATCACAAACAAATTGATCTATAAGTTCATGGCTCCATAACATGTTACATAATGTATCAAGTATTCAAACACTAGAAATCATAGGCAAAAGATCAAATACAAATAATCTTAACATACTAAACATACAAATTGAAGGAAAACCCAAAAAGACAAGGTGGCATTTTTGTAATTACCACCAACCATCAAAGTTACAACCAAAAATACCTAAAAAAACACAATTTTTTTTAACATTTTTTATTAAAAAATCGCTACATTTCGTTAGCCAAATTTTTTTTTTTTTTTTTTTTTTTTGCTGCTACTAAAAGTAGCGATTTTTTAATAAAAAATGTTAAAAAAATAAAATAAAATAATTTGTGTGTTTTTTTTTATTTTTTTAGATTTTTTAGGTTTTTTGGGGGTTTAGTTTTTAGCATTTTAGCTTGGGGGGGGGGGGTTAGGTTTTTTTTAGGTTTTTTGGGGGGTTTAGTTTTTAGCATTTTAGCTTGGGTGGGGGGTGGGGGGGGGGTTAGGTTTTTTTTTAGGTTTTTGGGGGGTGGCAGGGGGGGGGAGGGGGAGGGGGGTTAGGTTTTTTTAGGTTTTTGGGGGGTGGGGGGGGGGTTTAGGTTTTTTTTGGGGGTGGGGGGAGTGGTTAGGTTTTTTTAGGTATATTTGTAGAGTAACTTTGATAGTTATTGATAATTACAAAAATGCCAACTTGTCTTTTTGAGTTTTCCTTCAATTTGTATGTTTAGTATGTTAAGATTATTTGTACAAGAACTTTACCCAGAAATCATAATGTAAATCACACTAAAAATCATCTAAACATCATATACACCATTAAAAGACAAAATATCACCATCATCACTAACAAAATATAAATATATAACCCACCACAAAATAAAATATCATCACTAACAAGAAGCACATGTCTCCTGCTATCAAAAAATCACTTCCGGTGGCTACCGGTTCCGTCCCACCCCACCAAAAAATCAACCAAAAATCATCAAAAATAACAAAGAAAATTACCCGTGTTCGATCGGCGGTGGTATGATGGCTGATTACGGCGGTATGCGGCTGCTGTTGTCGTTGATGTTCTGATCGCTGGCGTGCGTGCAGGGATGATAGAGAGCGGGAGAGAATATGTAAGGGTTTTGGGCTTGTTTATTTTATTTTAGTATGAAATATTGTTGATTTGTTGGGTTTGTTTATTGGGCTAAGACTTAGTAGTGGGCTAGTTAAAGGTATTGGGTATTTGAGTTAGTTATTTAGGTATTAAAAGTTATATAATTTAGGGAGTGTTTTTTAAAAAATAAGAGTTTACTAAAAAAAATTTTAAAATATAAATAGATAACACTTTTTATCTAAGGGGTGCGGACAAAAAAAATTCCAAGGGGTGCGGACGGAAAATTTCAAGGGGTGCGGACGGGATTTTTGACGGAACTTAACACTAAATTTTTTTTTTCCCGGGGGTGCACCCGCCCACCTTGGGCATAACTTCAGTCCGCCCGACTGAACCACAAAATTCGGTTTAAAAAAATACCAAACCACCCCGTTAGTTTTTTTGTATGGTTCAGTCATTAGTAATTCTCCTATATATTAATTTCTGAATGAGATGAATAGTAGATGAAGAGTAATTATAAATAAATATTAAAAGAGTATTGAATGAAAAGTAATAAAAAAAGAAATAGATGAATAGTATCGGGTATCGGTACCGGTATCAAATTTATCAAACTGGGTGTATTTTCGGTATCCGTTCGGCACCGGTATTTATCGGGTTTTACCCTCAAATACCGGTGTCGTACCAGTACCGACCATATCAAGCCGTACTGTACCAGATATATTCGGTACCGGTACCCATTTTTGGGGATTTCGGTAAAGATATTTTCGATACCGGTTGGTACCGAGCTCATCAAATCCTGTAGCAACGTACCAATGCAAGTAATTGCACAGTTTAGATTACTTTTCATACACACAGTAAGTAAACTGTATTTCGTTTGAATGAGGTTTTATATACACAACAACTTATTTTGCTTTATTTTTTTGTCTTTTTACGTAATGAATGAATTGTAGCATGTAAAATTAACTTGGATATTTAGATTATTTATGAGCAAATCGTATCAAATTCTGTAATCAAACCGGTATCGTATCAGTACCAAATTTACTATACAAAATCATTTTCGATACCAATTTGGTACCCACCTTTTGACCTTTTCAGAATCGTTACTTTCGGTTCGACACCGGTCTAGCACCATACCTATATTTATTGATTTTTACCTTCAAATACCATACCGTATTGTACCGAGCATTTTCGGTGCCGGTACCTAATTTCGATGATTTTCCGGATTGGCACTTTCGGTGTCGTTACAGGTACCGAGCTCATCCATATTTTAACGTGTTAGCACCGTAATAACTGAACTGAAAACAACCGGATTTTCAACGTGTAGGACGTGTGGGTCCTATTATTATATATTAGGTTATTTAAAATCGCTTTTTTTAGGACGGATTGACTATCCTTTTCACGACTTTTTTATTTATGTTTTGATATTTGGTATCTGCTTGCCGTTACTGACACGCGTTTTGCAGTTATTGGGTCCCCGCCACAACGCGCGGGCGGAAATTTAACTAGTTACAGTTAATATATGGTTTCGATTCGGTTAAATCGGTTTTAACTTTTTTTTACAACAGGGGGTGACATTTCTCTGGTTGACATCCATTGTTCCACAACTAACACCTTCATCTTGCCAAGAACCGGACACGGGTTGCAACCCGCCAACACGAACCCAACTCGGTTTCCTCTACGCATCTTTTGGTCTAATGTCGATCGGGTCAGCCTGCATCGGACCTTGTTCCATAGCTACTTTAACTGGTACTATGTTTCGACGACGATTTCCAGTGGTATTGCTTCTACTGTTGTGGTCTACATTCAAGAGCCCATTTTCGGGTTTGATTCAAGTCTTAATCGTCGCGTTTAGGAACCGTAAGATCCATCTTCTTCCCGATGACTGCTATAATCATAGCAATAGCAATGAAATGGATCGAGTTGAGCTGACCTGACCGACAGCTTGAGGTTTGACAATTACTGTTTAAAAAGTGCGGTGATCCAATGCGTTATGATCCGAAAAGCCGCTGCATGATATCGTGTATGCGACGCGTTCATTATTAAAAACCCTAAAAAGGGTTCATTATTATTATTATTTTTTTAAAAACACTAAAACGTATTTATAGATAAAATCTCTAATTGTTAACTTTTATACACTAATATATAAGATATTTTCATAATCTTTAGTTAGATTTGTTCAATCGATGGTCTAATTTGTTCATATACTCAAACCTAGTACTCAATCGATGGTCATGTTTGTTCGGATAAATTTAAAAAGTCAGACCCATTGCAATTGCGGTCCAATATGTTCAAATACATAAGGCGCCGTAGCACAGCACAACACAACACATCATGTGATGCGCACATTATGGAATCAAATCACGCGATCCGATCTCATCATTGCATCATGTGATGCGCACATTTAAAACCAAGGTTTATACTACAAGTCAAACTGGTCCAAAATATGGACATGATGATTATTAATCAGGTTAAAAATGATAACTTAGTGGTACAAACCAACCCATTTAGCTGAGTGTTTAAAAAGAAATCTTGTTTTGAGATGTTATCTTACTTGTCTATTTTGCGACCTCTTATTGATTTTTCCGTAATTAGCTGATTATCTAACTTGTGTTATCTTGTATTTTAGGTTTCTTAACAAAGCATGTGTGAACATTGGTTCTTCGAGCTCGAACCTTTGTGATTTTTCCGGAAGCACCCTTCACCTTGTTCATGCTTTTGTCAATCACTATATGGATCCCATTTTATGACCGTATTTTAGTCCCATTTCTAGCAAAATTTACACACGAGCCGCGTGGGCTTAACCCGAAAATCCGAATGGGAGCTGGGATGATATTGTCGATCATAGCCATGGTAGTATCCGCAATCATGGAAACCATAAGGCGTGATTTAGCAAACTCAAACACGCCAGTTGATATGTCAGCAACGTGGTTGGTCCCACAATTTGTGTTACTAGGTTTAACCAAAGCGTTTAATGGAATTGGACAATTGGAGTTTTATTATTCTGAGCTCCCAAATAGTATGGCAAGTCTAGTGATGGTTATGTTTACAGTGAGCATGGCGGTTGCTTCGCTTATTGCTAGCCTTTTAACTAATAGCGTAGACTCGGTTACCGGCCAAGGAGGTGACGTAAGTTGGCTCTCGAGTGATATTAACGCGGGCCACGTGGATTACTACTATTGGTTGCTTAGTTTCTTAAATTTGCTCAACCTTTTGTACTACTTGATCTGTTGTCGTATTCATCGGAGCTTTTCTTCATCGGAACGTAGGTTGTCCCATGCTGTTGATATAGAGGGATAAGTTATAGCGTTTATTTGGAGCTATAAACTTTTGTATGTGTTTTTTTTTTTTTTTTTATAGAAGTATCCTTAGTCTTATGTTTTTTTTATTGATAAGTAATTTATTATTAAATAATCAGATAAAAAAAATTAAATATTATGGTTTGTGTAGACTAGCGATGTATACATACCCAACAAGACAGACACGTTAGGAACTAATGTCGGATAACAAGTTAAGCATTTTTATGTGCTGCATTTTTTCCTTTTGTGTTGTTATTGTTGTTTTTGAGCCTATTTGTAACTAAACTTGTTTATAAAATAAAAAAACATGAAATCGTGCTAGTTATATAATAATATATATTGTTTACAAAACTAAAAAACATGAAATTGTGCTTATTACGGTGTTGATTACAGTATTATGCTGATTACAGGAGGTGCTGACGGTGGTGGTGTGGGGTGTTACCGTCGGATGTACTAACGATGATGTTACCGTGTTGATGTTGATGATGTGTTGATTACGGTGTTGACGATGATGCTGATTACGGTGCTAATGATGATGCTGATTACAGTAATGCATTGCTGATTCGCTGAAGCTTCTGAGGTGTTTTTATTTTTGCGCTGGCCTTAGAATCAACTTGAACAAATCTCTCCTCTTTGGTGTTGGTGTTGTATCTTCTGAAGTAAAAAGGGTGGCGGATTCTTTTTGCTGTAAAGCTGGAGAGATGTCGTTTACCCACCTCGGGACCTTAGTAGGTGCAAAGATGCATAAAATTGATAGTTGGAAAGCAGTGTTCGATATCTTCAAGTCTAGGCTCGCTTTGTGGAAAACCTCGGTTCTCTCCATTGGTGGTAGGTTAACCCTTATTAAGTCTGTCATCAAAAGTATTCCTAACTATTTCCTCACGCTTTTCAAAGCCCCGGTCGGTGTGGTTAAAGGTTTGGAAAAGATAATGAGGAGATTCCTTTGGGGTGGTAGCAGTGAAGCTTTTAAAGCTTGGAGTCGTCTCTACCCATCGAGATGGGTGGGATCGGTATCTCTAATCTCTCGGATGTAAACTTAGCGCTTTTATCCAAATGGTTTTGGAGATTCAAAACCGACCTTAATGGTTTATGAAGGAAAGTTATTGTTTCTATTCATTCTAGAAGAAACTGTTGGAGTTCGATTCCGTACAATAAAAATATAAACGGCATTTGGAAAAACGTCATTGCTTTGATGGAAAAAACGAAGATCGGGGATGTTAGTTTATCACAGAATTTTACCGGAAAGATCGGCAATGGAACTTCCATTAATTTTTCACTGGACCGGTGGGCCGATAGCTTAACTCTCAAGGATAAGTTCCCTGCTTTATTCCTCCTGTATATCTGAGAAAAGCTGCAAGGTCGCTGATAGATATAACGCTGAATCCAATTCTTTTTCCGGTAACTGGTCTTGGTTGAGACCACTCACTTCTGGGCTCGAGAATGAAGACCTGCACTCGTAGGAAGCTTTGCTGTCCGACAAGCTCTTATGCGAGTCTCTTGACAAATGGGAATGGACCGGTGGTAAGAACAAGGATTTTTCGGTTAAAGATGTTAAATCTTTTCATAGAAGTGAGATCGATTATAGCGGGAACTTCATTTTTAAATGGTCTAAGTGGGTGCCAAAGAAGTGTAACATCTTAATTTGGAGAGCCGAGATGGGAAGGATCGCGACGACCGACACCCTTATTAAAAGGAACTGCTTCAATGGCGACTCGTTATGTCCCCTATGCGAAGACGATGAGGAGTCGGCTGCTCATCTCTTTTGCTCGTGCATTGTTCCTCAAATATTTGGTGTATGATTAGTCGTTGGTGCAAGATCAGTCCAATTTTTGCTTTCTCTATCCAAGACCTGCTCCTTATTCATGAACATGCTGGCTTGAACAAGACTGCAAGCGAAGCCCTCCATGGTATTATCATCGTTGCCTGCTAGTGTATCTGGTCGGCTTGAACAAGACCGTTATCTAACTTGTCTATTTTGTCACCTCTAATTTTTTCGTTATTATCTAAATTTGTATTTTAGGTTTCTTAACAAAGCGTGTGTTGTTAGAGATGTGGACATTGGTTCTTCGGGCTCGAACCCATGTGGTATCACCACAGTCGAAACTGTGGAATCCCTCAAATCCCTAATTCGGATAATACCTATTTGGTCATCGGGCATTCTACTATTTGTAAACGTGTTGCAAAAGTTCCCAACACTTGAAGCCGAAAAAATGAACCGAAAGATCACTTCAAGGTTCGAGATCCGGCAGCATCTTTCAACTTGTTCATGCTTTTGACAATCACAATATGGATCCCGTTTTATGACCGTGTTATGGTCTCGTTTCTAGCAAAATTTACACACGAACCACGTGGGCTCAACCTGAAAACCCGAATGGGAGTTGGGATAATATTGTCAATCATAACCATGGTAGTATCCGCAATCGTGGAAACCATAAGGCATGATTTAGCAAACTCAAACACGACGGTTGTCATGTCAGAAATGTGGTTGTCATGTCACGACGGTTATTATTTTCTTTATCCATCATCATCTTCCATATTTTTTCTTTCTAAGTTTCAGACTCACCGGAGCACAATGATACCTCCGGTGGTAAAACTCTTAAAAATTACATCAGAAATCTTCTCTTTTAACTTTTATTACAGATTTGCCGAGTTCAAGGGGTGCGATTACAAAAATTTCAAGGGGTGCGCTTGAGATTTTCATTCACGCATAACATTAAAAAAAAATCAAGGAGGGCGCCCGCCCACCCACGGATAACTCTAGGTCTGCCCCTGTGTATGGCAATAACGTGAAAGTCACTTTTACACTTTTTAGTATAACCATGTCTACTAATAAGGCTATTCGGTATGGGTGAGACTCATCCTTGGAGGATGACCCTCTACCTCAGCGCCACACGTCATAGTTCTTAGAGGATGCCTACCCCACCTTTGATTCCCCAAATTTATTTACATTTAAAAAACCCATTCCATTTGAGTGTACATTTATACCATCTACCCCAAATAAATCTCAAACAAGCCCTACCTTTGATTCCCCGAATTGAACAGAAACATGCAAGTTTAACAGAAATTGTATTAGGGCATTTGTTCGACGGATGTAAACGAATATAATCGTGTAAAGAACTTACCTAATTGAGCTTGGTATGAACGATGAACAACTTGGCCGAGGTTTATATTTTCTTGCGAAGTGACAAGAGTAGATACAGAGAAAAAATGAAAGTGACTGGAGTTGCCGCGAGCTCGATCAAATGGTCAAAAATTTTGTCATTTAGTGCCCGTCCTCACCATCTAGGGTGGGACGATGTGCTTAAGGTTCGACAATGTGAAAACGAATCGATCCGGGTTATATTAGAACAAGTTAAACGGGTCACATTAAATGGGTCAAAAATAACAATATAGTGGGACAATCCAACCGGTTTTGCCAAGTGTTAAAAAGAAACTTGCTTTTACCTTTTATCTAACTTGTCTATTTTGTCACCTCTGGGTTTTTCGTAATTATCTTTCTTGCGTGTATTTTACGTTAGGTTTCTTAACAAAGCATGTGTTGTTAGAGATGTGAACATTCGATCTACTGGCTCGAACTCGTGTGGTGTCCCCACAGTCAAAAAGGTGGAATCACTAAAAACCCTAATTCGGATAATACCTATTTGGTCATCGGGCATTCTAATATTCACAAACACGGTACAAAATTTTTCGACACTTCAAGCCGAGAAAATGAACCGAAAATCACCTCATGGCTTGAGATCCCGGCTGTGTCTTTTATCTTGTTTGAACTTTTGACAATCACAATATGGATCCAGTTTTACGACTGTATTTTGGTCAAGTTTCTAGCAAAATTTACAAATGAGCCACATGGGCTTAACCTAAAAATCCGAATGAGAATCGGGTTAATATTGTCAGTCATAACTATGGTAGTATCCGCAATAGTAGAAACCATAAGGCATGATTTGGCAAATCAAAACACGTTAGTTGACATGTCAGCAATGTGGCTGGTCCCACAATATGTGTTACTAGGGTTGTCAGTGGCGTTTAGTGATACTGGACAGATAGAATTTTATTATTCTGAGCTCCCAAAAAGCATGGCAAGTTTTTCAATGGCTGTGCTTAAGGTGAGCGTGGCGGGTGGTTCGCTTGTCGCAAGTCTTTTAACTAACATTTTGGATTCGGTAACGGGCCAATGAGGCAACATAAGTTGGCTATCGAGTGATATCAACGAGGGTCACGTGGATTACTACTATTGGTTGCTTAGTTTCTTGAGTTTGCTAAACTTTTTCTACTACTTAATCTGTTGTCGTGTTCATCGGAGTTTTTCTTCTTCAGAATGTAGGTTGTCCCATGCGGTCAACATCGAACGATCTGATAGCATTGAAGACAAACTTTGAATTTTGAGAGTATATATTTCAATGCATTTGGTATGTTCAGTAAATATAGTTGGAACTGTCATGAGTTATAGCGTTTATTTGGAGTTAGAGCTATAAACTTATGTGTGTGTGCTTTTTGAGAAGTATCCTACTTTTTTATGTTTATTTTTGAAGATGTTAAAGTAGAAATTGTAATTATCAAATATCAAGATACAGAAGTTATAACTTTGAGTTAATAACTGTTTTCGTCCATGTGGTTTGTCAAAAATCACTATTTCAGTCCATTAGTTTAAAAATTGCAATTTTAGTCCATGTGGTTTCACTTCCGTAACCATTTCAGTCCATGTGGTTTCACTTTCGTAACCATTTCAATTCATTATTCTGTTATGTACAAGGACTGAAATGGGTATGAGGTGGACTGAAATGGTTACGAAAGTGAAACCACAGGGACTGAAATCGCAATTTTTAAACTAATGGTCTGAAATAGTATTTTTTGATAAACCACAGGGACGAAAACAGTAATTAACTCTATAACTTTAGCTAACAAATTTCCACTTCCAATTTTTGTGGTTTTTGTGATCGTATATTCATAAATCATATTCCTATTTGTAATCTATCTAGTGTCAACAAATTGTTATCGGACAAATTGTACAAAACAACCTTGTTTTCGATGCTACACATTCATTTTTAAAATTTTAATGATTTTACATAAATGTGATGTTTTATTAGGGGTAGGGGTGCTTCACTTTCCATCACTCGCCACACACAATTATTATCCGCCATGTCATTGAGTTTGATTCCATCACTAGTGATGGATTTTAGTAGGGGTGCCAATCACTAGTGATGTTCTATTTTTAAATTATAAATTAACAATAATAATTTCATTTAAATAAAAATTACATTAAATAAATCCTAAATTACACTAAATTACTAAGGGTGCCCATCACTAGTGATTGAGTTTACTAGGAGTGCCCATCACTAGTGCGGTTATGTATATATGATTAGCTCGGACCTTTGGCCGTATGAGTTTTTTCTTCGAACCCGAACCGCGTTTGCTTGAACCTTTCATTTTGGGTTGAAAGATTGTATTTTTGTAGGTGGAAAGATAATATTTTTATTGGTTAAAAGGATTGTATTTTATTTTTGAGTTTGAGGATTATATATATATATATATATATATATATATATATATATATATATATATATATATATATATATATATATAGCATAGAACAGAAGGTTTTTTTTTTTTTTTTTTACAAAAAACTCCTCCCCAACGGTCATCATCACATACAACGGTCATAATCTTCAAAATACAACGCATTATACCTAGCACGCGTGATGAATTAAGACTGCGACGGTGTATCACGTGTATTGACGCATGAACTTTAATGTATCATGGTGCGCCCTGACCCCTTAATGTTTCACATGTAAAAGAACATTGGTTCATAAACGAATAAAACTAATTCATATGTGAACTAATGTATATGAATCAATATTGATTGAACTTGTACATAAATACTATTTCACATGTGAACAACGAGTTCAACTTTCATTCAAAATTAAATTCAAATACAAAAAAGGAAAAATAAAAGTTGAATACATAATGTCAATTCTCATCTGAACTCTACTTTTCACGACGACCAAGATCAAGACGAATCCAGATAACCAAATGAGGAAGGTGTGGTGGCGGTAACCGGGTGATGGTAGTCGAGTGGTGGAGGTAAGAGAGTGGTGGTGCTGGTGATCAGCAGGTGAGAGAGAGAAAGGAGAGAGACATATTTTTACCAATGGCGGAGCTTGAGTAAAAGTTTCGAGAGGGAGTAAAGTCATGAGACCCAAATTTTTTTTCCTATTGTTATGTTCTGGGTCGGGCCGACTATTCGATTCGGGTCGGGTCAAATAATAATAGTTCCAAATAAAACTAAAAAAGCTTCATTTATTCAAAGGACTCGTTCTTATATATAAAAAAAACTAAATATTGTTAAACAAACAAATGACCTATATATATATATATATATATATATATATATATATATATATATATATATATATATGGAGCCGCTAAAATGAAAACCATCCCTAGTTGCGAGAACCATGAAAACCACTCTCCACCAATCAGAATCTGCCACCCTAAAGGGTAGTTTGGTCGTTTACTCCATATGTCATTCATCTCTGTCCCCTGTCTCTTTTTAAAAGTCTTGTCCTTATAAGTCTCTCATCTCTCTCTTTCTTCACATGAAGAAATCATCAAATCTTCATCTAATTTCTAGAGTTCAAGTTGCCGCCACCACATCCCCACACCGGCGACCCCCAAACACCGCACCCACTCCGGCGGCCCCCTCATTTCTCCGGCGCCCCCTCGTTTCTTCGGCAACCCTTAGATCTGCAACCCATCTCCGGTGACCCTCAGATCTGCAACCCATCTCTCATCTCCTCCAAACCCTCAGATCTGCAACCTATCTCCGGCGACCCTCAGTTTCCGGGTCGGGTCATGTTTTGATTTTTTTTTAATCTTGTTTGAGTTCTGGATCTTGTGTGATTTGATGTTCCATCTGGGGTTTGTTTGATCTGTTAGAATGGGCAAACCAGGTGGTGGGTGGTGGGCAGAGGCGGTGCCGGTAGTACAACCGGTGGTGGGTAGAGGTGGTGCCGGGTTTGGGTTTTTCGACGTTTCTCGGTGGCGGTGGTGGCGGTGAAAGATGGGTGAAGGGGTGGGTGAAGAGGGTGGTTGTTGTGGTGGGTTAGGGGAGCCGGTGTGTCGAAGGCTGTGGTGGCGGTGAATGGTGGGTAGAGGTTCAGATTCAAAATTTGTGCCTTGACTGGTTCAGATTTTTGCTTGTATCGGTTCAAGATTTGTGCTTGGATTATGGTCTTTGGTGACTTTGAAGAAAGGGCTTCCATTAATGGAGGTTGTGAAGTGTCGCAACCCCCGACCCCGACCTACTCAGAGCTGGTGGTATCGGTGTTTATCAATTTGACAACGGAGTTTTCATCAGAACCGTAGTTAGGAAATATTTTATCAGAGTAAAACACCAGATTTTTATAATAATAAATATATTGGGATAAACCCAAGTTTTCATTACAAACATGTTTATAGGGATAAACCCTAATTTATTGAAATAAAATTTCTTCTTTATTTAGGTAACTCTTATAGCCACTTGTCCAAGCCTTCAGTGCTCTCTAGCTGACTTCTATTTGGCTTTCACATTTTGTTACCTGAAACGCGTTTAAAAACATTTTATCAGCAAGAAATACTGGCGAGTAAATCCCAGTTTAATCAAAACAGGTTTTATCATGTTACAACATTGAGGCAATCCAGCAATTACATTTGTTTATATCTACTTTAATTACCACCCACGGTACTGTCAATCCTGACTGGTGGTAATGTTACTACTCACAGTGTAGTAACAAATTTTGTATACAAAACCCCAATATACCCACGATAATTGTAGAAATACAAATACTCAATCACTGTTAAATATAAATTTAAAACAATTAAGGTTTTGTAAAAACACTTTGTGAAAAGAGGAATCACTCGCATTGATATTTTAGGTATTTCCTTGTGACTTCCTGGTTATAATCTAGTTAAATAAACAATGCACACCCGTTAGTATAATAACCCAATTTACATTAGTTATACCCTCCCCGAGATAGAACTCCAACGACCGAGTCAGGCAGAGTCTTGACATGCGTTACGGAGCATTAGATCAATCGGGCAGCGTATCTAATATGTAACCGGGGGTTATGATACTTAAATCGAGGCAGAGCTTCGCTATTTTAGTGGGTATAACACCCGGGAATTACTTTTACTATTTACATAAGATAGAGAGATCGAATTTTGAACGATTGACAACTGAAGCCGATCGATCCTATTTAAAGTGCAGATCAGGGACTTCCTCGCGCCCCGCGACCAACTAAGGGTCCTCTTTCGCGGCCCGCGAGCTAGGTAGAGTAGGCCCTAGCCTTGACCAGTCACAAGTTAGCTTCGACACGAGTGGGGACACGTGGCGGCCTAGGGTGCGGCCTGGTGCCAAGGGGGTCGCGGCCCGCGACAGCCCCTGCTATCTTTGTTGCGCCCTGCGAGCGAGTAAGGAAATTTGTCTTTATTTAATTTTTATTAAATTAAAGGTATTTAGGGCCGTTTTTTGTATACGGGGTGTATTTTAGGACGTATAGGATATGTTTAAGGGTTTCGGGAGAGTTGTTATATGAAGGTTCTTTTGTTTATTGTTTGATTTGTAGCACATAGTTTCTTGATTTAATGTCCCTTTTTTCATGTTTACACAAAATATGTTTGATCTTGGTGTCTTCATGTGTTCATCTTCCAATTTCTAGATAGACATGAAAATTCTTGATTGTTGTTTTCGTTGCATACTTGTGGTTTTGACTTTCTTGATCTTTTCATGTAATTGACCAATAACGTGTAGGATAATGGTCTTGGTTGAGCGGCGGCATAAGCACATTTTGTGTGATGGGGGTTTCTTGATTTTGTGTGATGGGGGTTTCTTTTTTGGAAGATTGAACAGTGAACTTTGTGGGTTTGATGTGTTGGATTGGGCGGTGATGATGCAAAAAAAAAACACATATTTTGATGACGATGGCGCTGCAAGGATGGTGGACGGCAGGTTTTTAAACCTGCAACCCCACTTTGCAGCCTTTGATTATTGGAAAATCTGAGGCAAACCCCGTTTTTTTTCAAGAATCAACTCATTGTTTTGATTTTTGTAGTTGGGTTTTTATATTTTTTTCCCAGTCGATGATGATAGCAATCTATCTGAGACACCTACCGAGTTGCGATTTCTGGGTGCGTTCGTCTTGTGTAAAAAAGTTTTTGTAAAAAAAAAGTTAAAACCGTCAACTTTTTAACGTAAAACGTAAAATGTAAACTTTTTAACGTAAAACGTAAACTTTTTAACGTAAAACGTAAACTTTGTAACGTAAAACGTAAACTTTGTTTTGTTAAAAAAGCTGAATTTAAAATGGTTTTTAATAAAAAAAAATTCAGTTAAAAAAACAACTAATACAATAATACAAAAAAAAGTAATAAAAAATAATAAAGACAAAAAGACCAAAAAGAGTAATTTTACTAAATTATCATTTTGCATTAAAATATTAAAAACATAATAAGACAAAAAGTATTTAATATTATTTTTAATTACTTTTAATCTCGTCCATCCATCTTGAAGATCTAATGGTTGTAAAGTGGTTCTCTCGGTTCTCACAACTGAGGGTGGTATTCATTTTAGCGGCCCCCCTATATATAAATATATATATATAAGAACCGTGAGAATCAGTTTCTAACCATTAGATCAAAAAGATGGATGTACGAGATTAAAAGTAAATAAAATGAATATTAAATACATTTTGTCTTATTATGTCTGTAATAATTTAATCCAAAAGGGTAGTTTAGTAAAATTACTCTATTTTGTCTTTTTGTCTTTATTATTTTTTTATTACTTTTTTGTTTTATTATATTACTTTTTGTTTTTTAAAAATAATTTTTTTATTAAAAGAATTTTTAAATTCAAATTTTCTTAGCAGGATCGTCCTTTTTTTGAGGCGCCGGTTTTTGCACGCCGGGCTTTTTCAAGCGTCGTTTTTTTAACGTGCCGTTTTTACGCCGGGCTTTTTCAAGCGTCGTTTTTTTAACGTGCCGTTTTTACGCCGGGCTTTTTCAAGCGTCATTTTTTTACGCGCCGTTTTTTCAAGCGTCGTTTTTTACGCGTTTTTTTAACGCGCCGTTTTTTACACTTTTTTACACGCCGTTTTTTACACGTTTTTTTACACTTCGTTTTACCGCGCCGTTTTTTTCACGTTTTTTTAACGCGCCGTTTTTTTACACTTTTTACGTTTTATGTTTTACGTTAAACTTTTTAAACTTTTTACGTTTTAAGTTTTACGTTAAACTTTTTACGTTTTTCGTAAAAAAATTTACGTTTTACGTTAAAATTTTTAACTTTTTACGTTTAACTTTTTACGTTTAACGTTTTACGTTTTACGTTTTACATTTATATAATTGTAGTATTAACCCTAACTTTCCCATTTTGAAAGCACAGATACCAAACACGCCCCAACTGATTTCCCTCTGCTCTTTCTTCTTCATTCTTTCTAAGAAAAACCCTTAAACACCCATTGATCTACATCTTCACACTCCATCCATCCCGATTTCCCCTACAAACACACATACTCGACTACAATTAGACTCCACTCCCTCGTTCCTCCCTCAAGTGCAGCCGACATCCCCCCTGTTTACATACCGGCGGAGCCGACGACGTCCCAGCTACGGCTCCCTCTTCGGTGAGACCTTTCCGGCGCTGGTAACCAGCTGACAACCACCCCCTTCGACAGTTCAGAAGACAACCACCACCATCGGGTGGTGGTGAGCGACGAACACAGAAAATGGAGAAAGTGAGAGAGAGTGTCGCAGAAGAGAGAGAGAGAGAGACTCATAGAAAAAGACGACGACAACTGTAGCCGCCGGAGATGACGACGGTGGCGGCGGCAGTAGAGGTTCAGGCGGCGGAAATGTTGGCTGTTCCGACGAATGTCAAGGTAAAATCCCCTGTTCCCTCTTACTTTTTGGAGATTGTTGATTATGATAATGATTTGGGGTTGGTTTGATTTTTGATTTGGGGTTTCTTCATTTATGCCGAGAGATTTTGAACAAGAAGAGATGAAAATGAAAGATGAAAGAGGAGAGAGGTATATAAAGAGGAGAGAGGTATATTAAATGAAGAGAGAGGGAAGATATGACATTTGGGGTAAAAGACCAAAATACCCTTTATGTTGGCATAATCTGATTGGCTGAGAGTGGTTCTCGCGGTTCTTACAACTGGAGGTGGTTCTTATTTTAGCGGCTCCCTATATATATATATGTATATATATATATTTACAACTGGATTGTTCTTATTTTAGCGGCTCCCTATACATATATATATATATGTATATATATATATAGGGTCAGGATTTAGGAAAAACGGTGAAAAATGTGAGAACAGTGAGAATGGTTATGGATCGTCAGATCAAAACAATCCATGGACTAGATTGCGCAATGGCGTTTTCGTAAATAACATCAATTTTATTATGAGGGACGCGCTTCATTAAGGGTAAAAGGGTCTTTTGACTTCTCTATCGAAAACGCCAAATCATGAATAAAACGCCATTAACTTCCCGCCTTAAAATACAAAGCAAACATCATTCCTAATCAAAACGCCATTAAATATAAAAGGCCAAACTTTGTTTTTAAACGATAAAGCTGAACAAACAGTAACTGAAACGACGGGACTTAACTACTAGGACTTATTATGTAAGGACCTGCAAAAATGTCCATAAACAACCCGTAAGTGAAAACCCGGACCCCTGAAACCCTAATGTTCATGAAAAACTAAGAAATTAAGAAATTTGGTTTTCACGCGGGCCACGTAAGCCATAAGGTAAGGCTACGCGGTCCGCGACAACTTAAAATTCTCCGGATAAGCATTCAAGCCACGTGTCGCACACGTGGCGGACCTACACGTGACACGCTAGCCCTACACGTAGACTAGGGGGCCCTCGCGTGCCGCGTAAGGTTAAGTAAGGGTTTACGCGGGCCGCGTAAAACCCAAAAAGTTGCTAAAAATTGAGCAGGGCATGGGCTTTCATCTGTGTTATAAAATTTCATTCAAAAACAAAGTTTACTGCTCAAATTCGAAATTTTAAGTAGGGAAACGCTGCTACGAGTACAGAGTATTAACTGGATCACTGCTACGATACAATGTCGGATCGATTGAAACCGATCCAATGGATGTTTAAGTGCTGCCCGTATTTGGGCTATACTTTGTCATTCGTCGTGATGGTTTTGATTTCATGAGTTTATCGTAAATGTTGTATTAAGTTACTGACCTAGTTTCGTGTGCATTGTTATTTAACTAGGTAACCAGGCTAAAATCAGTAGGCAAAACTCTGCCCGTCTAAATTTGCAATGTGAGTCATTCTCTTTTTACCAAATTGTTTCCAAAACCCTATTTGTTTCAAAGTTATAATTACAGGGATTAAGTCTTTGTAATCTACAATTACTGCCGGTATGTGGGGTTTTGTATACATTACTTGATACCCGTCACCATTGGACAACGGGTTACCCAATGGGTGGTCTGACCATAGTCACAGGCATAGTCAAGTGACAAATACCAATTTGGGGTAATTGGTTGATAGAAACAATGTAATCACCCTTAATGCTGTAAATTATAACAATGTGTCATTTTGTGCAACCTGAATGACTCGCCAGTATTTCCCCACTGATTAAAATCTTTTAAACATGTTTCAGGTGACTTACTATGAATAAAGGAAAAGTGTTGTGTAACACTACAAGCTTGAAGAAGTGGCTCAATAAAATAAATAAACATATTTTGTAAGAACAGGGAATTTCCCCGTGAAATTCCTTTATTGTAAAATATGGGGTTTTATCCCAAAAGTGTGAAATAAAATAATTGAGTGTTTCAGTTTAAAAAGATCCTGTTAAAATTTCCGCTGCCAAAATAAACAATACCACGGGTTTCTGTCCTGCGGCTCCGGAAACGGGTAAAACCGGGTCGGCGCCGTGACAGAAAAAGGTGGTATCAGAGCCACTGATTTAAGCCAATTAAGTATTTAGAAATACTTAGTTTTTCCGATTGCCATTTTGTGAATTTGTGAAAACTTAATTTACAAGAAATAAAATTTTAACTTAAAATTTTGTGTGTGTCTTCATGTGTGCTAACAGCATGAATGAACTGTTGGAGGCTCTCCGAAACTTTACTATCCATAGCACTGATATGGATACCACCGGCACCTTCACTGGCTACCACGCTGATACTGAAGAGCCAATGGTGTTCCAGGCCCAACCGCAGGAGAAACCAAAACCGAAAAAGAGGAGGAGAATCTTGGACTGGAAACGTGGGCGTAGGAAGAAACTAGCTGCACAGAAGGTTAAAAAGACTGAGGATCCGAAGGATAAAGGGAAAGGAAAATAGATAGGGGAAAGTTCCGGGCAAGCCCAGGAAATGCCACCGTGGGAGGAGTTGGATGGCAAATAGCGACTTCATCGGACCTGCCGATGAAAATCCCTACAATTACCCAGTTGAATCACAACTTCCAGTTAATTTAGAACCTGCTATCCCAGATCCTATTGTTAACCCCCGACCTCTACAAGGAGAGCGGGAAGAATGGTGGACAACTGACTGGCAATTTCAGAATCTCTTGAACAACCCTAACACCTATTTCCCCAGTTTGACCCTGAGCCTGCACCAAACCCACCTATGAGCACAGAACACTTGGATGAACTCCGTCAATATGGCGAGGAGCTGGTGGAGGCAGGAAATAGAATTAGGGATGTGGGAGATAGAATCACCTGGGAATACGACGAGAGGGAGCGTCGTTACTAAAATGCCAGTTGACTTGGGTTGTTTGGTTGTGTGTTTAATAATAATAAAATAATAATAAATAATAAAAATATAATCATGTAAAATAATTTAAAATAAAACTTCTGTAATATAACTGGTGTGTACGGATGCCTACTAATATATAAAATATCAACGTCGCAAGGTCGACAATTTTGGCTATACGTGTTTATGTGTGTGATTGCTTTATTATGTTTGGTTGTTATTTATTTTGTGGAAATAAATTTATATTGTTAATTATTCAGATGGAAAACGCGGAAAACCAACCAGTCAACGAAGTTAATCAATCTGAACAAAATAATGAGGATCACTTTCTAAATCGGCAAGATATAGAAAATATCGTTGCCCAGGGTATAGCTAATGCTATCCCGGCAATCGTCGCTGCTATTAAAAGTCCTGTTGAGCCTTCGCAAGCCAACCCCAGTAAACGTACGCACGACGATAATTTCAGTAACAGTGTAAATGGAGGCAACAACAATGATAATAATGTGATTCAAGCCCCAATACTCAAGAAAATGAAAGTTGCAACACCTGGTTGCACTTATAAAGAATTTCTTGCCTGTAAACCTATTGAATTTGCAGGCAATGAAGGGGCGACTGCTGCACTGCGGTGGTTGGAAAAGACCGAGGAAGTAATTAAAATAAGTAAATGTGCTGAGGAGGATAAGATCATGTATGCTTCTCACATTTTCAAGGAAGAGGCATTGGAATGGTGGAATATGGTGTTGCAAGCCAAGGGAAGCGACCTGGCATATGCCATGAGTTGGGAAGAATTTAAGCGTTTAGTGGAAAGGAAATTCTGTCCCGAATATGAAAAGGAACAAATGGCAAATAAGTTCCTGAGCCATCGAATGGTGGATGTTGATTGTCGAGGGTATACTTCGAAATTCTTAGAATATGCTAGAATTGTACCAACCCTGGCTTTGCCAGAACCGGTACTTATTTCTCGCTATATTTGGGGTTTGATTAGCGAGATTCGTGATATCGTCAAAGCTGCAAGACCTCGCACCATTGACGATGCAGTGGAATTAGCCAATACCTTGACTGACGGGCTGGTACGAATGCGGGAAGAAAACAAGAAAAAGGAGTTAGCCCAACAGATTACCCAAGGATTTCGTGTGGGTAATAATAGTAATTTCAAAAGAAAGGGAATCGGGCAATCTTCCACCCCTCCATTCTGCAGAAATTGTAAAAAGAAGCATTTTGGAAAATGCAATGAAACTTGCCACTTCTGCAAAGCTCTAGGGCATCTAGAAGAGGAGTGCAGAAAGAAAACAAGGATCTGCTACAACTGCGGCGAAGCTGGGCATTTCAGACCAGAATGCCCTAAATTGTTCAAACCAGCAGATAACAAGGCCAAACCTGCTGAAGGAACTAATAAGAAGAATGCAAGAGCCTTCCAATTGACCACGCAGGAAGCCGAACGAATTCCCGACGTAATAGCTGGTACATTTCTAGTACACGACGTTTATGCCAAAGTATTATTTGACTTTGGTGCAAACCAAAGTTTTATAAATACTTCATTATGCCAAGCTCTTAAGCAACCTTTAACTAAACTTAGACAAGTTTTTATGGTCGAAATGGCAAATGGGAGTTCTATTAACATAGATAAGGTATTGCAAGAACGAAAGATAGAACTCTTAGGTCATAAATTTTCTGCAAGCCTGTTACCTATGAATTTAGCTGGATTTGATGTTGTGTTAGGAATGGATTGGTTAGTAGCCAACCATGCTCGAATCCTCTGTGATAAGAATTCTATAGAAATTTATTCACCCACAGGAGAAGTAATTATGATTACAGGAGATAAGCCGCGTAAACCATTAAAGTTCATTTCAGTAATGAAAGTTGCTAGTTATGAGCGAAAACAAGGAATAGTGTATATGATTT
This sequence comes from Helianthus annuus, assembly GCF_002127325.2. Classification (NCBI taxonomy): domain Eukaryota; kingdom Viridiplantae; phylum Streptophyta; class Magnoliopsida; order Asterales; family Asteraceae; genus Helianthus; species Helianthus annuus. The sequence goes on from NC_035433.2 coordinate 145,218,553, forward strand.
CGGTAATCATTAACACTAAGGGTAAGGAACTTAAGGAAATTCCTGTAGTCTCAGAATGCTCGGATGTATTCCCAGAGGAGCTACCAGGATTACCACCAGATAGGGAAGTAGAGTTTAGAATTCATTTAATTCCTGGAACTACACCAATAGCCAAGGCACCCTATCGGTTAGCACCCACCGAAATGTTAGAATTGAAAAAGCAATTAGATGAATTACTCAACAAAGGATTCATACAACCTAGTTCATCCCCTTGGGGAGCACCGGTGCTGTTTGTAAAGAAGAAAGATGGTTCAATGCGAATGTGTATTGATTATAGGGAATTGAATAAGGTTACAATTAAGAATCAATACCCATTACCTAGGATTGATGATCTTTTTGATCAACTTCAGGGAGCTAGATATTTTTCTAAGATAGATTTACGCTTCGGATATCATCAGTTGAAGGTACAAGAAGAAGACATACCTAAAACCGCTTTCAGAACTAGGTATGGTCACTACGAGTTTACAGTTATGCCCTTTGGGTTAACAAATGCTCCTACAGCATTTATGGATATAATGAATAGGATCTGTAAACCGTATTTGGATAAATTCGAAATTGTTTTCATTGACGATATACTTATTTATTCCAAAAGTCAGGATGAGCATTGCGAGCATTTACATGCACTCTTAACCCTATTAAAAAAGGAAAAGCTTTACGCCAAATTCTCAAAGTGTGAATTTTGGCTTCAGGAAGCACAATTTTTAGGACACATGGTGAATCACGAAGGTATTCATGTAGATCCCTCCAAAATAGAAGCAATCACCAAATGGAAGGTCCCGCAATCAACCATGGAAGTTAGAAGTTTCCTAGGGTTAGCAGACGCTTCATTAAAGATTTTTCTAAGATAGCAGTGCCCTTAACTAAGCTAACCTGTAAAGCAGTTAAGTTTGAATGGGGACCTAGGCAAGAAGAGGTCTTTAGGATTTTAAAGCAAAGATTAACAAATGTCCCAGTTCTTGCCTTACCAGAAAGGACAGAAGATTTTGAAGTATACTGTGACACTTCTAAACTGGGATTAGGATGTGTGTTGATACAACGCAAAAAGGTAATTGCATATGCCTCAAGACATTTGAAAAAAGCACGAAGAAAATTATACAACTCACGACTTAGAATTAGGAGCGATTATTTTTGCCCTTAAAATTTGGAGACATTATCTGTATGGAAGTAAGTTTACTGTCTATACGGATCATAAGAGTTTAAGATATATATTTGGGCAAAAAGAATTAAACATGAGATAACGAAGATGGATGGAAATATTAAGTGACTACGACTGTGATATTCAATATCACGAAAGAAAAGCAAACGTAGTCGCCGATGCTCTAAGTCGTAAGTATCATGAAAAGCAAAAGCGAGTTTGTGCTCTTAGATTAAATCTACAATTGGATTTAATGGAACAACTGAAGAATGTTCAAACAACAGCAATCAAGGATGACACTGAAGGAATGAAAGGAAGGATAAAAGAATTAGAACAAGGAACTGATGGAATTTGGAGATTCCACAAGAAAAGGATTTGGGTACCTAAGCAAGGAAACTTAAGAAATAAAATTTTAGAGGAGGCCCATAAATCTAGATATACCATGCACCCTGGAAACAACAAGATGTATCAAGATTTAACAAATAATTTCTGGTGGATAGGAATAGCTTTTAAAGACATTTAATTGCTTTCAGGTTTTTTCTCATGACTCATACGTAAATCCTCCACAAGTCTTTAAATATTTCTAACATCCCACAAACAATATATATCTTATCATTTTAACACATTTTTATTCATAACCAACAAAATATAATAACTCTTTTAATAACATTGTTCTTATACCTTATTGGTGCATTTATACTATAATATATATAAAATTAAGTGTACCTAAAATGCACCAATCAGATATTCAGTATTGTTATGCGTGAAGTTTCGCTGAATGGATTGTTAGGTGAAGGGAGTAACTCAGTAAGATTTTGCTGCATGAGATGGATAAATCTTCAAGGAAAAGAGACTGATGACAGTCATATGTCATTTCGTGTTCTTTGTTCTTGAAGAAGGCTTGGATGAGGAGAAGGGATCAATGACACTAAAGAGTGGGATGATTATAAAGATGAAGATAAAGATGAAGAGCAAAGCGAAAAACCTACTCACACGACATCGATCTGTCCCCAACATCCACAAAGCCACTTCAACAAAACGAACAAACAATAAATCACACCAAAACAATTCTTGTAGTTTTAAAGAAGAAAGAGACTGATGACAGTGAAGATTGGGAAGAGAGATCCGGTTAGGATTTTTAATTTATTTTTTTCGCTTCCATTTTTTCCCCCGTGGTTGTAATATAATTTTCCACTATGAAAAAAATACATTATTTCTCTTAAAAAATGCTTGTAAAACGCCAAGATACCACAAACGCCAAAATTCTATAAACAATAATGGAACAATGGGCCATCTTGTCTAAACGCCATTGAATCTAAGAACAAACAGTAACTACAAGCAGTAAAACTGAAACGAAGGAAACTTTATTACTAAAATTTATTATATTAAAAAGCCACTCCTGGGGGTACTTTAATTTATTTATCTTTTCAAAAACGCCATAATTAACTGTCACGTTATAGGACTGCATCCTACATGGCGGGGGGAAAAAGTCATTATATAAGTAGAACAGGTAAACAAAACTTAAAACTCCACACATTATCTAAAACGCCACACATTGTATGGAGGTTTGAGAGGTCGGAGAGACGTTTCATCCTAAAAGCCTGGCCATACTTAGTTTGGATGAAGTCATTCAGAGAGATATTCTGGCCCTTGGGGTTCCAATGGCCGACGATTTGGAAACGCCATAAACGTCAAAATATTATCTATGTGAAACAAAAAGATTAATACAATGAGACAAATCTAAAAAAAGACCAGTAAAACGCCAGGTAATTATTGAATTTGGTTAATGCCAAAAAAATCTTAAACGCTAAAAATGAAGCAGTATTGTGACAACGAATTGGAAAAGCGGAAGATAAAATGACAAAAAAGCCCCTCCGCCCTAATTTTATCGCGTGCCACGTGTTCAACCAGGATCCGTTCTCACACTTTAGGGCGTTTTCTCCTGATCCCGTACCTATATATATATATATATATATATATATATATATATATATAATGGTACGAGATAAATGAAATCTGGACGAAAAATTACAACTTAGCCCGACGACCTTTAAGATTTAAAGTGGTAACAAACTTTATTTTGATTTATATATTGTATAAATATTTAGGCAAAATAATTGGAGGTGCGATCCTATATAATTTTAAAAATTTCGGACGAAAAATCGGAAATTATACACTTCTAACCGAAACATTGGTGGGGACGGGTGCACCCCGGGCACTTAATAAGCTACGCACTTAAATATATGTACAATAGTCCCTCTAACGATGAAAAGACAAATATGCCCTCATGTGTAACTCACATGACCAGATTTAACAGAAAAATCTAACTGTGTCAAGGCTAAAGGACATATCATGAAGAATTTTAAAACATTAAGTACAAAACTCATCAATTTTAAAGACAAATGACACCACCTGAAATCCGGTGAATTTCTTGACCGATCCATTAGAAGGGAGATCTACCATACGACCTGTTGACATTCTTGTTTTTTGATGGAGGGAAACACACGTGCGTCGATTTGATAGGTGTGTCCCCCCTCATTGGGCTAAGGGACCACGGGTTTGTGGCAGGCCAGACGATAACCAAGGCAGAGGCGGACAAAGTAGCTTGCATCGAGAATCAACACGTGTTCGTCCCGTTCGCTTTCGATACCTTTGACGCTCTCGCCCCTGACGCGGTGCGGTTCTTCAAGCGGGTTCAGCATGTGGTAAGCAATAACACCTCGCATGTTGTGGGGCAGAATTTTGTGTTTAGCAGGGTAGAGTTTGTTATTCAGAAGGAGATAGCGACATAACTTTTTGCTCGTCTACCTACCATTATTCTGTAATCGTCTCTATTTTAAATAACTTCTCACATTTGAATGAAAAAAAAAATTCACTAAAAAAAATTCACACTCTATGCATTATTATATAATTATTAAGGGTGCACGTTGGAGGCCTCGTTTTGGCCATATGCTATTAGTTTATCAACCAATTTTATTGTCACTTCAAGTGGAATCCTCAGTCTCATTGTCACTTTTTACTAAAAAGAAAACAATAGTATCCAAATTTCAATCAATCAAACCATCGATCCACCATGGAAACACACTTGAATCAAGAGACATCGAGCATCGATGCCGAGTTACAATTGAAATTACTTCATGACGATCATCATGTTCAAAAGGGTGGTCTCAGGACCATGCCCTTCATCATAGGTACATGATTTATTCATCACTTTGGGTTTCGGTTTTGGTTTTGACTTAGCGTTGTCTTTTATTTTGTAGTGAACGAAGCATTTGAGAGTATTGCGAGTCATGGATTGACAATGAACATGATCTTCTATCTAATGGAAGTTTATCACATGCAATGTTGTAGAAGGCGCTAGGCGCTAGTCGGGCGGTGAGGTACAGCCTAGGGATTAATCGGGATTAATTGGGATTAATCGGGATTAATCGGAATGGGATTTTTATATGTATTTTTTCAAAATTATATATATATACCCAATAATATAAAAACAATACTTCAAAATTCACATAAATACTTCAAGTTTCAGATAGTATGGTTCGATTTTGACCGATTTTGACCGCCTAGGACCGCCTAGAACCGCCTAGGACCGATTTTGATCGATTTTGACCGACTAATATTGTCCGATTAATCCGATTTTTGACCGCCTAGGACCGATTTTGACCGCCTAGGACCGATTTTTGACCATGACCGATTAATTGACCGCCTAGCTCAAAATTAGGCAGTAGATGACCGCCTAGCGCCTAGGCGCCGATTAATCGGCCGCCTAGACCGATTTCTGCAACCATGATCACATGGAAGCTGCGACCGGAACCAGCGTACTCTATGTCTGGTCCGCGCTTGCGAATGGTCTCTCCATCTTTGGGGGTTTGATATCCGACTCTTATTTGGGTCGGTTTCGGGTCATTGCCATCGGGTCTCTCTTTAGTCTTGTTGTAAGTCCGAATCATCCCATCTTCATATTTTATCATTAGTTTTAGGGTGGGCATGGTTCGGTTTGGGGCTCAAACCACAAAGTTGGTTTTTCGGTTTTCACGATGGGTTTTGTCATTTGGACTTGTATTTTTTGGGTTGAATTTTTTTTGGGACCAATTTTGTCATTTGGACTTGTATTTTTTGGGTTGAATTTCTTTTGGGACCAAATATTTTGTTAGTTAATGATTAATTGATTATGACACATTTTGTCCTAATTTTTTTTGGATTACCGTGTTGGACTAATTTTGTCATAAGTCTAATAGTCTATTGGATTAATTAGTAGGTTTTATTTATGGAGTAGTATATTAGGTAAAATTATGGAGTTTTTATTTAGTTTTCTCTTTAGGTGGTTTAGGATTTTTGTTTTCTAGTTCAGAATAAATAGATAATTAGAGTTATTCTATTGTATATGCTTTTAGCTTAATAATAATAAAAAAGGTCGATCAAAGGCTTTGATCAAAAGGAGTATTTTCTGTTTTGTTCGTGCAATTTTTAGGAAAAATTACAAGTTTTGTCCTTTATCTTAAATCTTAATACCAGTGGCTTTTTTAACGAATTTTGACAAGTTTTGCCCTTTACAAGGAATTTTGTTGCACGTTTTGTCCTTTAGGCTTAATCCAGTTAGATTTTCTTGTTAAATCTTGTCACCCAAGGGTATTTTAGTCTTTTTACCCATTTAAAAGAATAAAACAAAATATTTTAGGGTTGACTCTTGAAATAAATGAGTAAAAAGACTAAAATACCCTTGGGTGACAAGATTTAACAAGAAAATCTAAATGGGTTAAGCCCAAATAACAAAACGTGCAACAAAATTTCTTGTAAAGGGCAAAACTTGTCAAAATTCGTTAAAAAGGATACTTCTGATAAGTGGTATTAAGATAAAGGACAAAACTTGTAATTTTTCCCAATTTTTATTCTGAATTCAAGTTTATACCTTTATAACATCAATTAATTTCTTAACCTTAAAAATAAAAAGTAAAAATCCAATCATTCAATAACAAACATTATTATATAAATGGTTTTTTCGGTTAGACCATGTGTACTGGGGAGTAAAGTCCCAACCCTCCCCCCCCCCCCACCCCCGACGTGGAGTGATCAAATAAATGAAAGGCGTGATCATTAAAACGCTGGTAGATTGTTGAACCGGCAAATAAGAAATTAAAAATAATAAATTAATTATTTGGGTAATTATTGCAAGGGACATTATACCACTACGCCACTTTTTAACTTTAAGTCTCATAATGCCTCTTGTTGACTGGGACGTCACGTGTCATATAACGCCTAAAGGAGGTGTTTGATCTTCAAGCCTCATTACACATGGTCTTATGTGATTTTTTGGGTATTAGAAAATGCAAAACTGAAACCGAACCATCGTTTTGTATGGTTCTGTTAATATGGTTTTGTTTCGGTTAAATCGGTTTTCAACTCACCACTACTTGATTTTTAGTTTCATCATTATAGCATATTGTTGTTGCAACAGGGGGTGACTCTTCTCTGGTTGACATCCATTGTTCCACAATTAACACCTTCATCATGCCAAGAACCCGGCACGGGTTGCAGCCCGCCAACACGGGCCCAGTTCGGTTTCCTTTACGCATCCTTTGGTATAATGTCTATCGGGTCGGCCTGCATCAGACCCTGTTCCATAGCCTTTGGTGCTGACCAACTCAAACACCATAAAAACCAAAGGCTCATTGATAGCTACTTCAACTGGTATTATGCTTCTGCCACTATTTCCATTGCTATTGCTTCTACTGTTGTGGTCTACATTCAAGACCGGTTTGGTTGGCGGGTCGGGTTTGCGGTTCCAGTTTTGGCAATGTTTTGTTCTGTTCTCATGTTTTTACTCGGGTCACCTCTTTATGTCAAAGTCAAAGTTGACAAGAGCCCGTTTTCGGGGTTGATTCAAGTCTTAATCGTTGCGTTTAGGAACCGTAAGATCCGTCTTCTTCCTGATGACTGCTATAACTATAGCAATGATATGGATCAAGTTGAGTTAACCGACAGTTTAAGGTTCGAAAATTACTCATTACATGACCTGTTATCTAACTTGTCTATTTTGTCACCTCTAATTTTTTTCGTTATTATCTAAATTTGTATTTTAGGTTTCTTAACAAAGCCTGTGTTGTTAGAGATGTGGACATTGGTTCTTCGGGCTCAAACCCGTGTGGTATCCCCACAGTCGAAAATGTGGAATCCCTCAAATCCCTAATTCGGATAGTACCTATTTGGTCATCGGGCATTCTAGTATTCGTAAACTTGTTGCAAAAGTTCCCAACACTTGAAGCCGAAAAAATGAACCGAAGGATCACCTCAAGTTTCGAGATCCCGGCAGCGTCTTTCAACTTGTTTATGCTTTTGACAATCACAATATGGATCCCGTTTTATGACCGTGTTATGGTCCCGTTTCTAGCAAAATTTACACACGAGCCTCGAGGGCTCAACCTGAAAACCCGAATGGGAGTTGGGATAATATTGTCAATCATAACCATGGTAGTATCCGCAATCGTGAAAACCATAAGGCGTGATTTAGCAAACTCAAACACGAGGGTTGTCATGTCAGCGATGTGGTTGGTCCCACAGTTCGTATTACTAGGTTTAACCGAAGCGTTTAATGGAATTGGACAATTGGAGTTTTATTATTCCGAGCTCCCAAATAGCATGCCGAGTTTAGCAATGGTTATGTTTAAGGTGAGCATGGCGGTTGCTTCGCTTGTTGCAAGCCTTTTAACTAATATTGTGGACTCGGCTACTGGCCAAGGAGGTGGCGTAAGTTGGCTGTCGAGTGATATTGACGAGGGACACGTGGATTACTATTATTGGTTGCTTAGTTTCTTGACTTTGCTCAACTTTGTCTACTACTTAATTTGTTGTCGTCTATGAAGCACGGGGACGCCAAGTATCATCGAGTACCCGTCCCGGGGATGTTTTGGTGACGGAAACGCCATGGGGACGTTCCCCAAACGTTTCCGGGAAAGTGGGGACGACAGTATGACGTTTCGGGGGGACGTTTCCTATTATATCTGGCGAAAAAATCCGACTCCAGTGATGCTTTCTGCCGGAAAACATGAAGAAGATAATAGAAGAAGAAAATGAAGATAGCGGCTGGTTTCAACATGTTTTAGGTTTTACGGTTATATAACTTTATGTGTTTTGACATTTAGCCCCTCTATCTTTCACTAGTTTTCAACATGTTTTAGGTTTTAGGGTTATATAACTTTATGTATTTTGACATTTAGCCCATTTATCTTTCACTAGTTTTCATTTATTCCTAAAACTTGTAAAATTTACATAAAAAATGTGTAAAAAATATAATTTGTTTTTATATTTTTTTTGCCGTACCTTCACCGTACCCGTATCTTGGATTTTTGAGTTTTGCCGTTCCCCGTACCCGTATGGTCACCGTACCCTAGTCCTGTACCCGTTTCTGTGCTACATAGGTTGTCATGTTCATCGAAGTTTTTCTTGGTCGGAAAATAGGTTGTCCCATGCCGTCGACAAAGCAAGATTTGATGGCATTGAAGGCATACCTTGAGTTATAACTATAAATATCTAAATATAATTTGTATGTTGGGTAAATAATAGTTGGGATTGTTATAAGTTATAGCGTTTATTTGGAGCTGTAAATTTTTGTTGTTTATGTTTATTTTTTTGGGATGTTTATCAAGTGTATGTTTGACATGGAGCTTTTTGAAGCTTTTAGCTTTAGGCTTTTAAGAAAAAACTGCTACTCAATATAAAGTCTTGTTTGGTTAAAGGAGCTTGAAGCTTTTAGCTTAGGAGCTTAAAGCTTTTGGTTGAACGCACATACTAGTAGCGTTTAAAAGGAGCTACAAGCTTTTAGGGAAACAATGACTATTTTAACTTCTAAAGATAATGAACTTTTTAGTTATGTCTATTTTGATCATTTATGCATTTTATTAAAAGCTCCAGCTACTTTGCCAAACACCTAAATATATCTAAAAGACTACAACTACAGCTACCAGCTTTTAGCCTCCCGCCACCAGCTTCCAGCCATCATATCAACTACTTTTACCAAACAAACCCCAAATAATCAGATTAAAAAACATAATTTTTGTGAATGAATATGAGGTTAATATACATAAATACATAAATGGAGATCCTCATATCACCCCATGAGATCAATCAACTGAAACACAAATATCATCTCTTTAATCATAGAACCACTAGAGTTTGTAAGATGTAATGAAAAATGAATAAAGATAACAAAGAATATAATAATATAAAGAATTGTGTATTATTGAAAGGATATATAGATTCATTTTACAATTACATATAACAAATTTTAACTTGTAATATAACTTTTTATATTAATATATTGCTTTTTATTGATAAAAAAACTAATTTAAAATGTCTACGTTTCAGTATATTGATAAAAAAAACTAATTTAAAATGTTTACCTTTCAGTATAAAACTAGTAAATAGACCCGCGCGCGTTGCGGCGCAGATATATTGCAAATATCGAATGAATTAGCGCAAGTGCTATGTAAGCAACCAATGCGCAACAATCAAAAGGGGCTTATTTTTGATTTAAAAAATAGAAAACACACGAAACGAAGAGTAACTCGAATTTATACCATCGAATGAAAATATATTATATTTAACGACACTCGGTATGGTATGTAAAAAACGTATTATACTTGCACTGACTCATTTCCCAAGATAAGTTTTCGTCTAAAAAGAGATCAACTCAAATTTATAATGATACATACATAAAAATCCGCACGTAAAAAGTTAATTTTTTCAAGTAAAAGAACAAAAGGGGCAAAGTCGAAACTTTTGAAACTCAAAGAGGTTAACGACAAATTAGTTCTTTAAAGAAAAACTAGCAAACAAAAATCATTAAAAAGTTACATCTAAACGTAGATCAACTCGAATTTATACTGACACGTACATATATAAAAATCCGTACTTAAAAACTTTTTTTTTAAGTAAAAGAATGAAAAAGTGTAAAGTCGAAACTTTTGAAATTCAAGGAGATTAACGACAAATTAATTCTTCAAAAAAGAAACTAGCGAACGAAAATCATTAAAGAAAATAACATGTTAAAAACGCATACTATATATGGTACATGGGTAAAGCTATAATATTAGAAACTTGAGGGATTAAACGTTGACGTTTGTAAGGCCAAGGGACTAAAATTGCAATGTGGTGAAACTTTGGGAAAAAACGTAAAACTAAGAGGAAAAGAGTAAAAGATGTAAACTTTGAAAGTATAAGGGGTGCTAGTAACTTTTGCAAAGTCGGGAGTTAGATTTATTATATTGTATTGAGTAAGGGCTAAAAATATTATTTCTGAATGTTGAGGTGGTCTTATATTTTATTGAAAAGTGGAAGGGGTGGCCTTGTATTTTAATGAAAATGGAAGAGTCGGTGGCGTAAAAGCCATATCCTTGGATTGTAACTTTTAGTTACTCACCACATTAATCGAGGTTTAGTATCCGATACCAAATGACAATTGATACCAAAAACTCAAAATCACTAATATCATGTGTTGCTAGTTATTTGGCTTCACTTTGAAGAATAGGATTTTGCCTTTGAATGTGTAAAGTCTATAAACCTAAGGGTCAAAAAAAAGTTCATGGTTCACCGTTCATGGTTTTTAAGTATATACCAATAATAAGCTCGCGCACAATACAACGTGCTAAATTGTTAGAAAATTAGTGTTCTTGAAACTTTATAAAATAAAACCTTTATACCTATAATTATAACATATTACTGTTAATAATTTGCATATTGCTAAACCTAATTATACAGATAATACAGGTTGTTAATCTTCATGTCATTTATATTTATATGACAACAATTGTTTGCAGACATGAATATTCACTCTTTGTTAAAGTAGGAGATAAAATCTTACAATTATAAAATCAACATCAAAAGAAAATTTAAATATCGTACAATCATTTTTTAGTTTAGAAATCCTAAGACCATGTGTAGTGGTAAATCAATATAATGCCCCCATCATGGGGCGTTTTGCGAAACGTGTCATCACAGTCAGCATGGGGCATTATAGCATAAAGTGGTGTAGTGGGGCATTATTCCAATAACGCCCATACAATCATTTCCCAATTATTTTTTTTAATTTAAAACATAAAAAACTTCATTAATTTAAAATAAAAATTACACAGTTGAAAAAAAAAACCGAAATAAAAAACAGAAAATAAAAATACAGAAAATAAAAAAACCTAAAAAAAATAAAGTTAAAAAAAAACAAGAATAATTCAGAAAATAAAAAATTACCTTACCTTTACCCCTTTTTTGTTTTTTCCCCAAAGGACCGACCACTCACTACTTTACCCTCTTCTTCTTCTTCCTTTCTTCTTCTTCCTTTCTTCTTCCCACTACCTGCAACTTCAAAGAATTTCACCATTCTCTTCTTCCTTTTCTTTTGTTTTTCTAAATAAAACTAATTATAAACACACACAAATATTATACACACATGGCAAGCTTTCATTGGACAACCAACTCAACTTCCGGCGTTTTTAAAATAACGCCAAACCCATTTTTTTTCAAAAATAACGCCGGAAAACGCCGGCCGTAATGGTAGTATGGGCGTTTTCGGGCGTTTTTTTGCAATTTTTTTTTAAAAATCACGCCCCACTACACATGGTCTAAGAAGAAAAAAATTAATTGTATTATTTATTAGAAATTTGGTAGCCTGATAAAGCAAATTCACTCCATAATTATGCATGGTTCCAAGACGGACGTCAAAGTATATTGATAACCAAATTTGATAATGTAAACAAAATTTGTCAATAAAAAATATCAAAATGCCACCGTCACCACCACCACAACAACTTTACCCCATAATTATTCGGGATTTCCGACCATTTCCAACCCCAAGTTTCACATTGAACCACCGCCTCGATCACACCACTGCCGCTGCCATTCATCCCGCGACGTTTTCTCTTCTCTCTCTACATTACCAGCACCCTCCCCCACTGTTGAAACAATGGTTAACACAAGGATAACCAAGAGGGTTGTTTCACTTATGGGGTTCAACCTCTTCTCTTGCTCGTATCGGTGGCCTGAGATCTGCAAAACAGTAAACACCGTTAGTCTCGTTAAGAGGGGAAAAGGGGATTTTCCCTCTTAACCAGGCTCCGGCGTGAGAATAAGCACTGCTCTGAGAGGAATAAGACAGTGTGTGTATAGAGTAAGTAAAGAGGGCCAAGATCCTCAACCTGAATGATGAAGGGTCCTATTTATAGCCGGATGGTGAAGAAGGAGGAAGCAGCTGTGCCAGCTGTGGGTGCGCGCCAGCTGTCCGACCAAGGGGAATATCCTCTTGGTCTGCTCTGTCGCGAAGGGTGTAGTGGTACACGTGGCGTCCTTGTATTCGCTTGCGCTGGGTACCTCGTATTGGTCGCGTCAGCCCTGCTCCCTGGATTGTCGCAGGCCTATGTGGCCTTCTCTCAATGGTGACACGTGTTGTCCTTTATGTTGGGCAAAGCATCTTTGATGCCAGCTGTGAACCGCGTAGGTGTCTTCTTGAAGTTTCTAGAAGGTTCTGGTGACATGGGTGCCTTGTGTGCACAAAAGTGGTGTGGTCCCTGCCATGTAGGCAGGGAATTGGGACCATACCTCTTCAAGTCCCCCCAGTCCAGTGTGCCTTCTAGTTGAGTTGATCGTCTAGGAGGGATTCTGGACTTATGAGAGTTGTGATTTCTGTGCATCGCGTTGACGTAGGTGAATATAAAGTGAGCCAAGTGGACGCATGTCGTATGGTTATTGGCCTTTGAAAAAGGTGAGCCAAATGGACGCATGCCGCATGGGTTTTGGCCTTTTGAAAAAGTTGAGCCAAATGGACGCATGCCGTATGGGTTTTGGCCCTTTGAAAAAAGTGAGCCAAATGGACGCATGCCGCATGGGTTTTGGCCTCTTGAAAAAGTTGAGCCAAATGGACGCATGCCGCATGGGTTTTGGCCCTTTGAAAAAGGTGAGCCAAATGGACGCATGCCGCATGGGTTTTGGCCCTTTGAAAAAGTGAGCCAAATGGACGCATGCCGCATGGGTTTTGGCCCTTTGAAAAAAGTGAGCCAAATGGACGCATGCCGCATGGGTTTTGGCCCTTTGAAAAAAGTGAGCCAAGTGGACGCATGCCGCATGGGTTTTGGCCCTTTGAAAAAAGTGAGCCAAATGGACGCATGCCGCATGGGTTTTGGCCCTTTGAAAAAAGTGAGCCAAGTGGACGCATGCCGCATGGGTTTTGGCCCTCTTGTGTTTCCTTCTGTTGGAAGTTTGGTGGTTATGGGGAAGTGTTTGGTGTGACCGTCTGACGTCCCTGTCTTTTCGGAGGCGAACAGTTACTTTTGCAGTGACTTTCTGTCACATCAGCCGACCCTGTCGCCCATGCTTCCCGAAAAACGAGCCGACGTCTTCTCTCTCCTGTGACGTGTCAGTCATCTATTGGGCGCTTTTTCTGTTCCCTGACGTTCCACTACCCATCGCATTAAATGCGATGGGTATAAATATGGGGTGGTTATCTCTTTCTTCCCTCATTTTCGAATTCTAAGTGTGATTTCTCTCTATCTTCTTCTTGTTTGTTCCATCTTTCACATTTTCAAATCGTCTTCTTCTTGATCTTTATCATGGCTGATAAGAATCCAACTCAGAAGAAAAGGAAGCATAGAGGTAGGGCTCCTCCTGGTCCAGACCAGGCTGTGATTAACTGGAAGGAGGAGGAATTTCAGATGCTTGTTAGGGGACATAACTTCCGTCCTGAGTGGGGTGCTCGTTACCCTCCTTCTGGATCCACTGCACAGGATGCCCCTCTGGGTTTTATCACGTTGTATGCTGCTTTTTTCCGGGAAGGCAATTTTAGGTTGCCGATTACGAAGTTCACTGTTGCTGTTTTGAGGGGTTATGGGCTCCATATTTCTCAGATAAATGCGATTGGGCTCCCTCGGATTACCCATTTCGAATTTGTCTGTAGGTCCTACCGTGTTGAGCCTACGTTTGAGATGTTCAACGCTATCTACAGCGTTTCGTATACCAGTGGGTTTTACTCTTTTCAGGCTAGGATGGGAGTTGCTCAGGTGTGTTCGGTTCCGATAAAGGGCATTCATGATTGGAAACAGAAGTTTTTTTACATCCGCCGAGGTGTGATTCCGGCGGATATGTCATATCGGCAAGTGAGTCAAGGGATCCCTAAGGTGGATGTTCTTCCCAACTATGCTGATCAAGACTGGTTTAAGAAGATAACTGCGAAGCCGACTGCTATTTCTCAACTGGATGAGATGGCTTTAGTTGGTGCAGGGATGAGTTTGCTGTGGGTTCCTAAACATCCGTTGGGTCAGCCTGCGTATAGCCATAAGGGCAAATGTATTGTTCTTTCGTGTCTTACCACTTGGTTATTTCCCTTTATGTTAACTGTGTGTCCTTATTTTTGTTGCTATTTTGCAGTTGGTTATAGTTTGTTGAATGCCTTGGACCCTAAATCAGCGGGTGCCATGGTTGAAGCTATCCAAGCTGATGGGAATCCGACGTGGTTGGAACAGATACGGGACCGTTTTCTTCATCCAACCGACGCTAGTTTGAGCAGATACGCGAATGAAGTTCTTGGTGAGGATGATTGGGATGACTTTGTCGACTCTGGTCGAGAGGAAGTCATTATCCTTTCTAGTGGAAGTTCTGACCGGGATGTTGAAGATCTAATATCTCATTCCGCGCGTGCAGGTACCGCGCCTGGTGGTGTTGTTGAGCCGGTACATGGATTTGAGGATGATGATGATGCGGAGGCGCCTGTTGATCCGTCTGCCCAGTTGGAGACGAGGAAGAAGGCACGTGCTGATAGATCTGGAAGGAGGGAAGAGAAGAAGGAGGGTGGAGCTGCTGGATCTTCTCGTAAGCAACCTTCTACTCTTCCTTATCTAGATTATGTGGTAGTGTCTGATACATTGTCTGGCCTAGGCCCTGGGGAGGCGCGTCAGGGGTCGGATCCTGACGATAAGGCCACTTTGACTGAGCATGTGAAGAAGAAAGCTCTTGATGATCATAAGCGTCATCTTGATGAACAAGCTGCTGCCCTTCTTGCGGCCAAGAGGGCCAAGCTTCAAAAGGATGCCCCCCAGCACCTTCTGAATCTGAAGTTGATTTGGGTGTGTTTAGTGGGGGTCGAGGGAACTTGTTGGAGGAGATATTTGCTGCCTCTGCTCCCCGCCCTGGTAACTTAGTTTCATTGTATGTTTCTGGTATCTTTTCTTTGGGTCTTTTCATTAATTGTTGTCTTATGGCAGAATCTAAGACTAGCAGGAAACCGCGGCCGGTGGATATTTCTCAGATTACTCCACCTACCTCTCCTCCTTCGAGGACTGTTGGCTTGACCCCTCCTCGAGATGGTGTTGATGTAACTGTGAGGGGCGGTGAAGGGTTTGTTGAAGGTATATTTGAGGGAGGTGACGCTGCTGGAGGTGATGTTGGGGGTGATGCTGGTGGAGGCCACGGTGCCGGAGGTGATGTTGCTGGAGGCGATAAGGGTAAAGGTGTTGAAGTGGAGATGGAGTCTAGTGAGACTACTCCGCAACAAACCATTTACACAAAACGCCCTCCCGTTGAAGGTGGAGCCACTTCTGGCTTTGTGCGAAGTCCGCACTTTGAACAAAATCCTGATGATTCATGGGGCAATCCAGCTTGTGATGATATGCCTCACGTTCCCCGCTGGAGCCTTACTCAGGGTTCTCGCATGGAAGATTTGAAGAATTGTCATGAGTTTTTCTCTTTGTCTCTTCCGCCTGCAGAGAGAATGTTTCAGAAAAACCGCAACCGCTTTGCCCTTATAGATGATCATGTTAGAGCTGGGGTTAACTTCTTTGCCACTTCGCAAGAGATTCTTCGCGAATGGCGATCTATGGGGGAAGAAACTCTTGAGTTTGAAGAGGCTAAGAAGTCGTTTTCTGAAGAGAGAGAGAAATTTAATACAGAGAAAAAAGGTTTGCAATGGCGGGTTGCTGAGGCGGAGCGGAAACTCGAAGAGCAGAAGCAATTGAACGAGCAAAAACAGAAAGATTGGGAATCTGCATGTGCTTGTACGAATTCTGAAATGCAGTCGCAGCGTGAAGCTATTGTGCGGCTGTCTGGTGAGAAGACAACCCTTGCGGATGAGGCGCATCAGGCGCGACTTGCTGCAGAGAAGAAAGAAAAGGAGTATGTTGCACGGATCGACAAGCTGGAGCTTCTTGTGCAGGAGAAGGCTTCGGAATGTGAGGCTGCTCAGCGTCTTCTTGATGAGAAGACGGCTGAGTGTCGTGCGTCTGAGCTGCTTGCTGAGGAAGCCTCAGCTGATAGTAGGTGGTTGCTATCCCGTGGCGTTCCATTGGTAATGTTCTTTGTTTGCTCCGTTGCTTTCTTCCTTTTTATTTTTGCTTTTGTGTATTCATTTCTGCTATCTTGCTCGACCTTGTTTTTCATGCAGCTTGCTGATCGTATCTTGCATTCTCCTGAGCTTGCCCGCTATATGTTTGAGTTGGGTGGGGCAGGCTATAATAGTGGGCGCAAGTATGGGTATGCTGAAGGCAGTTGTGCCGCTGTAAACAATGAGAAGGATTACCACTTTGAGTTGTTTAAAGAGGATTGTGAGGGTGCTTATGCTGCTAAGCGCTAAGAATTTTCGATGCTCGATTTTGCTGTTGTTCGAGCCGCCGGGAAGTTGGCTCATAAAGCGGATGGAGTAGCTTTACTGAAGAAAGCTTTGGGAGATGATGGCGATGGTGGTGCAGGAGGTGCTGGTTCTAGCCATCCTTGATTGGAAGTTTCCGGCCTGTGTGCCGTGTATAGCCCTGAATGGGCTTGTAATGGTTGCTTTTGAGACAATTTGAAATTTCTTACCTGTCGTGCTATGTATTTGACAAACATTTTACTGCTTTGTTTTTTGGTTATGCAAATTTTGAAATCGTCATAATATGTGCATGTTTAATTGCTTTGATTAGGTGTCACGAATGAATGATGGCGCTGACAGGTGATGTTGTGTTATTACAACGTTTTTATTCTGTCGTTTAAGTATGCGCGCTTGTATGTGACATACGAAGTGATCGAGTTGCAGGTTATTGTGTGAGCTCAGCTGGGGTCACAGCCTTGGGAGCATTACAATGTTTAGTTTACCTTGCTATCGATATTTTCGTGTTTATGTGGGCACGAAGTTATGTTTTTTGGCGTTTTGTAGGCTTTGGTTGTGTTTCTGACCCGGCTGTTCACTTGGTTGTGACGAGCCTTGGAGGTCTACAACGTTTCCTATGGTCGAGCCATTGATGTTTTCGTGTACGCCCGAAGTAATAAATGCAGTTGTGACAAAAAATTTGCATGAAATAAAGATAGCCAAACACTTCTTGTATTAGGTAAATGTGTCGGCGATTCGCCCTATACGATTACATGTTTGTATTATATGTAGCATTTTCGTAATTGTTGGGCATTCCAGGTTCGTGGAACCTCTTTGTCGTTCATGGTGCGTAGCTTGTATGCCCCCTTGCCGAGGACCTCATCAATGATGTACGGGCCTTCCCATTTGGGAGCCAGTTTCCCTGGTTTTTCTGCATTGGACGCTTCATTGTCCCTTAAGACATAATCGCCTGGGTTGAAGGTGCAGATCCGGACTCGGGAGTTGTAATACTTTTCAAGCTTTGATTTGTATTTGGCTTCATTGATTGCTGCCATCTCCCTCCGTTCTTCTAGGAGGTCCAGGTCGATCCTCCTTTCTTCTTCGTTATTGATCAGATTCATGGAGAGCATTCTTGGAGATGGAAGCCCAATTTCTGCTGGGATCACAGCCTCGGACCCATAGACCAAGCTGAAAGGTGTTTCTCCATTGCTTGTTTTGGGCATTGTTCTATGGGCCCATAATATGCTTGGTAGCTCATCGACCCACCCTCGTCTTTTTTCACCGAGCCTCGCTTTGATGCCATCGACGATGCTCTTGTTGACCGCTTCAACTTGACCATTCCCTTGCGGATGTGCGACCGACGAGAAGGTATGTTCAATGTTTAGTTCCTTGAACCATCGTTCGAGATCATCTGCTGCAAAGTTTGTACCATTGTCGGTGATGATTCGGAGTGGTAGGCCGAACCGGCATATAATTTGTTCCCAGATGAATCGTTTAACGACTGCCGATGTGGTTGATGCAAGTGCTTTTGCTTCCACCCACTTTGTGAAGTAATCGACCGCAACGATGATGAACTTGACTGCCCCCGGAGCTTCTGGGAAAGGGCCCACCATGTCTATGCCCCATTGCTGAAAGGGCCATGCGGTTGTTACTGGTACCAATTCGTTTTTTGGACGCATGGTTTTTGGCGCATGCCGTTGACAGCCGCTGCACTTCCTTAATTCCTTCACGGCATCGAGGTGCATTCCGGGCCAGTAGTAACCGGCGTTCATTACTTTTGCCACTACCATGCGCGGCCCGGCGTGGATACCGCAGATGCCTTCATGTACTTCCCGGATCAGATAATTTGCGTCGTCGGCGTCAACACATCTTAGCAGCGGGCCGAGATATGACTTTCGGCACAATATCCCGTCTGCCATCTGATAATGCTCTGATTTATACTGGATTTTCCGCGCCTCAGCTTTATTTTCTGGAAGTATCCCGGACTGTAAGTACATGATTATGGGTGTCATCCAGGACGTGGTTCCTGTTTGGATGACGCTGACTTCTCTGAGTGGAACAGACGGGTTGCTTAAAACTTCTATGCGCACGTCTTTGGCTAGGTGCTGGAAACTTGTTGACGCAAGCTTGCTTAAGGCGTCTGCCGGCTTGTTTTCGCTGCGGTTTATGTGGTGCACCTTGTAAGAATAGAAGGTTTGCAGCAACGTCTTTGCTTGGTTGAGATAGAGTGCCATTATGTCGCCCTTGGCTTCGTATTGACCATTGATTTGGCCTGCTACTAACATGGAGTCCACATGTGCTTCAATGTGTCGGACTCCCATTTTGATTGCCAAACGCAAGCCGGCCAGAAAGGCTTCGTACTCTGCTTCGTTATTTGTGCTCTTGAAGTCTAGACGTATGGCGTAAGTGAACTCGTGTTTGTCAGGGCTTACTAGCCGTAGCCCCGCGCCTGCCCCATCTTCGTTGGATGCACCGTCTGTATACAGCAGCCATGGCTCTTCGGTTTGTTTTTTCTCAGCTTTCTCCATCGCCTTACACTCTCTGTCTTTGTCATCCGGGACTTCCGTCATGAAGTCTGCCAAAACTTGGCCTTTGATCGACGGTCGTGGTCTGAAGACTACGTTGTGTCCCCCTAGCTCTATTGCCCATTTGGCCAACCTTCCTGATACTTCTGGCCTTGCTAGGATATTCCCAATATTGTAATTTGTTAACACGTGGATGACGTGATTGGCGAAATATCGGCGCAGCCTTCTTGACGCGTGAATCAGTGCAAGGACAAGCTTTTCCATGATTGCGTATCTGGTTTCTGGATCGGTTAAGGTTCTGGACACATAATACACAGGTGTTTGGACACCTTGTCGATCAACCAGCAATACAGCCCCAACGGCCCTGTCGGAAGCTGAGAGGTACAAGACCAAAGGCTCTCCTTTGTTTGGTGCGGTTAGAGTTGGCAGCTTGATGAGACAGTCTTTCATCTCGCGGAACGCATTTTCTGCTTCCGGAGTCCATTGGAATTGGTTTTTCTTCATGCAGTTGCGCAAGGTCTTGATGAATGGGAAGGATTTTGCTGCGTGGTTAGCTAGGAACCGATTGAGTGCTGCCAATCGTCCTGCGAGCTTTTGCATGTCTTTGACGTTTGCTGGTGAAGGCATCCTTTCTATGGCCTGGACCTTTTCTGGGTTCACCTTAAAACCATCTTTAGTGACTATGAAGCCCAAAAACTTTCCTTCCTCCATTCCGAATGAGCACTTTGCTGGATTCAGTTTGATGCTTACGCTGCGCAGCGTGTTGAAGGTCTTCTGAATATTTGCCAGCATCGCGCTCTCCTCCTTGCTCATGATTACCAGATCGTCCATGTATACTTCTATGTATTTACCGATGGCGTCACTGAATGTTTCGTTCATCAACCGTTGGTACGTAGCACCTGCATTCTTTAAGCCGAACGACATCTTGGTGTAGCAGTATAACCCCGTTGGCGTGCGGAATGCGGTTTTATCTTCTTCTTGAACAGCCATATGGACCTGGTGGTATCCTTTGTAGCAATCCAGAAAACATTTCCACCGAAACGTTGCCAAAGAATCTATTTTCTCGTCTATGTCTGGTAAAGCATAGCAGTCACGAGGACATGCTTTGTTCAGATCCTTGTAGTCGACGCACATTCTCCAACTACCATTCGGTTTCTTTACCATTACTGGGCTTGCTACCCACGTTTGGTACCGGACTTCCCTGATGATTCCTGCGTTTAGCAGTTCCAACACTTGTTCTTTCATTGCATCATGTTTGATATCGCCTAGGTGGCGCTTGGCATGCACCACTGGCTTGGCGTCTTCGGAGACGTTTAGACGGTGTTCTGCTATATGCCGTGGAACACCAACCATATCAGCCGGTGTCCAGGCGAACACGTCCATGTTGTCATGCAGTAATTTCTTTAGCGCCGCACACGTTAGATCAGACATTGCGGGTCCCAGAGTGACGGTTTGTTCCGGGTATGCGCTGTTCAATACCCATTTCTCTGCTTCTATGCGCGGTGCCTGTTTGCTTGCTTTTGCCGGCCTGATTTCATCTGTTGTTAGCACTTCTTTGCTTGCGTATATCAACGCAATGCCTGTTTCAGTTGGAAAGCCTATGGCAGAATGTGGTGCGGAACAGATCATGCTGAAATCTCCTTGGGATTCTCTTCCTAAGAGGATGTCATGTCTTGAATGTGCCGGTAGTACCATGAACGTGACTTCTTCGGTTCTCGAATTTCTCCCATCAGAAAGCAACACTGGGAATGATATTTGTCCTAGGGGAAAGACGGCCTCGTTGCAGAAACCAGTTAGTGGGTAATCGACTGGTTCTAGGCGCGCCTTATCCTCTTGGTCGAATTGATTGAAGCACTGTTCATATATGATGTCTGCGGTGCTCCCGGGATCGATAAAGATGTAATCTGTTTGGTAGTGGCCGATCACCCCTGGGATGACTATTGGCCGCTTTTCTCTTGGATCTCCCCTGACAACTGGGAACACCACTTGCTTCTCGTGCCATGAATCGTCCTGCGCGCGCTTGTTGTAGTTTTTTCTTGGTCGCCGTGGACTTCCTTGCACCATATGAGTTTCTAGCTTTCTGAGCTTCTTGTTGTCTGGACCCTCATCTCTTCGTTGTATCTGGCGGTAATCGCGCTTTCCTCCTTTGACTAAGTGACCGAGCTTTCCGTCTCTTAGAGCTCTTTCGATTTCTTGCTTTAAGCTAAAGCAGTCATCGGTCAAGTGGCCCGTATCTTTGTGGAATTCACAGAAGAGATTTGGGTCTTGACCCCTTTTGTTGCGCATCTGCAAGGGTGGTTTGAACTGATG
Source organism: Helianthus annuus (assembly GCF_002127325.2). NCBI lineage: Eukaryota > Viridiplantae > Streptophyta > Magnoliopsida > Asterales > Asteraceae > Helianthus > Helianthus annuus. The sequence continues at coordinate 145,240,154 of NC_035433.2, forward strand.
GTTCTCTGTGGCTAAAACTTCAGAAGGTGTTTTGGTTAGTGGAGTCCACTGCTTTTCTCTATTTTCGCGCTTTACTTCTTTTCGATGGGCTATCTGATTGATCGTATGGCGTGCGTCGTCCCGTGGGGGGCTTCTTTCTCTGTTCCCAGAAGCCCTCCAGGGTTGATTTCTGCCCCTTCTGTTGTTTCGATCGTTATGGTTGTGTGCGCGCTGACGGTGATCATCACCGGTCAGTTGCCTGTCTGTCTGCGCAATGGTCTTGGCCGCTTCAATGAAGGTTTCCCAGTCTTTGGGTCCTCCATCTCGCCCTTTGATTCTTTTAACCAGATCGTCGCACTTGACCGCTCGCATGAAGTGTGCCCGCATCATTTTCTCTGGTATGTCTCCGATCTCTAGACATTCTTTGTTATACCTTGTAATGAAATCTTCTACGCTTTCATAGTCTTTTCTCCATATGTTCAGACAATCACCCGGATCTCTGGCTTGTCTTCGTTGCTGAGAGAAGTGTGCCAGGAACTTCTCTCGGAAATCGACCCATGATTTGATTTTGCCAGCCGGTAAATTGTCGAACCAAATGCGCGCCGCGCCAACGAATGTCTGAGCAAACAGGTGGCACCATGTTGGTAAGTTCCATCCGCCTGTTGCTCCTGCACCTTTAAACACCTGGAGGTGATCGTCTGGGTCCGTCAACCCGTTGTATTTACCCACATTGTGTGGTAACTTCGTTTTGTCGATGGCCTCGCACGCGATCTCTGGAATGAATTTTGAATTTTCAGCCATGTCCTCAGGACGATAGCTCAAGGTGTAATCATGCTCTGCTTTGGGGTTGTACCCCGCGCGCTTGGTAGGTTTGTATGCTTCGTGTTCTAGAGGAAGTCTGCTGAATACTGTGGGCTCCCCCTTGTAAGTTGGGTCGTCTTCCTCTTCTTCCCATTCTGTATTCATGTTGCGCGCGCCCAAACGGGTTTGGATCGGCCTTCGTTGTAGATTGGAGGTTTGAACGAAGTTGCTCTCTGTTTCAGCATAAGTATCGCGCGTGTCTTGTACGCTGGGTCTTCTTATGTTTTGCACTGGTCCTCTTTCTGGTCGTAAGTTCCACGCGTTTGTCTGCTGAGCCGTGTGTGTACTCAGAGACCTCGGTTGTGGAGTTACAAATGTTGATTGGTTAGCCTGTGCTTGGAGCAAGGCTTGCTGTGCGCTGAGCTGCGTATAAACTAGGTTTATGGACGCCATTTGTTCGGCATACCAGGAAGCCAGAGTTTTTCCCTCGGGTAGCCCTAAGAGTGCAGAGTAGTTGAGTTGTGCTTGTTCTGATGGAACAGAAGGTCCTGGTCCATGGCTTACAGTCTGCATCGGCGGAGGTGTTTGGTGTAACATCCCCGTTGGAGATTGGAGAGCAGCTCCGTTTGTGGTTTGAGTGATGATTCTTGCCGGTGTTTGGAAGATGGGTCCAGTTGTGGTTTGGCTAACAGCCCTGGACGCACTTCCAAAAATGGATGGAAACTCGTTGTTCAGCTGACCTTCTTGGATGGTCTCGTTCCTTTGACCTCGTTGGACGTGTGCTGTGTCCGAAACGAGTTCAAAGGAAGAGACTTCTCCGTCAGCTGGGTGTGAATGATTCTGGTCTGCCATTTTCACGAGTGTTTTTTAGAAGAGAAAAAGAGGTGAGAGTGGTCTTGCAAAAAAACGGATGGCGCCAATGTTGAAACAATGGTTAACACAAGGATAACCAAGAGGGTTGTTTCACTTATGGGGTTCAACCTCTTCTCTTGCTCGTATCGGTGGCCTGAGATCTGCAAAACAGTAAACACCGTTAGTCTCGTTAAGAGGGGAAAAGGGGATTTTCCCTCTTAACCAGGCTCCGGCGTGAGAATAAGCACTGCTCTGAGAGGAATAAGACAGTGTGTGTATAGAGTAAGTAAAGAGGGCCAAGATCCTCAACCTGAATGATGAAGGGTCCTATTTATAGCCGGATGGTGAAGAAGGAGGAAGCAGCTGTGCCAGCTGTGGGTGCGCGCCAGCTGTCCGACCAAGGGGAATATCCTCTTGGTCTGCTCTGTCGCGAAGGGTGTAGTGGTACACGTGGCGTCCTTGTATTCGCTTGCGCTGGGTACCTCGTATTGGTCGCGTCAGCCCTGCTCCCTGGATTGTCGCAGGCCTATGTGGCCTTCTCTCAATGGTGACACGTGTTGTCCTTTATGTTGGGCAAAGCATCTTTGATGCCAGCTGTGAACCGCGTAGGTGTCTTCTTGAAGTTTCTAGAAGGTTCTGGTGACATGGGTGCCTTGTGTGCACAAAAGTGGTGTGGTCCCTGCCATGTAGGCAGGGAATTGGGACCATACCTCTTCACCCACCTTCTCCGGTGACTGGAGACAACCACCATCTTCATCAAATTTCCATCACCCCCGTCCAGTTGTTCACAATGCCGGTTTGCGGTGGTTTACAACTATGGTATTGACATTCCGGCCACCAATGTCTCAATGAGGCTTTAGATCCGGTTAAGCTCTTCAACGTGCATGTTTTCCTTTTGAGCAAATTAGCTTTGACGCCGGTTATTCATAATCCCGACAGTTTTTCTCCATCATGGCTCCAAACTTTGGCTCTCTCTTGGCTACAACGTTGTAATTTAAAAGATAGCTGTAGCGACACACTCAATTCCGATGGCATTTGACTTTTATGGAAAAAATGGCAGTATCGTAATTATATGAAAATGGCATTATTGTAATTGGTCGGTGGCGTAAAAGCTACGACACCGACTTTGTGCTTTAAGATTATGTAGAATGTGATGTTAAATTTTTGGAGGATAGCCCATGGCTTTATATAGGGATGAGATTTTTTACCGAAATACCGGTACGGTACCGATGCCGTACCGTACCGATCATAAACGGTATCAGTATCGGTAATAGATTTTTCTAAATTCAGTATCGGCAAAAAACGGTATCGGTACCGGTATTTTTCGGTAAATACCGGTATTAATACCGAATTTAATAATCATCGGTAAAAAGCATGGAAACCATTGAAGTAAATTAATTTTTTAATGGTTTCGTTATAAATTATCAATATATCTTTTCTTATTTTTAGATTTTTTAATATCTTTGTGGTTGTTTGTGTAAGGAGACGATACTATTGTTGAAGAAACCCATTTTGTCGAACTTGATGGTGACTCGGAATTGGGTAAAAGTCGAATCCATGGATGTTTAATATGTTTGCCTTTTTTTACATTCCTCTATATATTACTCTAGTTCAGTTAATAATAGATAGATGGGTTGCGCATGATATTTCTTATGTAAAACAATGGATGACACCAAAGCGGTACCAATGTGGTAAAGTACTGAAATACCAGTACCGTACCGGTACCGAATCTATAAATACGGTACGGTAATCGGTATCCATATTTCCTCAATTTCGGTAACAGTATTTATGGTATCCGGTACCAGTATCGTACCGATCTCATCCCTAGCTTTATAGCCTAGTGGTATCTTGGGGGTGAGATAAGACTTTGGGCCAATAAGTTCTGGGTTCGATTCTCACAAAGGGGGTTTTTCTCATATTTATTGGGTTTTCTCCTGAATTGGTGTATAGGCATTATGCCTAGTGGAGATTGATATGATCAGGTGGTTCTGCTGGTGACACTATGATACTCCAGTGGTTCGTCAATGATCTAAATTTGCCGTTAAAAAAAATTATTATAGGATAATGTTGTACTTGTAGCTTGATATTGGATAAATGAAAGTTGTAGCACACATTTAGTCGTTTGTAAATCTACCAATTATAGAAGAGTTGTTACACAGTCATATCATCATATACATATAATTGTTTTAGGGGCGGTTTGTTTACCTTTTAATGAGGCTCTTAATGGTTGAGACCTCTTACTGGTTCAGCACTTAATGGTTCAGACCGTTTGTTTCACGAGCAGATATTTGAATGGTTTTGCCTCTGAATGGTTAAGACCTCTAATCTGAATTGCTCAGACATTTGCCTCTGAACGGCTAAGCATTATACAAGCTCTTAATGGTTCAGACCTACCTCTTACTGGTTCAACAATTAATGGTTCAGACCTCTTACTGGTTCAGCACTTAACCATTCAGATATTGCCAAACAGCCCCTTAGAGTAATACCATTTAAATTCCTTAATTAATTGCTGTCGTATTTTTCTTCTAAGGGTACTCGGTGTGGGGGTCGTCCAGGCTCGGCGACGCCCGATGACGCCCCAAACACCGTACCGGGTAGGACGGCGTCGTCCAAAACGTCGAGGGTGGGACGGACGAGACGGGCAGAAGAAGACAAATTTTTTGACCGTTGGGATGCACTAGCCGTTGGTAAAAAAAAAGATATTGAACGGTGTTTTGGGGTTCTAAAAAAAGGCATCATTGAACATCCAGCACGTTCTTTTACACCACAGAGGTTGCGATACATTATCTATGCTTTTATCTTGCTGCATAACATGATCATCGAAGACGAAGGTAGAGCGATTTGTGACTACGATGAAAACGCGTCTAACGGGAATTCTGTTCTAGTGAGTTTGGAACAACAAGATATAAACGGATTGTCGCTACGTAACGAGTACACGCATCAAACCTACAAGTGGACTTGGTGGAGTACATTTGGAACAGCGCACAAAACGAACCTAACGACTACATGCCGGATGAAGACTAGTAGTTTTTATAATTTTTTTTAAGAATACGTTGGTTTTTTAATGTAATGTTGGAATTAATATTTATTTTAGAGTTTATTTTAATTTTAGTTATATATATATATATATATATATATATATATATATATATTGCATATTTAATTTGCCAAAATAAAAAAAATAAATAAATTAAGTTGGTGGGGTAGGCTTATCCTCTATTTCTTTGGTTTCATCCTTGAAGGGGCATCCTCCAAGAACTATGACGTAAGACTTACGTGACGGATCATCCTCCAAATATGAGCCTAAACCATACCAAGTAGCCTAAGTGTTACCTCTTAATGTTATGTTTCAACTATTTATAACAGCATCTTTAATGGTTAGCTCCTTTGTCCATATTAAGTCCATTTAATGGGTGTGACCAGGGTGTAAGTGGATTTATTATGGGGCGACTTACAAGCATTGTACAACCCCTCATTCATATCACTGTCATTTTCTTTTATTTTTATTCTCTTTTATTTCACGTTCATTTAGCCAACTCACCATGATTATATATAATTATTAGGCTAAAGAGTGTGGGGAAAGGGGTGAGTTCGATGAAGCTGACATGGCGTCAGTGATCTCGGGGAACACTACCCCCGCCCCCAACCCATTATCGGTGAGCTCGGCGAGATACCCCGTTCCCCGATGAACTTTTTGAATTTTAAAACATTTTGACCGTTTGAATAATGGCTATAAATTTAAAAAAAAATCATTTTTTAACCTTTATATACTCGCACATTTAAATCTAAAACTCACAACCCTCTCCAACATCATACATTCCTCTTCATCAAATTACATAAATATCTCTATAAACTTCTTATATAATCTTGTTAAATTTTTGTTAGTAGCCATGAGTTCATCATCTTCTAGGAAAACGTTGTAAACTTAAACGTTAGCGCAATGATGGAGAGACGACGGAAATTATTTTGGAGATGGAAGGAGATGAAGGAACTTCAGAACCAATAACTGGGAGTGATGCGTTAAATAGAGATCTGGCAAAGTGTTTTCTTCCCATTTGTTTACGTTTTTTGTATTAGGTTACCCCGGAAATTAAATTATGTTACTCCTCAAAATTTAAAAAGTCCATCACCCTTATCATCTCAAAGTTTTATTAAAAGTCCACTACTTAATTTATAAGTTAAAAGCCCAATTAAAATGATTGATTAAAGCTCAAATACTAGTTAGAATCGATTTTTGATGGGGAAAAAGAACTAAACGTGAACATAGCAACCACAACAAGCAACACCATGCACCTCCATTGTCATTAGGGGTGCAAACGAGGCGAGTCGAGCCCGAGCTCAACTAGGCTTATGAGAGCTCAAGCTCGAGCTTAGCTCGGTTCGAGCTTTGTTTTCAAAGCTCGATTTCGGCTCGTTTATCATCTCTTAATTAATATATTTAGTATTAATAATAGACTTGTTTAGCCTCTCGAGAGCTCGATAAGTGAAACTCGGGCTCGGACATTTACTAAACAAGCTTATTTTTTGGTTCGGGCTTGGCTCGTAAACAAGTTTAAATAAGCTCGGCTCGACTCGTTTACTAGACAATTTTAAATAAAGGATAAATGTTATTAATATTAATAAAAACTAATATTACACTAGGGCTTGACGAGCCTGACGAGCTTCACATGCAAGGCTCGAGCTCGTTTATTTTAGGCTTAAGCTCGGCTCGGACTCAAGCTCGTTTGCACCCGTTTTCGAGTTTTTCTTATCGTGTTTTTATTTTATGTTTTTATTTTATTTCGTTTACATTGTATGAAGTATAGTAAAAACATTTTGAACGTTACCCTTGAAATTTTGGTCTAGAACCGCCACTGACATTGCGGCCGTGTACAACGGTTCGTCGGCAAAATAATCGGCCACTAATCTATCGTGGGCTCCTACACGTATATTACAAATAAAAATATAATAACGACATAAAAATAAAATAACGACATAACAATTGAGCGTAGAAATAAATTATTAATTCAAAATATGATAGCGATAAAAATATACAAATATACAAATATAAACTAACTCTCGGTCTATGTTTATGGCCACTTGCCTAGTTCGAGGTTGTAACGTGGTTTCTTCTTCTTCCTCTGCAATGATCATCCGAGCCGCCTGCATTATGGCGTTTACAAAAAACTAATCACCCGAAGATGACGAATACCACGAAGATGAAGATGTTGTGTATTTTTTTTGGAGAGAGTTTGAGAGTGTATAAAAGTTCGAGAGGTTAAAAAAAACGGTTGAGATTGTATAAAAGTAGGAGAGAGTTTGGTTGAGATTGTATTAAATATGGTTGAGATTGATGTTATTTATATAGATAATAGTTAATTTTTTTAATACACTACCGTTTAATAATGGTTATATTTTGAAAACGAGGCCCGTCCCTATCGGCAAGGAAGAGACGGGGAGGACGAGACGGGGCTGAAGAGGGGCGGTGTGGACGGCCCTAGCCGAGCCTCGACGGCCCGTTGCCGTCCCCACACCGTTCAGCGTTAGTGGTACACGTTTTTATTAGTGTACACATTATATTCGTGCAGGCCTTTTTTTGGCCAATGGCCATATATCACTCCTTTATGTGGAATCCTCACTCTCTCATTGTCACTTTCGCTTCAAATTTCATATAAAAAAAAACAATATCATCCAAATTTCAATCAATCAAACCATCGATCCACCATGGGAACACACTTGAATCAAGACACATCAAGCATCGAAGCCGAATTACGATCGAAATTACTCCATGACGATCGATCACTTTATTTGTTCATCATAGGTACATTATTTGTTCATCACTTTGGGTTTTGGTTTTGGTTTTGGTTTTGATTTAACTTTGTGTTTTGTTTTGTTTTGTTTTGTAGCAAATGAAGCATTTGAGGGTATTGCGAGTCAAGGATTGACGTCGAACATGATCTTCTATCTAATGGAAGTTTATCACATGGAAGTTGCAACCGGAGCCATCATACTCTCCATCTGGAACTCGCTTTCGAGTGGTCTCTCCATTGTTGGGGGTTTCATATCCGACTCTTATTTGAGTCGGTTTCGGGTCATTGCAACCGGGTCTCTGTTTAGTCTTGTTGTAAGTCCATATCATCCATATTCCTATATGGGTCGGTTTTGGGCTCAAACTGAATACAAAACCAAAAATTCGAGTTTTCATTTTTGTTAGTTAATGATTAATTGATTATTACACCATTTGTTAACTTCTTAACTTTTAAAATTACAAATTTTAAATCCAAAGTTCAATAATAAACATTAAAAAATAAATGTTTTTTTGTTGGTTTTTAATTCTACTTTTTTTGGTTTTTAGAAAATAAAAAACTGAATCTGAACCACAAAATTCGGTTTAAAAAAAAATACCAAACCATCCCGTTAGTTTTTTGTATGGTTCAGTCATTAGTTATTACAGTTAATATATGGTTTCGATTCGGTTAAATTGGTTTTAACTTTTTTTACAACAGGGGGTGGCATTTCTCTGGTTGACATCCATTGTTCCACAACTAACACCTTCATCTTGCCAAGAACCGGACACGGGTTGCAACCCGCCAACACGAACCCAACTCGGTTTCCTCTACGCATCTTTTGGTCTAATGTCGATCGGGTCAGCCTGCATTGGACCTTGTTCCATAGCCTTTGGTGCAGACCAGCTCAAACACCATAACAACCAGAGGCTCATCGATAGCTACTTTAACTTTTACTATGTTTCGACGACGATTTCCAGTGGTATTGCTTCTACTGTTGTGGTCTACATTCAAGAGCCCATTATATTTTCGGGTTTGATTCAAGTCTTAATCGTCGCGTTTAGGAACCGTAAGATCCATCTTCTTCCCGATGACTGCTATAATCATAGCAATAGCAATGAAATGGATCGAGTTGAGCTGACCTGACCGACAGTTTGAGGTTTGACAATTACTGTTTAAAAAGTGTGGTGATCCAATGCGTTATGATCCGAAAAGCCGCTGCATGATATCGTGTATGCGACGCGTTCATTATTAAAAACCCTAAAAAGGGTTCATTATTATTATTTTTTTTTAAAAACACTAAAACGTATTTATAGATAAAATCTCTAATTGTTAACTTTTATACACTAATATATAAGATATTTTCACAATCTTTAGTTAGATTTGTTCAATCGATGGTCTAATTTGTTCATATACTCAAACCTAGTACTCAATCGATGGTCACATTTGTTCGGCTAAATTAAAAAAGTCAGACCCATTGCAATTGCGGTCCAATATGTTCAAATACTACAAGTCAAACTGGTCCAAAATATGGAAATGATGATTATTAATCAGGTTAAAAATGATAACTTAGTGGTACAAACCAACCCATTTAGCTGAGTTTTTAAAAAGAAATCTTGTTTTGAGATGTTATCTTACTTGTCTATTTTGCGACCTCTTATTGATTTTTCCGTAATTATCTGATTATCTAACTTGTGTTATCTTGTATTTTAGGTTTCTTAACAAAGCGTGTGTGAACATTGGTTCTTCGAGCTCGAACCTTTGTGGTGTCCCCACAGTCGAAAATGTGGAATCCCTCAAATCCCTAATTCGGATAACACCTGTTTGGTCATCAGGCATTCTAGTATTCGTAGGCATGTTGCAAGCATTCCCAAATCCCAACACTTGAAGCCGAAAAAATGAACCGAAACATCACCTCAAGGTTCGAGATCCCGGCAGCACCCTTCACCTTGTTCATGCTTTCGTCAATCACTATATGGATCCCATTTTATGACCGTATTTTAGTCCCATTTCTAGCAAAACTTACACACGAGCCGCGTGGGCTTAACCCGAAAATCCGAATGGGAGCTGGGATGATATTGTCGATCATAGCCATGGTAGTATCCGCAATCATGGAAACCATAAGGCGTGATTTAGCAAACTCAAAAACGCTAGTTGATATGTCAGCAATGTGGTTGGTCCCACAATTTGTGTTACTAGGTTTAACCGAAGCGTTTAATGGAATTGGACAATTGGAGTTTTATTATTCTGAGCTCCCAAATAGTATGGCAAGTCTAGTGATGGTTATGTTTACGGTGAGCATGGCGGTTGCTTCGCTTGTTGCTAGCCTTTGAAATTTTAACTAATATCGTAGACTCGGTTACTGGCCAAGGAGGTGATGTAAGTTGGCTCTCGAGTGATATTAACGCAGGCCGCGTGGATTACTACTATTGGTTGCTTAGTTTATTGAATTTGCTCAACTTTTTGTACTACTTGATCTGTTGTCGTGTTCATCGGAGCTTTTCTTCATCGGAATGTAGGTTGTCCCATCCTGTTGATATATAGGAATAAGTTATAGCGTTTATTTGAAGCTATAAACTTTTGTATGTGTTTTTTATAGAAGTATCCATGGTCTTATGTTATATTTTTTATTGATAAGTAATTTATTATTAAATAATCAGATAAAAAAATTAAAATATTATGGTTTGTGTAGATTAGCGAAGTATACATACCCAACAAGATAGACACGTTAGGAACTAATGCCGGATAACAAGTTAAGCATTTTTATGTTGTTTTTTTTTCCTTTTGTTTTGTTATTGTTATTGTGAGCCTATTTGTAAATAAACTTGTTTTCTACTAGTTATGTAATAGTATGTGTTATTTACAAAATTAAAATAAAAATATGAAATTGTGCTAGTATGTAACAGTATGTGTTGGTTATAAAATTAAAAAAAAAATTGCTCTAGTTTTGTAATAATATCTGTTGTTTACAAAACTAAAAAACATGAAATTGTGCTAATTACGGTGTTGATTAATGTGTTGATTACAGTGTTATGCTGATTACAGGATGTGCTGACGGTGGTGGTATGGGATGTTACCGTCGGATGTACTGATGGTGGTGTTACCGTGCTGATGTTGACGATGTGCTGATTATGGTGTTGACGATGATGCTAATTAGGGTGCTGATGATGATGCTGATTACAGTGTTGATTCGATAATGAAAAATAGATTAGGATTTAAACTAATCTTGCATGAATTTAAGGATAATTTAATTATTGTTTTTACTTAGATATAAATAAAAGGTTATAAAATGTCTAAAATATCTTTAAATCAATTTTTTAATCAAGAACACATGTCATTAAATTCTTGGTTCTTATACTTAGTATAAAAAATAGATGTTTGTATAAGATCCTATTCCTAGTTTGACTTAACTAATTGTACGAAGTGATTGATATAAGTTTCTCAGTGTCATTACTTTCGAATTACTTTTTTTTCCTACTAAAAAGTTCTATGTTATTTACTTATGTTGAATTTCTATTTTATTTTTAATCTACCAGCAGTTTGATTGGATTATCAAGAGGATATGCTTTCCAATTACCTTATGTAGTTATGTTACTCTAATCCAATCTATTTTCTTGTTTAGTTTCTTAGAAATACTACTATGTTGTTATTCAAATTATTATTATTATTATTATTATTATTATTATTATTATTATTATTGTTATTATTTTGGGTAAATTACATTTTTCGCCCTTTATGTTGTAACACCCCGAAAACGGGTTTGGTAACTAAACCCCGTTAATACTAAAAGACGGGTAAAGTACCGTTAGTGGTAAAAGTTTACCCGGTGGAATATTAGGATTTAAATAATTAATCCTAATAATGAATAAAAATGAATAAAAGCTTTAAAGAAATAAAATGGACAAAAGGCCCGAGTTAACGGGGCCTAAAATAAACTTAGTCATAAATATTCCCGAACCCGCTAAGTTAACTAGGAATATTAAACCTAGTTAATAAGTGAGAGTATTGATGAAAATAATTAGGTTGTGACCTAATTAATAACTAACCAAACACGAGGGACCAAAGCCGGGTAACTTACAAATGGTTTTATAAACTTAAAAATAAAACAAACACACACACATATGTGTGTGTGCGTACGTGAGAAGCCAGGAGGGAGCTCCATGGAGCAAACCCTAGTTCTTCAACAAAATCTTCAAATTGGAAGATCAAATGAAGGCCAAATTCGGAATTTAATACATAGAAACGATCACCTAGTCGTGGGGATCGTAAGGTATGTCGAATTTCTAACATTTATGAAGTTGTGAAAATTTGTTAAATTTGCATGATGCGAATTATGCAAGAATCATAGAGGCTATGGCCAAATTAATGAAGTATGATTGCTTAGGAACAAACCCTAAGTAGAAATTTGAAGTAAAATTGCTAGGATTTGAGTAATTTGGTGATTTACCACTTTTAGACAAGTGGGTTTTCATTATATAGTGAAGATGATGATGTACACATGTTTAAAAACATCATAGTTGCTAGTAGGAACAAGATACTTGAACAATTTGCAAGTTTGAGTAATTGATCATAAGTGATAGTGGTGAATTTTGATGTTAATCTTGGTAAAAATAACTAGTTAGGAACTAGTTAGTAAATATGTAAAATCATGCACATTAGGTGTTTGTTAAAATGCCTAAATGAGAACTAAGTGTTGATAATGTGCCTAACTGAGTCTTGTGAACTTGATAGTGCAATCATATGTGTTAATTGGTGATTTGACTTTTAAATAGTCAAACCGACCATTAATAAGATCGAATGGTAATTGTGATAGAAAATGTGTAAGATGGAATAGTCATAATAATTAATGATGACTAATATAACCGTCTTACGAATTATGATGATAGCTTGGCGCTTAAACAAGCTAGGTGAAGCTTGGAGTGAAAGCGGGTCAAACGAGTCAAGCATAGAAGAAAAGCGTAGCTCGGATGCAAGGTAAGTGTAATTTACACACTTATGTAGAATGCTTGTTATTTCGATACTTATGAACATGAAAACAATAATATTGGAAATTTGGAAAATTGTCAAGTGTTGACTTATGTAAATCACGGTTAAAAAGGATACCCATGGCGTAAGCCGAAATGGGTTGAAACGGCAAGAAAAGAGTGTAAAAGAAAAAGGGCATGGTTATAAAACCCGGGATGGGATGATGTACAAATTGGAAATCAAAAACGGTGTTTTTGATTTAAATAGACAATGTTGGGTATATAGTCCAAACGGGTCGAATGGTGGTGATAACACCATTTGACAATATCGACTAATGTGGTCGTCAAGTCTTATGTTAACAGGACTAATTAGCAAATCGGATAGTTGCGTCATCATTGATGGTGTGATAATAAAAGTGAGGCATAAATCGGGTCTATTCGTTGATCCGAGCCAGGTACGCATATTTATGTTGTAGTTAAAAGTGATATTTGGTCGAATATTTGGTGAGAGTCCTTCATTGTAAAAGAAGGACCAAAATCGACCAAAACGCCCTTGTAGGCTAAATTGAACAAACAACCCTGAGAGGTTGTTTGGAAACGAGTCTTATGATTAAACAAAAGTTTAGAACGAGTACGGGTAGTGAAAGATGTAATTCTTAGGCCAAAAGACTCCATATGAGTCTTTGCCGTAAAATGATATTTCATGAGGTATAAATTCGGAACACATAGATATCCACTTTAAATCCAACACACATTTAGTTGTGATGGAAGAGTACTAGATAAGAGATATAGGTTACAACGCTAGATTAGAATGAAAGCGGAATTGAGCTTAAAAGTGCTTAAAATATCCTTAACGGGTCAAAATAAGCATACTAGTGAAAACGGGTTTAATTTGTGAATAAACCTATGATTAGAACCTATTATGGTATATCACAACTATTTGATGAAGTGTACGAAATATAGGAATCAAATAAATATGCTTGTTTGATAAAATGCATAACCGGGTCAAAAATTAGTATAAAGGGTAATAAGCCGAAGACTTAGAAGTCTTAAATTTTGTTAGGCCGAATGTCGGATTTTAACTCCAAATTATGGAGAATCAAATTACAAACACGTAGGAAGAAACGGTAGGCCAAACGGACAAGCGGTTTGAAAGATACGGAAGATTTCGTGTCAAATTACGGCAGAAATGGAAAACTGGATGCAGGGCCCACCGTAAATTACGGTGACACCGTAATTTACGGTGGAGATGAAAAGCCTTACGGTGGCCCCCTACTGGTTTACGGTAGGGGCATGTAAAACCAGTGGCCACCGTAAATTACGGTGCCACCGTAATTTACGGTGGAGGTCAGGTTGAAACTTTTGTTTTTGTTATCAATTGTTTCTCGGACTCGTCTAGACACGTTTTAAGTCCTGTATGACTAAAGCATTTCATGTTTACGAAATGTAGGTACACCTTGGATGCCGGAAGACGATCAAGCTCAATGAAGAACCGAACACGATAAAGACACATGCTTCCGCACATTGCCTCGTTGTAAATTTTAACGACGAACCCGATCACGTTATGTAGAATAACTTATGATTTGTAAAAGTTTTAATAAACCTGTATTTTTTTATAGCATGTGTAGTCTTAACTACACATCTAATCGTTGGTATTACATACGAATTCGTTAATTAGTAACCAGGGTGTTACAAGTTGGTAATCAGAGCTCATGGTTAAAGAGTAAGGTGTGTTCGGTTCGAGGCTTGATCGCAAATCCGGTAAGTGCATGTATGCTAATGGTCTAGCGTATTAAAGTGTTGTAGACAACACATAGGGTTACCGTGTAAAACACGTTACCCCAATTAAATGATTGATATAGTTGCAAAAATACGCGCGTTGACGTGTATAGTAGAAAAAGCCTTGTACTATAATACAGGCGATTATTGAAGTTGATATTACTAAGTTTTGTGAATATCTTGATTGATGGACACTTGCATTTAAAGATGACAAGAGTTGAACATTAAGGATATGATAGAGGAACGGTCCGAAGTATGACGATAGGAGCATGCTCACCAAGGACTAGATCGCGTAACGACCGCGAACAAGGTTAATGGCAAGAAACGCCCGTCGGGGCAAGCATTACCAGGTGCGTGTTTTTTTTAAATATAATCGCACAAATAGCAATATGCAACAAACGAATAGAAATTGAAAGTTGCATATGTAGATTAAAAATTTGGAAAAACCCGAATAGAAAATGTATTCGGGATATTGTTTCCAAGAGAAACAAATAGAGGCATTACTTACATAGGGCGTGATGTGAAAACTATAAAAAGGTCATGTGTGTCATATGTTAATCGCTTACTCTGGCCAAGTAAGTAGTGGCTTATGATACCATGAGCTTCTTATGGCGGACACGTTTACATCCGATGTAGTAAGGGCAGGGTGAATGGGACTAATTAAAAAGTACCTAAATGAATCAGATAAGCAAAATATTTGATAATAATGTAAACGCACAACCAAGTGACGGGAGCGTATTACATTAGGATAATGAGCCCGGGTGAAGGGACAAACAAGCATGTAAAATGATTTAGACAAGTATTGGGAAGGAGTGTACTTACACTCGAACCCAGAAAACACCAAGCATGTAAAATGATTTAGACAAGTATTGGGAAGGAGTGTACTTACACTCGAACCCAGAAAACACCAAGCATGTAAAATGATTTAGACAAGTATTGGGAAGGAGTGTACTTACACTCGAACCCAGAAAACACCAAGCATGTAAAATGATTTAGACGAGTGTTGGGAAGGAGTGTACTTACACTCGAACCCAGAAAACACCAAGCATGTAAAATGATTTAGACGAGTATTGGGAAGGAGTGTACTTACACTCGAACCCAGAAAACACCAAGCATGTAAAATGATTTAGACGAGTATTGGGAAGGAGTGTACTTACACTCGAACCCAAAAAACACCAAGCATGTAAAATGATTTAGACAAGTATTGGGAGGGAGTGTACTTACACTCGAACCCAGAAAACGCAAACATGAAAAATGATTTAGACAAGCAATGGGAGGGAGTGTACTTGCACTCGAACCCGGAAAAATGCAAATATGTCCCTTAACGGGTCATTTTTGTAAAACGTCAAACTTAAAGATAAAGTCAGAATATAAAAATGAAGCGAGGTCTTAATGCATACTGGGAGGACTGCAATAATAACGACTTTGGTAAAACACCCGGTTGAAGGGTAAGAATTAAACACATGCGTAAACCAAGAGACGTGAACGCAGGTTGAAAAATCAAAGTAACTTGGATTATGAGTCAGGACTATAAAATCTCGTATATAGAAATTGTGAGTAAATATGTTCAACTATTCGAAGTCGAATGGGTTGAATAAAGAATAAAGTTGATTGTTCATTAAGTGATGGATTTCACATTAATAGGTCAAACATGTTGAATACAATATAACGCCATATGCGTGTATAAAAGTATACACATTTGAAAGAAAACTCGAATAAAAGATGATCTACGAGATCATCATAACCTACGGGATATTAATTAGAGCAAAAAGGTCTACGGGGCCAAAATGACCCACGGGTCATGAATTAAAGCAAAAGAATCATAAGGGCTTCGCCTCAAAGAGGTGAAAGCCTAGGGAAATAGCCTACGAGGTTAAGTGAAGGGACCTACGGGTCAATAGTGTAAGGTAAGGGAACTTGTTATGATCCCTCGTACAAAACTAAGATTTTAAAAGAATAAACTATGGACTGTCAATATCATGGTATGGATAATTGACAAGGTTAAAAAAGGATCCTAAAACTAAAACTTCGATTTTAGTAAGAAACAACGTTATTACCAATATAAATTATGATAGGAATTTAAATAGTAAGCATGAAAGATACAAGTCTTGACACTGATAGGCGCAAGACGATATATTCAAAAAGTGATATTTTCGAAAATGAAATTTTGATATAAATTAAATATGATGTAACGCAATCATGGTCAAGAAATGTAATGTGAAGTAGAATCACATTATAACCAAGCAAGCGGTAAAAAGTAACTGGACTAATAAGTCTAGTTAGCGAGACCGGTTAAGGTCATTTTAGTAATTTGGTTGCTTGTAAGCGGTAGATTCGGTATAACTGAACCGAATAAATGAATTTTGGAAACAAAAGAAATTGTCGCTAAAAGTGAAAGATTTCACTAAAGACCTTTAAACGGGTCAATATAACGGATTCACCAAGAGTTCGATAATATATAAAAGCGATGGAAATCGCTAAGTTAACTAAACTAGTGAAAATAACGGAATTACGTTATTTCAAGTTACATTATGTCGTATGAGGTACGTAGAGGTTCTGTAACCAAAAAGACATTACCATAATTTTTCTGGTAATACTAACACTTGGTTAAAGTATGAGTAATGCTTAAGAGATTACTCAAGTGAAACACATTGAGTTTAGAACTCAATGAACTATGTAAGCAAGGTTTCGAGGACGAAACCTCTTTAATGGGGGTAGACTTGTAACACCCCGAAAACGGGTTTGGTAATTAAACCCCGTTAATACTAAAAGACGGGTAAAGTACCGTTAGTGGTAAAAGTTTACCCGGTGGAATATTAAGATTTAAATAATTAATCCTAATAATGAATAAAAATGAATAAAAGCTTTAAAGAAATAAAATGGACAAAAGGCCCGAGTTAACGGGGCCTAAAATAAAGTTAGTCATAAATATTCCCGAACCCGCTAAGTTAACTAGGAATATTAAACCTAGTTAATAAGTGAGAGTATTGTTGAAAATAATTAGGTTGTGACCTAATTAATAACTAACCAAACACGAGGGACCAAAGCCGGGTAACTTACAAATGGCTTTATAAACTTAAAAATAAAACAAACACACACACATATGTGTATGTGCGTACGTGAGAAGCCAGGAGGGAGCTCCATGGAGCAAACCCTAGTTCTTCAACAAAATCTTCAAATTGGAAGATCAATGAAGGCCAAATTCGGAATTTAATACATAGAAACGATCACCTAGTCGTGGGGATCGTAAGGTATGTCGAATTTCTAACATTTATGAAGTTGTGAAAATTTGTTAAATTTGCATGATGCGAATTATGCAAGAATCATAGAGGCTATGGCCAAATTAATGAAGTATGATTGCTTAGGAACAAACCCTAAGTAGAAATTTGAAGTAAATTGCTAGGATTTGAGTAATTTGGTGATTTACCACTTTTAGACAAGTGGGTTTTCATTATATAGTGAAGATGATGATGTACACATGTTTAAAAACATCATAGTTGCTAGTAGGAACAAGATACTTGAACAATTTGCAAGTTTGAGTAATTGATCATAAGTGATAGTGGTGAATTTTGATGTTAATCTTGGTAAAAATAACTAGTTAGGAACTAGTTAGTAAATATGTAAAATCATGCACATTAGGTGTTTGTTAAAATGCCTAAATGAGAACTAAGTGTTGATAATGTGCCTAACTGAGTCTTGTGAACTTGATAGTGCAATCATATGTGTTAATTGGTGATTTGACTTTTAAATAGTCAAACCGACCATTAATAAGATCGAATGGTAATTGTGATAGAAAATGTGTAAGATGGAATAGTCATAATAATTAATGATGACTAATATAACCGTCTTACGAATTATGATGATAGCTTGGCGCTTAAACAAGCTAGGTGAAGCTTGGAGTGAAAGCGGGTCAAACGAGTCAAGCATAGAAGAAAAGCGTAGCTCGGATGCAAGGTAAGTGTAATTTACACACTTATGTAGAATGCTTGTTATTTCGATACTTATGAACATGAAAACAATAATATTGGAAATTTGGAAAATTGTCAAGTGTTGACTTATGTAAATCACGGTTAAAAAGGATACCCATGGCGTAAGCCGAAATGGGTTGAAACGGCAAGAAAAGAGTGTAAAAGAAAAAGGGTATGGTTATAAAACCCGGGATGGGATGATGTACAAATTGGAAATCAAAAACGGTGTTTTTGATTTAAATAGACAATGTTGGGTATATAGTCCAAAGGGGTCGAATGGTGGTGATAACACCATTTGACAATATCGACTAATGTGGTCGTCAAGTCTTATGTTAACAGGACTAATTAGCAAATCGGATAGTTGCGTCATCATTGATGGTGTGATAATAAAAGTGAGGCATAAATCGGGTCTATTCGTTGATCCGAGCCAGGTACGCATATTTATGTTGTAGTTAAAAGTGATATTTGGTCGAATATTTGGTGAGAGTCCTTCATTGTAAAAGAAGGACCAAAATCGACCAAAACGCCCTTGTAGGCTAAATTGAACAAACAACCCTGAGAGGTTGTTTGGAAACGAGTCTTATGATTAAACAAAAGTTTAGAACGAGTACGGGTAGTGAAAGATGTAATTCTTGGGCCAAAAGACTCCATATGAGTCTTTGCCGTAAAATGATATTTCATGAGGTATAAATTCGGAACACATAGATATCTACTTTAAATCCAACACACATTTAGTTGTGATGGAAGAGTACTAGATAAGAGATATAGGTTACAACGCTAGATTAGAATGAAAGCGAAATTGAGCTTAAAAGTGCTTAAAATATCCTTAACGGGTCAAAATAAGCATACTAGTGAAAACGGGTTTAATTTGTGAATAAACCTATGATTAGAACCTATTATGGTATATCACAATTATTTGATGAAGTGTACGAAATATAGGAATCAAATAAATATGCTTGTTTGATAAAATGCATAACCGGGTCAAAAATTGGTATAAAGGGTAATAAGCCGAAGACTTAGAAGTCTTAAATTTTGTTAGGCCGAATGTCGGATTTTAACTCCAAATGATGGAGAATCAAATTACAAACACGTAGGAAGAAACGGTAGGCTAAACGGACAAGCGGTTTGAAAGATACGGAAGATTTCGTGTCAATTGTCAATTGTTATCAATTGAAACTTTTGTTTTTGTTATCAATTGTTTCTCGGACTCGTCTAGACACGTTTTAAGTCCTGTATGACTAAAGCATTTCATGTTTACGAAATGTAGGTACACCTTGGATGCCGGAAGACGATCAAGCTCAATGAAGAACCGAACACGATAAAGACACATGCGTCCGCACATTGCCTCGTTGTAAATTTTAACGACGAAACCGATCACGTTATGTAGAATAACTTATGATTTGTAAAAGTTTTAATAAACCTGTATTTTTTTTATAGTATGTGTAGTCTTAACTACACATCTAGTCGTTGGTATTACATACAAATTCGTTAATTAGTAACCAGGGTGTTACATATGTTTGTATTGGGTTGCGATGGATAGCCTTTAACTTCAATAATTACCGTCACAATCCTTTATTTGGAAAACACATTACACCTTTCGTCCTTTAGCACTAACCAGGTTAAAATTTTCAGTTAAGTCAGATCATGTGATTATCACATTAGGGCAATTATGTCTTTTTACACTCAAACAAATAAATTTAAAAAATAAACAACTAATACCAATAAAAACCGAAAATATACATATACACACCTAAATACATCTCTCTCGAACTCCTGATGCTCCACTTTACCAGAGCACCACCGCCGCCATAGCATCACTCTTGCCATACCGAAAACAAAATCACTCTCCATCACCCCTGCCTCTCTTTCTACCTGTGACAAAACCCCCTTAGAAAAACCCCAACCATAGTTGCAGGTCTGAATTAATGAACCAAGGTCCCCGGCGAGGTTGACGGTGACGTTTGCGTCACATGATGAATCTACAGATCTGACGGTTGTGAAGACAAATAAAGAAATGAAGGTTATTAATCGGTGCTCCGGTTGCCGGAAAAGAGTCGGTTTGACCGGATTCCGATGTCGGTGTGAAGAGGTTGATTTTTTTTGTTGTTTTAAAATATCTTCCATGTGTTCGAAGAACTTGATATATTGTAGATGAATTTATTTTGATTGTCTGATCCGTTGTTTCATAACAACTTTTAAGAAATTATTTGATTGATTTGTTCAGTTTGTGATTGAAGAATATGTTATGATTCTTCTGTTTGATTTTTCATTTGTTGATGTGAGATTAAATATATTATTAATATAATATTTAATCTTGTAGCCATTATAATCATTTATATTATATAGATCAAAATATATTAATAACCTATTAATAATTAGTTGGTAATTGTTGATGGACCATATTACCCTTATTAACTAATTGGGTTTCCTCTTGAGTGTATGTATAAGGAGATTACTAGAGAGTTTAAGGGTTACACAAGTTATACAATTACACAACCCTCATAACATCATTCACGGCTCTCTCTCCATAACCGAACCCTCCCTTGTTTCGGTTCATCACCATCATAACTTTACACCCTAAGGAGGAACCAGATCATCCTGACAAGTATGTCGAACTCAATGGCTGCATCTCTGACTGGATTCTCTGCTGGCCTGTCTACTGTAACAGGTATGTTATTCATGTTTTCCATTATGTTTAAACAGAACTGATCAACATGTGGTATCAGAGCATATGTTGATAAATCAGTTTTGTTTTCGTATCCATCATTCTGGGATCATAATATGGAAAACAGAATTTTTTTAAAGCCTTAAAGATCACGGCTGATTTCGGGTTACATTGAGCCGAAATCAGTGTTTTGAGAAAAGGTGTGATTAATCATGTCACCCGAAACTAATATGGGTTAATCTTATGTCCGAGACCCGTTTGAAATCATTAAAATTCAGGTTTTGGATCCCAGAATTATGTTTTAATTTTTTAGGGTTTATCATATTGTTCTAAGAAAACTCGAAAATTCCTTAAGTTTTGGAACATAATTTGGATTAGTGGGTGTATTTACTGATTTTGATCTGAATTTTATCTATTAAAATCTTCGAAAACTGTTAATAGATAATCAGTTATAATTTTCGAAATCTTTGATAAGTTTAGATCAGCAATAAAACAGGAAACATTATCCCACAATCCCTAAAATTTCGAGTTTTCAGTTATTATCACAAAACAACTGTAAACAGTGGGTTCGAGACCATCAGATCTCGACTCGAGACCATCAGACTCTAACTCGAGACCATCAGATCTCGACTCGAGACCACAAGGTCTCGACTCGAAATCATAAGGGTCATCAAATGTTTACAACTCGAGACCAAGTTTGCGACTCGAGACCATAAGGTCACAACTCGAGACCATAAGGTTGCGACTCGAGACCATAAGGCTACAACTCGAGACTAAGGTTACGACTCGAGAGCTCATAACTAACTCGAGATCTCAAAACTCAGTCGAGACGTCACTCGAGACCTCATTACCTTAGGCTGTTTGATGTGAACTAAAATTTAGCTCGAGGCTCCGCCCCGAACCTCGTGCGGGGGGCACGCTGTCCCCCTGCAACCCCCAGCGAACTCACCGCGGAGTTCGATCCACGCTAACAGGTGGTTTGCTATTAAATACTTGGTTTTGTTAACACTTAATTAACTAATCAGAATCAGATAATTTATACAAAACCAAAATAGCTTAACTTGAATGAGCTTCTGATGTATTAATTCTGGCCAAAGCTGATTTAATACATCTATTTATTGTTCAAGTATTATAAAAGCTATGTTGAGTATGCATTACAAACGTGAAATGTCTTAATTCTGGCCAAAGATGATTTAATTCATTTATGTTTAGCATGCTTGACAAGTGCATAACTAAAGTGATTGTCTCATTTCTGGCCAAAGCTGATTTGTCACGATTACTTCGCACACATACTTAAATGATTACACTTCTGGCCAAAGCTGATTTGTCTTCGTTTAAGTAGAATTTTTTAACTAAGTCTATTATTTTGATGTTAGTAATAGACAATATCACAGCTTCATAATTAAAATGGTCATTATTTATGCCTGCCTTAGTATAACATGCCCTTAGATCACATTAGGACTTCTTTCTTAGTATCATAAATTGCTCATCTTATTTCCACTAACAGCACCCAATTGCGGGATTCCACCTTTGACTGGTGATAACTTTGCTGAATGGAATGATGCCCCCATGCTTACACTAGGATTGCTAGATTTCGATTATGCTCTTAGAGAGAATAAGCCAGCGGACCTTACCACTCAAAGTACTGCTGCTGAGCAGATAGTTCATGAAAAATGGACTAGGTGTAACCGCGTGTCTCTCATGTTCATGAAGCAATCCATTCACAATGCAATTAGAGGCGTTATTCCTGATTCAGAGGATGCTAAAACCTACCTGGCTTCTGTGGAGGCTCAATTCAAAGGAACATCAAAAGCACACGCTAGCACTCTTATCCTCGAGCTGGTGACGACTAAGTATGATGGGAGGAGTGGCATTCGCGAACACATCATGATGATGCATGACATGGCCAATAAGCTGAAAGGGCTAGGAAATCAGTGATGGTTTTCTTGTTCACTTCATCATCACTTCGCTTCCTTCATCCTATGAAGCATTCAAGATCAATTACAACACTCAGAAAGACAAATGGATGATGAGTGAGCTGGTCGCTATGTGCGTACAGGAGGAAGAGCGTATGAAGATGGATCGCACTACTGATGTTACTAACTTCACCACCTCCAGCTCTAAAAATAGGAAGAACAATTATCAAAGAAAGGATGCTTTTAAAGTCCAAAAGCCAAATCCTAATACAAGTGCACCTTCCAGCTCTAAGAGCTCCTTAGGCAAACCCTATTGCAAGTTCTGTAAGAAAACAAGACATAAGCAAAAGGAATGCCCTGACTTCAAGGAGTGGCTGGATAAGAAAGGTAACGATTTTTTCATTATACTTGAGTCCTTTAATTTAAATGTTCCTGCTAATTCTTGGTGGTTTGATTCTGGTTCTATGGTTCATGTAACTAACTCTACTCAGGGATTCCTTTCAATCCGGAAGCTGGGAAGAAACCAAAGAACACTTAAAGTTGGGGATGATCGGGAATTAGAAGTGAAGGCCATAGGAACATTACAACTATTTTTGAAAACTGGTTTATGTATTAAACTTTATGATACCTTATATGTTCCTGAGGTAACTCGGAACCTTGTATCAGGACCAAAGTTAGACATGGACGGTTTTGTCGTTTCTCATGGTCATCGCAAACTCTCTATTCTCTATGATTCTGTTGTTTATGGTACTGGCATTCTGGATGGTGGTCTCTATAGATTAGAACTAGATGATATTTTTTCCAAATCTTTGTTGTCATATAATATTAATGGATCACTCACAAAGATGGAAAAGAAACGAGACTTAGAGACCTCATCCATGTTGTGGCATCAACATTTAGGCCTCATCTCAAGAGAACGATTAAATCGTCTCGTAAAGGATGAAGTCTTACCTCCTCTTGATTTCACTGATTTTGGAACATGTGTTAAATGTCTTAAAGGCAAAATGACATCAGCGAATAAGAAAGGTGCCACTAGGAGTTCTAATTTATTAGAACTCATTCACACTGACATTAGTGGTCCTTACCAAATCGCTGGCATAATATGACATACTTCATTTATCACTTTCATTGATGATTATTCTCGTTACATGTACTTGTATCTTATTAAGGAAAAGTCTGAATCTCTTACAACTTTTAAAGATTATAAAGCTGAAGTTGAAAAGCAATTAGATCGTCAGATTAAAGTTGTGAGATCAGATAGAGGCAATGAATATTATGGAAGACATACTGATGTGGGTCAAGCTCCTGGTCCATTTTAGGAGTTTTATAAGGGCCAGGGGATCGTGAACCAATACACCATGCCTGGTACACCTCAGCAGAATGGTGTCGCTGAAAGAAGAAATCGTACCCTTATGAACATGGTGCGCAGTATGTTAGCCAACACTAATTTACCATTATTCCTCTGGACTAAAGCGTTAAAAGCAGCTGTTCATATACTCAATAGAGTTCCTTCTAAGTCTGTCCCTAAAACTCCTTATGAACTTTGGACAGGAAGGAAACCGAGTCTTAAATGTATGAAAGTATGGGGCTGCATTGCTGAAGCAAAACTCTATAATCCTTTCCTAAGGAAACTTGACCCTAAAACAGTTACATGTTTCTTTATCGGGTATCCTGATCATTCAAAGGGTTATCGTTTCTATTGTCCTTCCCATGTCACCCGTATTGTTGAAACCAAGCGTGCGGCGTTCCTGGAGGATTTCAAGGTCAATGGGAGCAGTACCAACCCTTAGGAAGAATTGCAAGAAGTACAAGACGTGGGGGGGGACTCTCGCTTACCATTACTCCGTTTACTCCTCTTGTACCCCATGCAACAACTGCACCTGAAGCCACTACACAAACTCCATCTCCACAATCAGAACCCATTATACCTCATAACGAAGGCACATCAAACACTCAAAACCAAGACAACGCTGAACCCGATAATCAACTCAGGAGGTCATCTAGGCAAAGACGGCCTACTAATTGGGATGATTATGTTACCTACCGGACTGAAATGGATGCAGGAAAGCTCAATGATCCTACCTCTTATAATGAAGCCATTAGCAGTGATCAGTCTTCTGAATGGAACAAAGCAATGATTGATGAGCTTGAATCCATGAAGAAAAATGACGTTTGGGATTTGGTAGAATTACCCAACGGTGTCAAACCTTAGGTTGTAAATGGGTGTTCAAAACAAAACTGGATCCGAATGGGAACGTTGAACGCTACAAAGCGAGATTGGTTGCAAAGGGCTACACTCAGAAAGAGGGAATTGATTGTCAAGAGACGTTTTCACCTGTCTCTCGTAAAGATTCATTAAGGATCGTTATGGCCCTAGTAGCTCATTTTGATTTAGAGCTGCATCAGATGGACGTCAAAACTGCTTTCCTTAACGGAGACTTAGACGAAGATGTTTACATGAAACAACCTGAAGGCTTTAAACCTGAAGGTCAGGAGCATCTAGTCTGTAAGTTGAAGAAATCCATTTACGGGTTAAAACAAGCATCACGTCAATGGTACCTCAAGTTTGATGAAGTCATGAAGAGGCAAGGTTTTATGAAGAATCAAGTGGATCAATGCACCTACCTCAAGATGAGTGGGAGTAAATTTACTATACTTGTCCTTTACGTAGATAATATTCTATTGGCAAGTAATAGTTTAGACATGTTGCATGAGTCGAAGCGGTTACTCTCGCATAACTTCGACATGAAGGATCTCGGAGATGCTTCTTACGTCATTGGCATCGAAATTCACCGAGATAGACACAAAGGGATCTTAGGATTGTCTCAAAAGACTTACATAGATCGTGTCCTTACACGTTACAACATGCAAAGTGCAAACCCTCCGTCGCTCCAGTAGTTAAGGGAGATGTTTTCGGTTCATTCCAGTCTCCGACAACAGAGGTTGAAAAGGAGCAAATGAGCCAGATACCTTCGGGAGCCTGATGTATGCTCAAGTCTGTACTCGCCCAGATATCGCTTATATTGCTGGAATGCTAGGCCGTTATCAAACTAATCCTGGTCTGGATCACTGGAAAGCAGCTAAGAAGGTCCTTAGATATTTGCAAGGGACGAAAGACTATAAACTGACTTATAGAAGAAGTGGTCACTTAGAAGTGGTAGGTTATTCTGATTCTGACTTTGCCAAATGCAAAGATGACAAGAAATCCACTTCGGGCTACATCTTTATGTTAGCAGGCGGACCTATCTCATGGAAGAGTCATAAACAACAGTTAACTACAACTTCCACAATGATGGCAGAATACATTGCTGTTTACAACGCAACCTGTCATGGAATGTTGCTTAGAAATCTGATCACTGGACTCAAAATCATTAATTCCATTTCTAGACCATTGAAGCTTTACTGTGATAACTCAGCTATCTTAGTTTCTCGAACAGTAACAGTTCGACTGGAGCTGGTTTATATCTCGATACAAAATATTTGTTCGTACGTGAACGAGTTGAAGAAAATAATCTTTGTATTGAGTATATTAGTACTAAAGATATGCTTGCGGATCCGATGACTAAAGGTCTCCCACCTAAAGTTTTCGAAGAACATGTATCGAATATGGGACTTACTAAAGACCTTATTTAATGGCATATTGTACTAGCTTATGTTTTAATTAATAAAATTTGCCCAGTTTGATTTTGTATGCTAACATATGTTCTGCCTGTGTAATGACATATAGACAAATATAAATACAAATCAAGCGCTAAAGGGCTTATGCGTATTTTGATCATAACTATTAGGTTTTAAATTGAGGCTATAATATGACTAATGGGGGTCCTGAGTCGAATGATGATTCAACGGCTTTATTTCTCTGCTATAGTTCTTGGTTTAAGGCTAAAATGAATGTTAACTCCTGGCCAGACTCATCTAATACTCATGATAAATGATTACTCGGCTAAGTGGGAGAATGTGAGATTAAATATATTATTAATATAATATTTAATCTTGTAGCCATTATAATCATTTATATTATATAGATCAAAATATATTAATAACCTATTAATAATTAGTTGGTAATTGTTGATGGACCATATTACCCTTATTAACTAATTGGGTTTCCTCTTGGGTGTATATATAAGGATATTACTAGAGAGTTTAAGGGTTACACAAGTTATACAATTACACAACCCTCATAACATCATTCACGACTCGCTCTCTCTCCATAACCGAACCCTCCCTTGTTTCGGTTCATCACCATCATAACTTTACACCCTAAGGAGGAACCAGATCATCCTGACAAGTATGTCGAACTCAATGGCTGCATCTCTGACTGGATTCTCTGCTGGCCTGTCTGCTGTAACAGGTATGTTATTCATGTTTTCCATTATGTTTAAACAGAACTGATCAACAGTTGATGTATGAGTTTTCATTGACTGATTAATAAATGAAATTATCAAACACAGTGGTGTTGAAGAATTTGAATATGGCACATAGAACTGAATCTTCTCGCACATGGTTTCTGTTCAGCACATCAGTTTGGAGATTGTTTTTGTTCTTACTGCATCCGGCGATAATGAATGGTGGTGGTAGAGGTTGGTTCGAGAGAGATGAAGAGGAGAGATTCTAAGGTTAGGGTTGGGGAAGATGGTGTTTATTTATTAATAAACATTTTAAATAAAACATGAAATGATCAAAATACCCTTAAGTGGATAGACATAACTGAAAATTTTAACTTGGTTAATGCTAAAGGACGAAAGGTGTAATGTGTTTTCCAAATAAAGGATTGTGACTGTAATTATTGAAGTTAAAGGCTATCCATTGCAACCCACTATAAACATAAAGGACGAAAAGTGTAATTTATCCTATTATTTTTATTGTTGTTGTTGTTGTTGTTGTTGTTGTTGTTGTTATTGTAGTTATCTAATCTATGTCTTTTCCACCCAATCACCAGGGGCGGACTTACCTCTAGCCCAAGGTGGGCGGGCGCACCCCCGGGAAAAAAAAATTTAGTGCTATTTTCCGTTGAAAATCCCGTCCGCACCCCTTGAATTTTTTCATCCGCACCCCTTGGAATTTTTCATCTACACACCTAAGGTAAAAAATGTTATCGATTTATATTTTAAATTTTTTTAGTAAACTCTAATTAAAAAAACTACTTAAATTATATAAACTTATACTACCCAACTTAACCCAAATACCCAATACCTTAACCCACTATTTCATTAAACATAATTAGCCCACTAATTACTAGCCCATTAACCAAACTCAACCTAAGTTCAAACTATAATAATTAAAATAAGCCCAATAATCCCTTAGAATTCCTCCCGCCTTCCCTCTCTTGGGTCGTCTCCTGCCAGCGATCATCGAACACAACAACAACAACAACCACAACAGCACGTCATCAGCAGCCGCGAACCACCACCGTCAGACACCAAAGGGTAACAAAATTCTTAAATAGATCTGAAATTTCATGTATTTTGACGTTGTTTATGGTTGTTTAGAAGATTTTTAGGGTGATTATGTTGTTTAGATGATTTTTAGGGTGATTACACACGATTTCTAGGGTTGAAAATTAAAATTGAAACATTATGTTATGGAGCGTTGAACTTATGGATCAATTTGTTTGTGATAGAAACCATGAGTTATGGCGTGATTTCTTTTGTTTTACATGACCCGACACGACCCGAACCGACCCGATACGAACCGATTTTTTTACTTATATACCTAGGGGTCTAAAATTTTTAAAAATGTGTTCCGCACCCCATGAAAAAATTCCTGGATCCACCACTCCCAATCACTTAACAATATCACAATTGTTTTGGCCATATATATAAAAGCTTATCTACCACTATCGTGAATCCTTTATGTGGAATCCTCACTCTCTCCATGTCACTTTCGCTCCAATTATCCTAAAAAAAAACGATAGTATACAAGTTGCAATCATTCAAACCATCCATCCACCATGGAAACACACTTGAATCAAGAGACATCGAGCGTCGAAGCCGAGTTACAATCGAAATTACTCCACGACGATCACCATGTTCAAAAGGGTGGTCTCAGGACAATGCCCTTCATCATAGGTACATTATTTGTTCATCACTTTCAGTTTTGGTTTTGGTTTTGGTTTAACTTTGTGTTTTATTATGTAGTAAATGAAGCATTTGAGAGTATTGCAAGTTATGGATTGCTGGCGAACATGATCTTCTATCTAATGGAAGTTTATCACATGGAAGCTGCAACCGGAACCATTGTACTCTCCATTTGGACCGCGCTTTCGAATGGTCTCTCCATTGTTGGGGGTTTCATATCCGACGCTTATTTGGGTCGGTTTCGGGTCATTGCAACCGGGTCTCTTTTTAGTCTTGTTGTAAGTCCATATCATCCATATTCGTGTTTGCGGGTGGGGATGCAAACATGGGTCGGTTTTGAGCTAAAACCGAATAAAAATCCTAAAATTCGTGTTTTCGGCATGGCATTTGAACTTGAAATTTTTTGGGCTGAAAAAATCTGGGACCAAAATTATTTTTTGTTAGTTAATGATTGATTGATTATTCCACTTTTTTGCCTTAATTTTTTTTTTTGGTTACACCATTTGTTAACTTCTTAACTTTCAAAAATAAAAATTTTTAAATCCAAATTTCAATAACAAACATTAAAAATGCATGGTTTTATTTATTTTTATTTGTTTGTTTTTAGAAAATAAAAAAACTGAATCCAATTGATAAAATTCGGTTTAAAGAAAATACCAAACCGATCGGTCAGTTTTTTATGGTTCAGTTATTACTGTTAATATGGTTTCGGTTTGGTTAAATCGGTTTTGAAGCTGACCCCTAGTTGAATTTTTTGCAACAGGGGGTGACATTTCTCTGGTTGACATCTATTGTTCCACAATTAACACCTTCATCTTGCCAAGAACCGGACACGGGTTGCAGCCCACCAACACGAGCCCAACTCGGTTTCCTCTACGCATCTTTTGGTCTAATGTCGATCGGGTCGGCTTGCATCAGACCGTGTTCCATAGCCTTTGGTGCAGACCAGCTCAAACACCGTAACAACCAGAGGCTCATCGATAGCTACTTTAACTGGTACTATGCTTCCAACACAGTTTCCATTGCTATTGCTACTACTGTTGTGGTCTACATTCAAGACCAATTTGGTTGGCGGGTCGGGTTTGCGGTTCCAGTTTTGGCCATGTTCTGTTCTGCTCTCATGTTCTTACTCGGGTCACCTCTTTATGTCAAAGTCAAAGTTGACAAGAGCCCGTTTTCGGGTTTGATTCAAGTCTTAATCGTTGCGTTTAGGAACCGTAAGATCCGTCTTCTTCCCGATGACTACTATAATCATAGCAATGAAATGGATCGAGTTGAGCTAACCGACAGTTTGAGGTTCGAAAATTACTCGTTACATGACCTGTTATCTAACTTGTCTATTTTGTCACCTCTAATTTTTTTCGTTATTATCTAATTTTTATTTTAGGTTTCTTAACAAAGCGTGTGTTGTTAGAGATGTGGACATTGGTTCTTCAGGCTCGAACTCGCGTGGTATCCCACAGTCGAAAATGTGGAATCCCTCAAATCCCTAATTCGGATAATACCTATATGGTCCTCGGGCATTCTACTATTTGTAAACGTGTTGCAAACGTTCCCAACACTTGAAGCCGAAAAAATGAACCGAAAGATCACCTCAAGGTTCGAGATCCCGGCAGCATCTTTCAGCTTGTTCATGCTTTTGACAATCACAATATGGATCCCGTTTTATGACTGTATTATGGTCCCGTTTCTAGCAAAATTTACACACGAGCCTCGTGGACTCAACCTGAAAACCCGAATGGGAGTTGGGATAATATTGTCAATCATGGCCATGGTAGTATCCGCAATCGTGGAAACCATAAGGCGTGATTTAGCAAACTCAAACACGACGGTTGTCATGTCAGCAATGTGGTTGGTCCCACAGTTTGTATTACTAGGTTTAGCTGAAGCGTTTAATGCAATTGGACAATTGGAGTTTTATTATTCCGAGCTCCCAAGTAGTATGTCGAGTTTAGCAACGGTTATGTTTATGGTGAGCATGGCGGTTGCTTCGCTTGTTGTAAGCCTTTTAACTAATATTGTGGACTCGGTTACTAGCCAAGGAGGTGGCGTAAGTTGGCTGTCGAGTGATATCGACGAGGGACACGTGGATTACTATTATTGGTTGCTTAGTTTCTTGACTTTGCTCAACTTTGTCTACTATTTAATTTGCTGTCGTGTTCATCAGAGTTTTTCTTCGTCGGAAAGTAGGTTGTCCCATGCCGTCGATGAAGAAATATTTGATGGCATTGAAGGCAAACCTTGAGTTTTACCTATAAGTATCTAAATACAATTTGTATGATGGGTAAATAATAGTTGGGATCGTTATAAGTTATAGCGTTTATTTGGAGCTAAAAACTTTTGTTGTTTATGTTTATTTTTTCAGGATTTTTATCAAATAATCAGATACAGAAAACATAATTTTTGTGAATGAATATGAGATTCACATACATGAATCTAACAAGAACTTGAGCATAGAGTTCGATTCAAATTAAAGCAAGTTCCCAAGTATTCCATACATTAAATGCATCGATCTTACAAAGAGTTCGTAAGATCGATATAATAATGAAAATGAATAAAGATAACAAAAAAATATAATAAAATAAATAATTATATATTATTGAAAAGATACATAAATTCATTTTACATTTACATAAAAGAAATTTTAACTTGTAATATATTTTTTATATTAATATTGTTTTTTATTGAAAAAATCTAATTTAAAATGTCTACGTTTCAGTATAAAATACAATGTTAAATTATTGGAGGATGATGTTGTATTTGTAGCTTTATACTGCATAAATGAAAGTTGAAGGACACATTTAGTCGATTGTAAATCTACACATTAAAAAAGAGTTGTTGAGTAGTCATATCATTATAGTGAAAGGTTCAAATGAGAAATTTTTTTTGTAAGAATAAAAAAGAACAAATTTTAACCAATAAGAATGCTTTATTTTACTTTATTTAATTTTTGTATTTAATATGGGTGTAAGGTATATTGGTAAAATTAGATAGATCATTAATTGTTAGTCTTCCTTTTTAATAGCTAATTAAATTAAATTTGTAACATATTTTTTTTTAAAAAATATATCTTTTCAAATAAGAAAAAAATTAATTTAAGGTGTAGGATAAATTATGAGGTGTGTAGGATGAATTACGAGTTGTGTAGGATAAATTTCAATATGTGTAGGATAAATTTCAAAAACGTGTAGGATGTATTTTGATGTGTCTAACAAAAAATTTTAGTGTGGAGGATGATAATCTTTATGACTAATTAATTAGTCAAAAAGAATAATAAATGAAATGAGAGAAAACTATTTAATATTTTACAATTATACCTTTTGTTCTTTTTCTTCTCAATTTAATTTTCTTCTCAAATGAACCTCCCCCTATCATCATATCCATATAACTAGGTTATAACCCCGTGTATTACACGGGTTTGAAAAATGAATTTTATATACGAAATAATAAAATAATATATATTTAAAAACCTTTTTTATTACACTGGTTGAATAAATGTAATTTTATATATTAAATAATAAAAAGTTATATCTATAAGAACCATATTATACGGGTTGAATAAATGTAATTTTATATATCAAATAATAAAAAAGTTATATCTTTAAAATCACGTGTATTACACAGGTTAAATAAATGTAATATTGTTTACCAAATAACAAAAAAAGTTATATCTTAAAAACCCTCGTATATTACACGGTTTGAATAAATATAATTTTATATGCCAAATAATAATAAAATTATATTTAAAAAAAACTAATGGATATACTCGGTACACGATAGATATGGTGATTGCGGAGATTATTATTGCAAAGAAGATACAGTGGTCAAACATGTTATTCAAGAAGCAAATAAGCAGCCATTTGAGTGATAAAATATAAATTATATTTAAAAAAACTCGTAATAAATCTAATTTTATATATAAAGTAATATTGAAAGTTATATACAATTTATTTCAAAATTATGTAATAAAATCGATATAATAATTTTTTAATAATGAAAATAAAAGTAAATAATATATTAATACAAAGTTTGGTTTTTGGTGATAAATAGTTTGGTTATTTAAAAATGTCTTATATTAACAATTTAAATTTAAGGATAATATTTTATTAGAAAAATAGAAGCATTCTATTCGACATTTAAAATAAGATAAAATTTAATATTAATTTTTATTTATTAACTAATCTATACTATATTTATAATATTATTTATAATTAATTAGAAGAGATTAAACTAAATTTATAATTATCCATAAGATATTAAACTAAATAATATTTAGTATGAGGGTCATCTATAATTAATTAAAAGAGATTAAACTAAAATAATAATTATCCACAATACTTGACCTAATACGATGACAAGTGTCCTATAAATGGTTTCTTTTATTATATAGTATAGATTGTTTTAGAGTGATACTCTTTGATTGACCTATATATTAAAAAGAGAACTAAATGAACAGTAAACATAATTAAATAAATATAGTAATAAAAATTGAATTTAATGGATAGTAACATCACTAATGAATGAGCTGGTCCCGCGTACCTGTATCGGTATCGAATTTATCAAATCGGGTATATTTTCGGTGCCGGTTCGACACCGGTATTCATCTGTTTTTACCCTCAAATGCCGGTGTCGTACCAGTACCGGTACTGATCCGTACCGTACCAGGTATATTCGGTACCGGTACCCAATTTTGGGGATTTCGGTAACGGTATTTTCCGTACCGGTTCGTACCGAGCTCATCAAATCCCGTAGCAACGTAGCAATGGAAGTAATTGCATCGTTTATATTACTTTTCATACACACAGTAAGTAAACTGTATTTCGTTTGAATAAGGTTTTATATAAACAACAACTTATTTTGCTTTATTTTTTGTCTTTTCTGTAATGAATGAATTGTAGCATGTAAAAGAATTACGATTTTCACCTCGGTTCAAAATTACGCTTTCACCCTCAATTCAAAATTACGTTTTTCCCTGAGTTAAAAATAAAAATATGGTTTTCCCCTAGCTAAAAACTACGATTTTACCCCCGCTAAAAATTACGATCTTGTGATCGTTTTAGTTTTCCATTCTAACAAAACTATAGTATTATTTTTTTAATTGGTTGAGAATTATTCGGCCATCGTCCCGCATCGCGGGCGGGACATCAACTAGTTCTTTATTTAAATTGGAATTCTTGAGATGCATCTATTGTCCATATGAGGCCATTTAATGGGTGTGACCAGCACTAGCGGGTTCAGAATTATTTTTCCCTTTGTTCATTTTTGTAGGTGTTTGAATTTTGATCAACTCAACGTTAGAATTTTTGAGTTGGTAGGACTATATCATCACTAAAGTGCTTCAAAGCATTTCTTAACCCACTAGCTATCTCCATAGAAAATTATTATGGAAAAAAATAAGAACTAGCATGGGTGTTATAATTTAAGACTATGGGGTATGGAACTTGGGTTGGGGCATGGCTCTTGAGGCTTGGGTTTGAAGTCGGGCGTGGGGCGGGCTAGCAAGGTGACATGTCGGACTCTCAATGGCCAAACCAAACTAGCCATTTCACATGCCCCCATGTGTCAACTCATGCCCCCAACCCAAGCCCCACCATACCCCACAGGCGTGGGTTTGGGTTTGTTTTCCACGTGTCAACTCATGCCCACAACCCAAGCCCCACCATACCCCATGGTCTAAAGAACCGGATGGTTGGAAAAGTTATTATGGAAAAAAATGAACATTGGTTCTCCGAGCTCGAACCTTTGTGGTGTCCCCACAGTAGAAAATGTGGAATCCCTCAAATTCCTAATTCGGATAATACTTGTTTAGTCATCAGGCATTCTAGTATTCGTAGGCATGTTGCAAGCATTCCCAACACTTGAAGCCGAAAAAATGAACCGAAACATCACCTCATGGTTCCAGATCCCGGCAGCATCATTCTCTTTGTTCATGTTTTTGTCAATCACTATATGGATCCCATTTTATGACCGTGTTTTAGTCCCATTTCTAGCAAAATTTACACACGAGCCACGTGGGTTTAACCCGAAAATCCAAATGGGAGCTGGGATGATATTGTCGATCATAGCCATGGTAGTATCCGCAATCATGGAAACCATAAGGCGTGATTTAGCAAACACAAACACGCCAGTTGATATGTCAGCAATGTGGTTGGTCCCACAATTTGTGTTACTAGGTTTAACTTAAGCGTTTAATGGAATTGGACAATTGGATTTTTATTATTCTGAGCTCCCAAATAGTGTGGCAAGTCTAGTGATGGTTATGTTTACGGTGAGCATGGCGGTTGCTTCGCTTGTTGCTAGCCTTTTAAGTTTTAACTAATATCGTAGACTTGGTTACTGGCCAAGGAGGTGATGTAAGTTGGCTCTCGAGTGATATTAACGCCGGCCGTGTGGATTACTACTATTGGTTGCTTAGCTTATTGAATTTGCTCAACTTTTTGTACTACTTGATCTGTTGTCGTGTTCATCGGAGCTTTTCTTCATCAGAATGTAGGTTGTCCCATGCTATCGATATACAGGAATAAGTTATAGCGTTTATTTGGAGCTATAAACTTTTGTATGTGTTTTTATAGAAGTATCCATGGTCTTATGTTATATTTTTTATTGATAAGTAATTTATTATTAAATAATCAGATAAAAAAATTAACTATTATGGTTTGTGTAGATTAGCGAAGTATACATACCCAACAAGATAGACACGTTAGGAATTAATGTCGGATAACAAGTTAAGCATTTTTATGTGTTGCTTTTTTTCCTTTTGTTTTGTTATTGTGAGCCTATTTATAAATAAATTGGTTTTCTACTAGTTATGTAATAGTATGTGTTATTTATAAAATTAAAATAAAAATATGAAATTGTGCTAGTATGTAACGGTATGTGTTGTTTATAAAATTAAAAAAATCATAAATTGCTCTAGTTATGTAATAATATCTGTTGTTTACAAAACTAAAAAACATGAAATTGTGCTAATTACGGTGTTGATTAAGATTACAGTGTTATGCTGATTACAGGATGTGCTGACGGTGGTGGTATGGGATGTTACCGTCAGATGTACTGATGGTGGTGTTACCATGCTGATGTTGACGATGTGCTGATTACGGTGTTGATGATGATGCTAATTACAGTGCTGATGATCGATGGTGCTGATTACAGTGCTGATTCGATAATGAAAAATAGATTAGGATTTAAACTAATCTTGCATGAATTTAAGGATAATTTAATTATTGTTTTTATTTAGATATAAATAAAAGGGTATAAAAAGTCTAAAATATCCTTAAATCAATTTTTTAATCGACATGTCATTAAATTGTTGGTTTTTATAGTTAGTATAAAAAATAAATGTTTGTATACTATCCTATTCCTAATTTGACTTAACTAATTGTTTGAAGTGATTGATATAAGTTTCTCATTGTCATTACTTTCGAATTACTTTTTTTTTCCTACTAAAAAGTTCTATGTTATTTACTTATGTAGAATTTCTATTTTATTTTTAATATATCAGCAGTTTGATTGGATTATCAAGAGTATATGCTTTCCAATTACCTTATGTAGTTATTATGTTACTCTAATCCTATCTATTTCTTGTCTAGTTTCTTGAATTACTATCTTGTTATTCAAACATATACAAGCTCATTATTATTATTATTACTCCGTATTTCAAATTATTGATTTTTGGTATTCGTGAAAATGAATTCCTGCTATATTTCTTCAAGTTTACTTCTTATTAATCAAGTCGAGCTCGAGCCTCAAATCTCAGCTCGATTTGTAATTCGAGCTCGAGCTGAGCCAGCTCGAATTGAGTTCGAACCAAGCTCGGCTCGTTTACAGCCCTACTTCTTAATAATACGTTTTCAACTTTAGCTCCTTTGTGCACATGAGCCCATTTGATGGGTGTGACCACAGCGTGGATCGCCCCTCGAACACACAAACCTTTTTAATTATATCTTTACCACCCAATCACTCAAACAATATCACAATCGTTTTGTCCATATATATGAAAGCTTATCAACAATCCTTTTTGTGGAATCCCCAGTCTCTCAATGTCACTTTCGCTCCAATTATCATAATAAAAACGATAGTATCCTATCCAAGTTGCAATCAATCAAACCATCGATCCACCATGGGAACACATTTGAATCAAGAGACATCGAGCGTCGAAGCAGAGTTACAATCGAAATTACTCCTCGACGATCACCATGTTCAGAAGGGTGGTCTCAGGACAATGCCCTTCATCATAGGTACGTACATTATTTGTTCATCACTTTCGGTTTTGGTTTTGGTTTTGGTTTTGGTTTTGATTTAACTTTGTGTTTTGTTTTGTAGTAAATGAAGCATTTGAGAAAGTTGCGAGTAGCGGAGTGATGGCGAACATGATCTTCTATCTAATGGAAGTTTATCACATGGAAGCTGCAACCGGAACCATTGTACTCTCCATTTGGACCGCGCTTTCGAATGGTCTCTCCGTTGTTGGGGGTGTCATATCCGACGCTTATTTGGGTCGGTTTCGGGTCATTGCAACCGGGTCTTTGTTTAGTCTTGTTGTAAGTCCATATTATCCATATTCCTATTCCATCTGGGTCGGTTTTAGGCTCAAACCGAATAAAAAACTAAAACTTCTTCGTGTTTTCTGCATGTCATTTGAACTTGAAATGTTTGTACTGAAAAATCTGGGACCAATATGTATATTTTTTTAGTTAATGATTAATTGATTATTACACATTTTGCTTTAATTTTTGTTTTGTTAACGATTAATTGATTATTACACATTTTACTTTTTTTTTTGGTTACACCATTTGTTAACTTCTTAACTTTTAAAATAGAGTAAATTACGATTTTGGCCCCTGTGGTTATATCACTTTTAGCCCAAAAATAACTCTTTTAACATCTGAGCCCCCAATATCTTTTTTTATAACTCTTTTGGCCCTTAACACTAATCTCATCCATTTACTTTTAGAGGCCAAAAGGGTTAGAAAAAAAGATGTTGGGGGCCAAAGGGTTAGGAAAAAATACGTTGGGGGCTCAGATGTTAAAAGATTTCTTTTTGCGCTAAAAGTGATATAACCACAGGGGCTAAAACCATATTTTACTCTTCAAAATTAAAAAAAAAAATAAATCTAAATTTCAATAATCTATTCTACTATAATAAAAGAAACCAAGTTTTGGACACGTGTTATTCATTGAAGGTATTCTCAAATTTATATTTATTTTATATTAATTAAATAAATAATAAATAATAAATTAATATTAAATCTTATCATACTTTAATAAAATAATATCCTCAAATCTAAATTGTTAATTGAATATATTTTTAAAACAAATACCTCTATTTCCTACTTATCTTATATTAAATATATAAATAATAAATTAATATTAAATGTTATCCTAATTTATTAAAAATATAACTTTTTAGTAATTTGTATACAAAATTATATTTATTCCACACGTGTAAAATGTGGGGTTTTAAAAATATAACTTTTTTTTTATTATTTGCTATACAAAATTACTTGTGTATAACCCGTGTAATACACGAAGTATTTAAAGATATAACCTTTTATCATTTGCTATGTAAAATTACATTTATTCAACACGTGTAATACAATGGTTTTATAAGGATATAATATTTTTATTATTTGGTATATTTTTCAACCCAACTATACACGGGTTTTCTAAAGATACAACGTTTTTAGCATTTAATATAAAAAATTACATTTATTTATTATGTGTAATACACATGGTTTTTAAGGATGTAATTTTTTATTATTTGGTAGATTTATTCAACCCGATTATACATGGGTTTTTTTAACGATACGGCGTTTTTAGTATTTAGTATACAAAATTACATTTATTTAATCTGTATAATACACATGGTTTTTAAAGATATAATTTTTTAATTATTTGATATATAAAATTACATTTATTTAACCCGCACATATACAGGGTTCATAAAAATATTTTTTTTTTATTATTCAATATATAAAATTACATTTATTCAATCCGTGTAATACACGAGGTTCTAACCTAGTAAACATTATAAAATAAATGTTTTTTTTTTGGTTTTTGGTTCTGCTTTTTTGGTTTTTAGAAAAGGAAAAAACTGAACCCGAACAGTAAAACTTGGTTTAAAGAAAATACCAGACCGGCGCGTTAGTTTTTAGTATGGTTCAGTTATTACGGTTAATATGGTTTCTGTTCAGTTATATCGATTTTAAATCTCACCCCTAAGTTGAATTTTTTGCAACAGGGAGTGACATTTCTCTGGTTGACATCCATTCTTCCACAACTAACACCTTCATCTTGCCAAGGACCGGACACGGGTTACAGCTCACCAACACGAGCCCAACTCGGTTTCCTCTACGCATCTTTTGGTCTAATGTCGATCGGGTCGGCTTGCATCAGACCGTGTTCCATAGCCTTTGGTGCAGACCAGCTCAAACACCGGAACAACCAGAGGCTCATCGATAGCTACTTTAACTGGTACTATGCTGCCAACACGGTTTCCATTGTTATTGCTACTTCTGTTGTGGTCTACATTCAAGACCAATTTGGTTGGCGGGTCGGGTTTGCGGTTCCAGTTTTGGCCATGTTGTGTTCTGCTCTCATGTTCTTACTCGGGTCACCTCTTTATGTCAAAGTCAAAGTTGACAAGAGCCCGTTTTCGGGTTTGACTCAAGTCTTAATCGTTGCATTTAGGAACCGTAAGATCCGTCTTCTTCCTGGTGACTGCTATAATCATAGCAATGATATAGATCAAGTTGAGTTAACCGACAGTTTGAGGTTTGAAAATTACTCATTACATGACCTCTTATCTAACTTGTCTATTTTGTCACCTCTAATTTTTTTCGTTATTATCTAAATTTGTATTTTAGGTTTCTTAACAAAGCGTGTGTTGTTAGAGATGTGGACATTGGTTCTTTAGGCTCGAACTCGTGTGGTATCCCCACAGTCGAAAATGTGGAATCCCTCAAATCCCTAATTCGGATAATACCTATTTGGTCATCGGGCATTATACTATTCGTAAACGTGTTGCAAACGTTCCCAACACTTGAAGCCGAAAAAATGAACCGAAAGATCACCTCAAGGTTCGAGATCCCGGCAGCATCTTTCAGCTTGCTCATGCTTTTGACAATCACAATATGGATCCCGTTTTATGACCGTGTTATGGTCCCGTTTCTAGCAAAATTTACACACGAGCCTCGTGGCCTCAACCTGAAAACCCGGATGGGAGTTGGGATAATATTGTCAATCATAACCATGGTAGTATCCGCAATCGTGGAAACCATAAGGCGTGATTTAGCAAACGCAAACACGATGGTTGTCATGTCAGCAATGTGGTTGGTCCCACAGTTTGTATTACTAGGTTTAACCGAAGCGTTTAATGCAATTGGACAATTGGAGTTTTATTATTCCGAGCTCCCAAATAGTATGTCGAGTTTAGCAATGGTTATGTTTATGGTGAGCATGACGGTTGCTTCGCTTGTTGCAAGCCTTTTAACTAATATTGTGGACTCTGTTACTGGCCAAGGAGGTGGCGTAAGTTGGCTGTCGAGTGATATCGACGAGGGACACGTTGATTACTATTATTGGTTGCTTAGTTTCTTGACTTTGCTCAACTTTGTCTACTACTTAATTTGTTGTCGTGTTCATCGAAGTTTTTCTTCGTCGGAAAGTAGGTTGTCCCATGTCGTCGATAAAGAAAGATTTGATGGCATTGAAGGCAAACATTGAGTTATAACTATAAGTATCTAAATATAATTTGTATGTTGGATAAATAATAGTTGGGATCAATATAAGTTATAGCGTTTATTTGGAGCTATAAACTTTTGTTGTTTATATTTATTTTTTCCGGGTGTTTATCAAATAATAAGACACAGAAAACATAATATTTGTGAATGAACATGAGGTTTATATACATGAATCTAACTTGAGCTTGAGCATAGAGTTCGATTCAAATTAAAGCAAGTTCCCAAGTATTCCATACATCAAATGCAACGATCTTACAAAGAGCTCGTAAGATCATCGTTGTAATGAAAAATGAATAAAGATAACAAAAAATATAATAGAATAAATAATTATATATTATTGAAAAGATGTATAATATCATTAGGCGTGATTTAGCAAACTCAAACACGCCAGTTGATATATCAGCAATGTGGTTGGTCCCACAATTTGTGTTACTAGGTTTAACCGAAGCATTTAATGGAATTGGACAATTGGAGTTTTATTATTCTAAGCTCCCAAATTGTAGGGCAAGTCTAGTGATGGTTATGTTTACTGTGAGCATGGCGGTTGCTTCGCTTGTTGCTAGCATTTTATCTAATATCCTAAACTCCATTACTGGCCAAGGAGGTGACGTAAGTTGGCTCTCGAGTGATACTAACGCGGGCCACGTGGATTACTACTATTGGTTGCTTAGTTCCTTGAATTTCCTCAACTTTTTATATTACTTGATTTGTTGTCGTGTTCATCTGAGTTTTTCTTCATCGGAACGTAGGTTGTCCCATGCTGTTGATATGGAGGGATAAGTTATAGCGTTTATTTGGAGCTATAAACTTTTATATGTGTTTTTATAGAAGTATCCTTGGTCTTATGTTATATTTTTTTTTATTGATAAGTAATTTATTATTAAATAATCAGATAAAAAATTTAAATATTATGGTTTGTGTAATTGTGTAGATTAGCGAAGTATACATACCCAACAAGACAGACACGTTAGGAACTAATGCCGGATAACAATTTAAGCATTTTTATCTGTTCGTTTTTTTTCCTTTTGTGTTGTTATTGTTATTGTGAGCCTATTTGGAAATAAACTTGTTTTCTACTAATTCTGTTATAGTATGTGTTATTTACAAAATTAAAAAAAAAACATGAAATTGTGCTAGTATGTAACAGTATGTGTTGTTTATAAAATTAAAAAAAATGAAATTGTGCTACTTATGTAATAATATCTGTTGTTTACAAAACTAAAAAAACATGAAATTGTGCTGATTACGGTGCTGATTAATGTGTTGATTACACTGTTATGCTGATTACAGGATATACTGACAGTGGTGGTGTGGGATGTTACCGTTGGATGTATGATCGGTGGTGTTACCGTGCTGAGCAGCTGATGTTGACGATGATGCTGATTACAGTAGTGCTGATTCGATGATGAAGAATATATTAGAAGATTAGGATTTGATCTAATATTGCATGAATTTAGGGATAATTTAATTATTAATATTAGTTAGATATAAATAAAAGGGTATAAAAAGTTTAAAATACCCGTAAATCAGTTTTTTGATCGAGGACAAATGTCACTAAATTGTTTGTACTTGTAGTTTGTATAAAAAATAGATGTTTGTATTTGACTTAACTAATTGTTTGAAGTGATTCATATAAGTTTCTCACTGTCATTACTTTCGAATTACTTTTTTTTCAAAAAAAAATTTTTCTATGTTATTTACTTATGTAGAATTTCTATTTTATTTTTAATCTACCAGCAGTTTGGTTGATTATCAAGTGGATATGCTTTCCAATTATCTTATGTAGTTATGTTACTCTAATCCAATCTATTTTCTTGTTTAGTTTCTTAGAAATACTATGTTGTTATTCAAACATTCATATACAAAGCTCATTATTATTAATTTATTATTAGAGTTAAATGTCATTTTAGTCCATGTGGTTTAGTCCATTTTGCCAGTTTAGTCCAAAGATTTCATTTTTAACCTGTGGGTCCAAAAAGGTTTCACAGTTGCCATTTTAGTCCACTGGGTTAACTTCATCCATTTTTTCTGTTAACGAGAAGGCCAATTCGGTCATTTTATATGTCTAAATTGCTCTTTTAGTTAACAGAATTACATACAAAATGACCAAATTGGCATTCTCGTTAACAGAAAAAATGGATGAAGTTAACCCAGTGGATTAAAATGGCAACTGTGAAACCTTTTTGGACCCACAGGTTAAAAATGAAACCTTTGAACTAAACTGGGAAAATGGCCCAAACCACAGGGACTAAAATAGCATTTAACTCTATTATTTCAAATTATTGATTTTCGGTATTCGTGAAAATAAATTCCTCATATATTTTATCAAGTTTACTTCTTATTAATCAGGTCGAGGTCGAGCCTCAAATCTCAGCTCGATTTGTAATTCGAGCTCGAGCCAGTTATCTAACTTGTCTATTTTGTCACCTCTAATTTTTTTCGTTATTATCTAAATTTGTATTTTAGGTTTCTTAACAAAGCGTGTGTTGTTAGAGATGTGGACATTGGTTCTTCAGGCTCGAACTCGTGTGGTATTCCCACAGTCGAAAATGTGGAATCCCACAAATCCCTAATTCGGATAATACCTATTTGGTCATCGGGCATTGTACTATTTGTAAACGTGTTGCAAACGTTCCCAACACTTGAAGCCGAAAAAATGAACCGAAAGATCACCTAAAGGTTCGAGATCCCGCCAACATCTTTCAGCTTGTTCATGCTTTTGACAATCACAATATGGATCCCGGTTTATGACCGTGTTATGGTCCCGTTTCTAGCAAAATTTACACAAGAGCCGCGTGGCCTCAACCTGAAAACCCGAATGGGAGTTGGGATAATATTGTCAATCATAACCATGGTAGTATCCGCAATCGTGGAAACCATAAGGCATGATTTAGCAAACTCAAACACAACGGTTGTCATGTCAGCAATGTGGTTGGTCCCACAGTTTGTATTACTAGGTTTAACCGAAGCGTTTAATGCAATTGGACAATTGGAGTTTTATTATCCTGAGCTCCCAAGTAGTATGTCGAGCTTAGCCACAGTTATGTTTATGGTGAGCATGGCGGTTGCTTCGCTTGTTGCAAGCCTTTTAACTAAGATTGTGGACTCGATTACTGGCCAAGGAGGTGGCGTAAGTTGGCTGTCGAGTGATATCGACGAGGGACACGTGGATTACTATTATGGGTTGCTTAGTTTCTTGACCTTGCTCAACTTTGTCTACTACTTAATTTGTTGTCGTGTTCATCGAAGTTTTTCTTCGTCGGAAAGTAGGTTGTCCCATGCCACCGATAAAGAAAGATTTGATGGCATTGAACGCAAGACTTGAGTTTTAACTATAAGTATCTAAATACAATTTGTATGTTGCATAAATAA
The DNA here is from genome assembly GCF_002127325.2 of Helianthus annuus. Classification (NCBI taxonomy): domain Eukaryota; kingdom Viridiplantae; phylum Streptophyta; class Magnoliopsida; order Asterales; family Asteraceae; genus Helianthus; species Helianthus annuus. The sequence continues at coordinate 145,284,033 of NC_035433.2, forward strand.
CAGTTGGGATCGTTATTAGTTATAGCGTTTATTTGGAGCTATAAACTTTTGATGTTTATGTTTATATTTTCGGAAAATAATTAGATACAAAAAACACAATTTTTGTGAATGAATATGAGGTTCACATACATGAATCTAACACGAGCTTGAGTATAGAGTTCGATTCAAATTAATGCAAGTTCCCAAGTATTCCATACTTCAAATGCATCGATCTTACAAAGAGTTCGTAAGATCGATGTAATGAAAAATTAATAAAGATAACAAAAAATAGAATAAATTAAATAACTATGTATTGTTGAAAAGATATATTAATTCATTTTACAGTTACATAAAACAAATTTTAACTTGTAATATAATTTTTATATTAATATTGTTTTTTTCTTGAAAAAATCTAATTTAAAATGTCGACGTGTCAGTATTTGTAGCTTGATACTGCATAAATGAAAGTTGGACACATTTAGTCGTTTGTAAATCTACCCATTAAAAAAGAGTTGTTAGGTAGTCAGGGCCGGGCTCCTTAAGTTATAAGAACTAGGCTATAGCCTAGGGTCTCCCGAAAATTTGGGGCTTCCAATCGGCCAATTAAGAATCAAATGAATAGTGATTTTATATTTTAATTAGGTTAGAGCCTCGTATATTACACGGATTGAATAAATGTAATTTTATATATTAAATAATAAAAATTATATCTTTATGAACCTTATATATTGTACGAGTTAAATGAATGTAATGTTATATATCAAACAATAAAAAAGTTATATCTTTAAAAACCATGTGTATTACACAGATTAAATAATTGTAATTTTGTATACTAAATACTAAAAACGTCGTATCTTTAAAAAAAACTTGTGTATAATCGGGTTGAATAAATCTACCAAATAGTAAAAAATTACATCCTTAAAAACCCCGTATATTACACGTGTTGAATAAATATAAAAAATAGTTATATCTTTAAAAAACCATGTGTATTATGCAGATTAAATAAATGTATTTTTGTATATTAAATACTAAAAACGTGGTATCTTTAAAAAACCCGTGTATAGTCGGGTTGAAAAATCTATCAAATAATAAAAAAGTTGTATCCTAAATAAATGTAATTTTGTATATTAAATACTAAAAACGTCATATCTTTAAAAAATCGTGTATAGTCGGGTTGAAAAATCTACCAAATAATAAAAAAATTATATCCTTAAAAACCTCGCGTTTTAATCAAGTTGAATAAACAAAATTTTGTATACCAAATAATAATAAAAATTTGTGTTTTTTAGTAATTAGGATAACATTTAATATTAATTTATTATTTTCATATTTAACATAAGATAAGTAGATAAGAGAGGTATTTGTTTTAAAAATATATTAAATTAACAATTTAGATTTGAGGATAATAGTTTATTAAAGTATGAAAAGATTTAATATTAATTTATTATTTATTTATTTAGTTAAATATAAATCTGAGGATACCTTCAATGATTGACACATGTCCAAAAATTGGTTTCTTTTATTATAGTAGTTAGATTAGATAATATATAGTTTTTTCTAAACTTTATTATTTTAATATTATAATAATAATAATTATTTTCTTTACTTTTTAACTTTAGTCCTTTTTTTAATATTAGGGTTTGGGATAAACCCGGTGTCAACCGATATCAAACCAGTACTTGTATTGAAAATACCGGGACGGTCCTGTTTGGTATCAGTACATGAAGGTAAAAACCGGTACTAATACAAAAAACGTCAAAAATTGGTGCCAAATTGATATTGGAAAATTTTTTGGTTCGGGAAATTCAGTGCTGCTACCCCGTACCATTTGCTCATCCCTGATCACTGTTACCGTACGAACAACGGTATCGTACAACGTTTTTTGTTGATTTTCTTCAACTTTTAATTTTTTCTTATTTTAGTTTCATGGGTAGGCATGAGCTCGGTGCCAACCGATACAGAATCGGTACTGATACCTAAAATACCGGTTACGGTACCGCTATATGAAGGTAAAAAACGGTAGTGAACCGGTACCACGAACGCCAAAAGTTGGTACCGGATTGGTACTTAAGATCTTTCGGTTCGACAAATTTGGTAACGCCAACAGTTTGTATTACTAGGTTTAACTGAAGCGTTTAATGCAATTGGACAATTGGAGTTTTATTATTCCGAGCTCCCAAATAGTATGTCGAGTTTAGCCATGGTTATGTTTATGGTGAGCATGGCGGCTGCTTCGCTTGTTTCAAGCCTTTTAACTAATATTGTGGACTCGGATACTAGCCAAGGAGGTGACGTAAGTTGGCTGTCGAGTGATATCGACGAGGGACACGTGGATTACTATTATTGGTTGCTTAGTTTCTTGACTTTTCTCAACTTTGTCTACTACTTAATTTGCTATCGTGTTCATCAGAGTTTTTCTTCGTCGGAAAGTAGGTTGTCCCATGCCATCAATAAAGAAAGATTTGATGGCATTGAAGGCAAACCTTGAGTTATAACTATAAGTATCTAAATACAATTTGTATGTTCGGTAAATAATAGTTGGGATCGTTATAAGTTATAGCGTCGTTTATTTGGAGCTATAAACTTTTGTTGTTTATGTTTATTTTTTCGGGATGTTTATCTAATAATCTGTTAGTATCCTGCTGATATTAACTCGAAATTTGAAACAGAAAAACAAAAAAGTAGAAAAGAAACAGTAACAGTAAACCGGGCTTGTGTTTGACACAATTCCCTTAAACAGATTCGCTGTCTACTCCCAGGGTACGCCGGTTCGAAGCAGCAACAGCGCACTGCCGAACTTGAGACTTGCCTGAAAAGAAACAGGAGAGATGTTGCAGAGATTGAGAGAGGAGAATTTGTTTGATGGTGTGTCTCAGCTGTGTTGGTATGATCTGGTTTTATAGTCACAGAACTCATAACCGGATTTTGGACATTAATTGTCGCAAATTAAAAACCAAATAATTTTCATTAGTACAATTTTAAAACTGATATTAATAACCGTTTAAAATGAAACTCAATAATGATCGTCATCAATACTGAATAATCATTTCAGTTTAAAACTCATTAACAAGACCAACAATTTCAGTTTTAAAGACTAATTAAAAAATTAGGCGGTCTAGTGCGCAAAAACTGCCTCACGCGGGCCTGGGTTTTTCGAGCTGCATTCGTGTCCTCAGGACGTGCGGGCACGCAAAGTTCAACAAAATTCCAGTTCCGGAACTCAATTTTTTCACCCCCCTGCACGCGCGGGTAGGACTTGTGATAAAACATGTCATAAGACTACAATTGGTTGGTTAAGGTTTTACCTTATAAATAACCTTTCCTTTTGTTCCCACACCAATGTGGGACAAGGTGGTTTTACCACTTGAGACTTTCATTCACACCAAAACTTCCAACAATCCCCCACATGAATGGAGGTCGATGTCAGAAACAACATTATTCCCATTTGATTTCAGCAGTTGAGTTTTACATACGATCGGTAGGTGTTACCCTTTGAACCTTCGCTCATGAAATGCACTTAGCCCACTGGCTCTGAGTAGACATCGATGTCTTTGAACTCTTCTTCCATTTATGTAGACGACAATACATTTCACATAAGACTCTCCTTGACAACGTCAAGTCCTCATAGTTATGTTCGTTATGGCCGTGAACATAATCCTGGTTCTGCAAGAGCCATTAAGTATTGTGCCCCAACAATACCCTTCGAAGCGACCCCACTTCTTTCTCACATAGGTGATTCACTATGTATGGTTACCTTAGTCGAATTATTAAAAGCCATAAGCTTAGCCTCACACTTGTCAGTTTTAGGAATGGACTAAGAAGTTTATTAAGCTTTGTAATAAACTCCCTTTTAAATACGTAGGGTTATCCCCCACAGTGACCTCACTCATTCATACAATTAGGTTTTCCTATTGAACTCAGTTCTTGGGATCTCTAGTCTATTGAGTTAGGTTTCCATCATATGAACTTAACTTTTCAAGGGCTTCAGTTCCATTCCCATAGATGACTTCTGAACTAACTAATTAACTATCATCTTAGTTCAGAATCGAAAGATCACCTCAAGGTTCGAGATCCCGGCAGCATCTTTTAGCTTGTTCATGCTTTTGACAATCACAATATGGATCCCGTTTTATGGCCGTGTTATGGTCCCGTTTCTAGCAAAATTTACACACGGGCCTCGTGGGCTCAACCTGAAAGCCAGAATGGGAGTTGGGATAATATTGTCAATCATAACCATGGTAGTATCCGCAATCGTAGAAACCATAAGGCATGATTTAGCAAACTTAAACACGACGGGTGTCATGTCAGCAATGTGGTTGGTCCCACGGTTTGTATTACTAGGTTTAACCGAAGCGTTTAATGCAATTGGACAATTGGAGTTTTATTATTCCGAGCTCCCAAATAGTATTTCGAGTTTAGCAATGGTTATGTTTATGGTGAGCGTGGCCGTTGCTTCGCTTGTTGCAAGCCTTTTAACTAATATTGTGGACTCTGTTACTGGCCAAGGAGGTGGAGTAAGTTGGCTGCGAGTGATATTGACGAGGGACACGTGGATTACTGTTATTGGTTGCTTAGTTTCTTGACTTTGCTCAACTTTGTCTACTACTTAATTTGTTGTCGTGTCCGTCGGAGTTTTTCTTCGTCAGAAAGTAGGTTGTCCCATGCCGTCGATAAAGAAAGATTTGAAGGCATTGAAGGCAAACCTTGAGTTTTAACTATAAGTATCTAAATATAATTTGTATGTTGGGTAAATAGTAGTTGGGATCGTTATAAGTTACAGCGTTTATTTGGAGCTATAAACGTTTGTTGTTTTTGTTTATTTTTTCGGGATGTTTAGCAAATAATCAGATACATAAAACATAATTTTTGTGAATGAATATGAGGTTCACATACATGAATCTAACACGAGCTTGAGCATAGAGTTCGATTCAAATTAAAGCAAGTTCCCAAGTATTCCATACATCAAATGTATCGATCTTTCAAAGAGTTCGTAAGATCGATGTAATGAAAAATGTATTGTTGAAAAGATATATTAATTCATTTTACAGTTACATAAAACAAATTTTAACTTGTAATATAATTTTTTATATGAATATTGTTTTTTCTTGAAAAAATCTAATTTAAAATGTCTACCTGTCAGTATAAAATACAATGTTAAATTATTGAAGGATGATGTTATATTTGTAGCTTGATACTGCATAAATGAAAGTTGAAGGACACATTTAGTCGATTGTAAATCTACACATTAAAAAAGAGTTGTACGTAGTCATATCATCATATCCATATAATTGTTGTTTTACAGTGATACTCTTTGAATTCTTTATTTAAATTGGAATTCTTGAGATGCATCTATTGTCCATATGTGGCCATTTAATGGGTGTGACCACCACTAGCGGGTTCAGAATTATTTTTCCCTCTGTTCATTTTTGTAGGTGTTCGAATTTTGATCAACTCAACGTTAGAATTTTTGAATCAGTAGGACTTTATTATCACTAAAGTGCTTCAAAAAACCGGATGGTTGAAAAAGTTATTATGGAAAAAAAATGAACATTGGTTCTCCGAGCTCGAACCTTTGTGGTGTCCCCACAGTCGAAAATGTGGAATCCCTCAAATTCTTAATTCGGATAATACTTGTTTGGTCATCAGGCATTCTAGTATTAGTAGGCATGTTGCAAGCATTCCCAACATTTAGAAGCCGAAAAAATGAACCGAAACATCACCTCATGGTTCCAGATCCCGGCAGCATCATTCTCTTTGTTCATGCTTTTGTCAATCACTATATGGATCCCATTTTATGACCGTGTTTTAGTCCCATTTCTAGCAAAATTTACACACGAGCCACGTGCTTAACCCGAAAATCCGAATGGGAGTTGGGATGATATTGTCGATCATAGCCATGGTAGTATCCGCAATCATGAAAACCAAAAGGCGTGATTTAGCAAACTCAAACACGCCAGTTGATATGTCAGCAATGTGGTTGGTCCCACAATTTGTGTTGCTAGGTTTAACCGAAGCGTTTAATGGAATTGGACAATTGGAGTTTTATTATTCTGAGCTCCCAAATAGTATGGCAAGTCTAGTGATGGTTATGTTTACGATGAGCATGGCGGTTGCTTCGCTTGTTGCTAGCCTTTTAAGTTTTAACTAATGTCGTAGACTCGGTTACTGGCCAAGGAGGTGATGTAACTTGGCTCTCGAGTGATATTAACGCAGGCCGCGTGGATTACTACTATTGGTTGCTTAGTTTATTGAATTTGCTCAACTTTTTGTACTACTTGATCTGTTATCGGGTTCATCGGAGCTTTTCTTCATCAGAATGCAGGTTGTCCCATGCTATTGATATATAGGAATAAGTTATAGCGTTTATTTGAAGCTATAAACTTTTGTATGTGTTTTTTATAGAAGTATCCATGGTCTTATGTTATCTTTTTTATTGATAAGTAATTTATTATTAAATAATCAGATAAAAAAAACATCAACTATTATGGTTTGTGTAGATTAGCGAAGTATACATACCCAACAAGATAGACACGTTAGGAACTAATGCCGGATAACAAGTTAAGCATTTTTATGTGTTCAGCTTTTTTTTCCTTTTTTTTGTTGTTGTTATTGTGAGCCTATTTGTAAATAAACTTGTTTTCTACTAGTTATGTAATAGTATATGTTATTTACAAAATAAAAATAAAAATATGAAATTGTGCTAGTATGTAACGGTATGTGTTGTTTATAAAATTAAAAAAAAAATTGCTCTAGTTATGTAATAATATATGTTGTTTACAAAGCTAAAAAACATGAAATTGTGCTAATTACGGTGTTGATTAATGTGTTGATTACAGTGTTATGCTGATTACAGGATGTGCTGACGGTGGTGGTATGGGATGTTACCGTCGGATGTACCGATGGTGGTGTTACCGTGCTGATGTTGACGATGTGCTGATTACGGTGTTGACGATGATGTTAATTACGGTGCTGATGATTGATGATGCTGATTACAGTGCTGATTCGATAATGAAAAATAGATTAGGATTTAAACTAATCTTGCATGAATTTAAGGATAATTTAATTATTGTTTTTATTTAGATATAAATAAAAGGATATAAAAAGTCTAAAATACCCTTAAATCAATTTTTTAATTGAGAACATATACATTAAATTGTTGGTTTTTATAGTTAGTATAAAAAATAGATGTTTGTATACTATCCTATTCCTAGTTTGACTTAACTAATTGTTTGAAGTGATTGATATAAGTTTCTCATTGTCATTACTTTCGAATTACTTTTTTTTTTCCTACTAAAAAGTTCTATGTTATTTACTTATGTAGAATTTCTATTCTATTTTTAATCTACCAGCAGTTTGATTGGATTATCATGAGGATATGCTTTCCAATTACCTTATGTTTCTCTTATCCAATCTATTTTGTTTAGTTTCTTAGAAATACGATGTTGTTATTCAAACATATACAAGCTCATTATTATTTAATGCGCTAAATTGGGATAGGTAGTTAGATTTTAACCTTCGTGATGTAATTCCCTAACTTTGTTTTGTCGGGTTCTTCCCTAACTTTGTTTTGTCAGGTTCTTCAGTTTTGTTTTGTTTTGTCGGGTTCTTCAGTTTCTTGCTGACCCGGGTTCTATATGTTATATAGAAATTATTATTGCCGTTCAAAAAAAAACAAGCTTATTATTATTATTATTATTATTATTATTATTATTATTATTATTATTATTATTATTATTATTACCATTGATTTTCGGTATTCGTGAAAATGAATTCCTGCTATATTTTTCTTCACGTGTTACTTCTTAATAATACATTTTCAACTTTAGCTCCTTTGGCCACATGAGCCCAACCTTTTTAATTATTTCTTCTCCACCCAATCACTCAAACCATATCACAATTGTTTTGGCCATATATATGAAGAAAGCTTATCAACAATCTTTATGTGGACTCCTCAGTCTCCCAATGTCACTTTCGCTCCAATTATTATAAAAAAAATGATAGTATCCTAAGTTGCAATCAATCAAACCATAGATCCACCATGGGAACACATTTGAATCAAGACACATCGAGCGTCGAAGCCGAGTTACAATCGAAATTACTCCACAACGATCACCATGTTCAAAAGGGTGGTCTCAGGACAATGCCCTTCATCATAGGTACGTACATTATTTGTTCATCACTTTCGGTTTTGGTTTTGGTTTTGGTTTTGGTTTTGGTTTTGGTTTTGATTTACCTTTGTGTTTTGTTTTGTAGTAAATGAAGCATTTGAGAGAGTTGCGAGTAGCGGAGTGATGGCGAACATGATCTTCTATCTAATGGAAGTTTATCACATGGAAGCTGCAACCGGAACCATTGTACTCTTCATTTGGACCGCGCTTTCGAATGGTCTCTCCATTGTTGGGGGTGTCATATCCGACGCTTATTTGGGTCGGTTTCGGGTCATTGCAACCGGGTCTTTCTTTAGTCTTGTTGTAAGTCCATATCATCCATATTCCTATTCCATCTGGGTCGGTTTTAGGCTCAAACCGAATAAAAAACTAAAACTTCTTCGTGTTTTCAACATGTCATTTGAACTTGAAATGTTTGTACTGAAAAAATCTGGGACCAATATGTATATTTTTTTTAGTTAATGATTAATTTTGCTTTAATTTTTGTATTGTTAATCATTAATTGATTATTACACATTAATTTTTTTTTGTTACACCACTTGTTAACTTCTTAACTTTTAAAATAGAGTAAATTACGATTTTAGCCCCTGTGGTTATATCACTTTTATCCCAAAAATAACTCTTTTAACATCTGAGCCTCCAACGTCTGTTTTTATAACTCTTTTGGCCCCTAACACTAATCCCATCCTTTACTTTTAGAGCCCAAAAGGGTTAGAAAAAAAGACGTTGGGGGCTAAAAGGGTTAGGAAAAAAGACGTTGGGGGCTCAGATGTTAAAGGATTTCTTTTTGGGCTAAAAGTGTAAAAGTGATATAACCACAGGGGCGAAAATCATAATTTACTCTTCAAAATTAAAAAAAAAATAAATCTAAATTTCAATAATCTATTATCTATTATCTATTATACTATAATAAAAGAAACCAAGTTTTGGACACGTGTCATTCATTGAAGGTATCCTCAAATTTATATTTATTTTATATTAACTAAATAAATAATAAATTAATATTAAACCTTATCATACTTTAATAAAATAATATCCTCAAATCTAAATTGTTAATTTAATATATTTTTAAAATAAATACCTCTATTACCTACTTATCTTATATTAAATATATAAATAATAAATTAATATTAAATGTTATCCTAATTTATTAAAAATATAACTTTTTAATAATTTGTATACAAAATTAAATTTATTCCACACCTGTAAAATGCGGGGTTTTAAAAAATATAACTTTTTTTTTATTATTTGCTATACAAAATTACATGTGTATAACCCGTGTAATATACAAAGTATTTAAAGATATAACTTTTTATCATTTGCTATGTAAAATTAGATTTATTCAACACGTGTAATACAAGGGTTTTTGAAGGATATAATGTTTTTATTATTTGGTATATTTTTCAACCCAACAATACACGGGTTTTCTAAAGATACGACGTTTATAGCATTTAATATACAAAATTACATTTATTTAATATGTGTAATACACATGGTTTTTAAGGATGTATTTTTTTTTATTATTTGGTAGATTTATTCAACCAGATTATACACGGGTTTTTTTAACGATACAACGTTTTTAGTATTTAGTATACAAAATTACATTTATTTAATCTGTGTAATACACATGGTTTTTAAAGATATAATTTTTAATTATTTGATATATAAAACTACATTTATTTAACCCATACATATACGGGGTTCATAAAAATATAATTTTTTATTATTCAATATATAAAATTACATTTATTTAATCCGTGTAATACACGGGGTTCTAACCTAGTAAACATTATAAAATAAACGGTTTTTTTTTTGGTTTTTGGTTCTGCTTTTTTGGTTTTTAGAAAAGAAAAAACTGAATCCGAACAGTAAAACTTGGTTTAAAGAAAATACCAGACCGACGCGTTAGTTTTTAGTATGGTTCAGTTATTACGGTTAATATGGTTTCGGTTCGGTTATATCGATTTTAAATCTCACCCCTAAGTTGAACTTTTTTGCAACAGGGAGTGACATTTCTCTGGTTGACATCCATTCTTCCTCAACTAACACCTTCATCTTGCCAAGGACCGGACACGGGTTGCAGCCCACCAACACGAGCCCAACTCGGTTTCCTCTACGCATCTTTTGGTCTAATGTCGATCGGGTCGGCTTGCATCAGACCGTGTTCCATAGCCTTTGGTGCAGACCAGCTCAAACACCGGAACAACCAAAGGCTCATCGATAGCTACTTTAACTGGTACTATGCTGCCAACACGGTTTCCATTGTTATTGCTACTTCTGTTTTGGTCTACATTCAAGACCAATTTGGTTGGCGGGTCGGGTTTGCGGTTCCAGTTTTGGCCATGTTGTGTTCTGCTCTCATGTTCTTACTCGGGTCACCTCTTTATGTCAAAGTCAAAGTTGACAAGAGCCCGTTTTCGGGTTTGACTCAAGTCTTAATCGTTGCGTTTAGGAACCGTAAGATCCGTCTTCTTCCTGGTGACTGCTATAATCATAGCAATGATATAGATCAAGTTGAGTTAACCGACAGTTTGAGGTTCGAAAATTACTTATTACATGACCTGTTATCTAACTTGTCTATTTTGTCACCTCTAATTTTTTTCGTTATTATCTAAATTTGTATTTTAGGTTTCTTAACAAAGCGTGTGTTGTTAGAGATGTGGACATTGGTTCTTCAGGCTCGAACTCGTGTGGTATCCCCACAGTCGAAAATGTGGAATCCCTCAAATCCCTAATTCGGATAATACCTATTTGGTCATCGGGCATTATACTATTTGTAAACGTGTTGCAAACGTTCCCAACACTTGAAGCCGAAAAAATGAACCGAAAGATCACCTCAAGGTTCGAGATCCCTGCAGCATCTTTCAGCTTGTTCATGCTTTTGACAATCACAATATGGATCCCGGTTTATGACCGTGTTATGGTCCCGTTTCTAGCAAAATTTACACACGAGCCTCGTGGCCTCAACCTGAAAACCCGAATGGGAGTTGGGATAATATTGTCAATCATAACCATGGTAGTATCCGCAATCGTGGAAACCATAAGGCGTGATTTAGCAAACTCAAACACGACGGTTGTCATGTCAGCAATGTGGTTGGTCCCACAGTTTGTATTACTAGGTTTAACCGAAGCGTTTAATGCAATTGGACAATTGGAGTTTTATTATTCTGAGCTCCCAAGTAGTATGTCGAGTTTAGCCACAGTTATGTTTATGGTGAGCATGGCGGTTGCTTCGCTTGTTGCAAGCATTTTAACTAATATTGTGGACTCGGTTACTGGCCAAGGAGGTGGCGTAAGTTGGCTGTCGAGTGATATCGACGAGGGACACGTGGATTACTATTATTGGTTGCTTAGTTTCTTGACTTTGCTCAACTTTGTCTACTACTTAATTTGTTGTCGTGTCCATCGAAGTTTTTCTTCGTCGGAAAGTAGGTTGTCCCATCCTGTCGATAAAGAAAGATTTGATGGCATTGAACGCAAGACTTGAGTTTTAACTATAAGTATCTAAATACAATTTGTATGTTGCATAAATAACAGTTGGGATCGTTATTAGTTATAGCGTTTATTTGGAGCTATAAACTTTTGATGTTTATGTTTATATTTTCGGAAAATAATTAGATACAGAAAACATAATTTTTGTGAATGAATATGAGGTTCACATACATGAATCTAACACGAGCTTGAGTATAGAGTTCGATTCAAATTAATGCAAGTTCCCAAGTATTCCATACTTCAAATGCATCGATCTTACAAAGAGTTCGTAAGATCGATGTAATGAAAAATTAATAAAGATAACAAAAAAATAGAATAAATTAAATAACTATGTATTGTTGAAAAGATATATTAATTCATTTTACACTTACATAAAACAAATTTTAACTTGTAATATAATTTTTTATATAATATTGTTTTTTTTCTTGAAAAAATCTAATTTAAAATGTCTACGTGTCAGTATAAAATACAATGTTAAATTATTGGAGGATGATGTTGTATTTGTAGCTTGATACTACATAAATGAAAGTTATCTACCCATTAAAAAAGAGTTGTTAGGTAGTCAGGGCCCGGCTCCTTAGGCCGGGGGGTATGGGGCGGGACTTTTGGCGTGGGTTGGGGTAAAACTGTAACGCCCTGCATTTTCAAACATCCTACATTTAGAAACCTTACGTGAAATTCTATCTTTGGAAATCTTGTGTTCTTATAACCATTCTTTCATCGTAATCGTTGTAAAATACGGAACTTGCTTCGTAAATAAAACTTGTACATTACACTTTTTACCTAGTTAAATCATGTTTTATTTCATATTTCACCTTGTTACAAGTTAGGGGAAACATTGTTGCATATTAGTACACAACTTAATTAACAAAATTACTCATTATAATGTTTTAAAAAAAATAATAAAGAAATATGGCAGCCCAATTCAGCAAAATTCAGCCCCATATAGTTGGGTTTTGTGGGCTAGTTTCAAGGTGTAACCCCTTCTAAACACTTCCAAAGCCCAACCCATTGAAACCCTAATCCTTCCCCCTATAAATACCACCTATAACCAGCCTCCCTACCACTTTTGCAACCCTAAAAACTCACAAAACATCCACCAAACCGTAGCTGAAAGCAAGGGTTCGAGTAGATTGACACCCCTTCACGAAAATGAGCATAACTCACTCAATTCTTATCCGATTCACTCGATTCTTTTTCCTACTTGCTTGTATAATCATGGGGTTCGATTCCTAGACTTCTCCTTGGAGAAATCAGACCTGGAAATGCCCCGAAATAGTCCATAAACTTTCTGTTTGTTTTTATGTTCATCAAAAACTTGTTTAAACCTATGCAACTTGTGTCCAACACATCTCATACCTATGTCCTAATGCTTACAACTTATCCCATGGTTGGTTAAGCTTAAAAACAAGGTTGAGACATTTAAAATCAGAGGATTAAACCTCATAAACTTGGTGTTTTGTTTAGGGTTTTTAACCCACAAGTCATGTCAAACTTTGTCTTTGATACATGAGTGATTATGGAACAACTTGGGTTGTCCAAACATACAATCCTCACATGATTTGATGATTTCTCTTAGTTAGTGTGTATATTGCATATTCTTCATTGTATGTTCATGACCCTCCTTGGTTGTTTTTTTTACATCAAGTGTAGTGGTGAACACATAGAGGTGCCTAAATGGAAGACTTGATCTTCCTACCTCCTACATGACTTCTATGACATTTAGAGGTACCAAAATGAAGATTTTAATCTTCTACCTCATGCTTGAACTATTGGACATATATTATATAACCTAAATATATTATTCGAATAATCGAATCTTTGATGATGAACTAGTGTTCATATGTCGGGGTACTAGATTACATCATCCTAGACTATGATAACTTGTCACGATTCTAATGGAACCTTGTTCCATGAAAACATCTAAACTCCTTCGAGTTTCCTAGTGTCAAGAACAAGCATCATATGTACTAAATGATTATTTTCCATGTTATTCTCATATCTTATTTTTATGTTGTTTTAAACACCGAATCTCGACTCTAAACATACTTGAACTTTAACCCTTATACATTCGGACTCTAAATCTCTACTCGTCAACAATTGGATAATCGGAAAACATATGCAAACTTTGTGAGTATACTCGTACTTTTCCCCTTTTACTTTTACCACTTTTGGGGTGTAACATGTTTACCTATTGAAACTTACACATGAACTTTTGTCTAAACACACGAACATTCCTATAACAATGCTTGTATATGTGATGGCTTGATACTTTAAATTTGGGTGATTCTTATGTGTTGAACTTATCATTAACTTCGTACGAGCCAAACCTTGACATATGTAGCGCTATAGGATTGACGACCCGCCTCTACTGAAACTTTGGTTATGTCATGAGCAAGTTGCGTTTTCTTGGTTTGATATGTTAGACACATGCCATATTTAATGTTTATCTTGAATCGCATGCTTGCTATGAGGAATTGTTCACACTTTTATCTTATGCTATGTATGTACCAAACTTGTATACTCGCCTTTGCTTTTGCATTGAATTATTTTAAACATGTTACAGGTTGATGAGGACGATGCTAAGAAAAGAAGTAGCGTTGATGCCTAGATACACATATAGACGTTAGGGTTTAATATGTTGTATCAAATTTTGTTATGTTATCATGTTGTTATGTTAAACTTGTTGTATTTGAATTTCTTGTAATGTTGACTATTTGAAGTTATGAAATGAAATGAAATTTGGAATTTCTAAATATTGTCACAAATAGCGTTATGATGTCTCTAGCAATCTTCACACTTCGTCTCATCCCGATGTTTCCGCCATTGGTTGGGGTGTGACAGATTGGTATCAGAGCCATAACTATAGGGAATTAGGAAAAGTAGGAATGCTTTAACCTATTCTATAGTTTTAGAGCCTTATTCGTATGCTTTGCTTGGACTACTACATGATACCTTATTTGTTACTTATTTATGCTCTTTTAAACATGTATGTTACTCATGTGTAATATTTGACATGTTATTCGTACGCATTAAAGCTTGTTCTATTATGTGTTAACACTTGTTTTATCATTTCATTATTTAAGTACCATTCTTGATCTGCTTTCTTATGTGTTTATACTTGCTTGTGTATTTCTTCAACACACACTTCCCTCATGCATTTTACTCGATTATTCTAAATCCGACAACACTCATATTGTACAAATGAGACGAATTCACCAAAATAGGCGTGAAACCCACAATTTAGTGAACGACTCTCAATCTATCTATTCTTCTTTTTACACGAGATATCGCCATTGAGCTAGGAGTGAAATCCACATCTAAATGGCAAATCTCAAATTTCAAATTCTAGTGGACCCTCGTCAACATGTCGAAATTTAAATTTTGACCCGACGAGTACCAACCACACTTAGGATACGAAATCGTCAAGATAGGGGTGAAACCCGCACCTTGTCGACTAGTTCCACTCCTTGATTTTTCATAAATCCCGCCAAGTCTCGAAATTTCGATTGATTTGGGACATGTAGTAACCGGAAGGGTAAATACCGTTAACCGACTTGTCGGCGAGAGTATTTTACCTATTAGGCCAAAGCATGCTCCTCAAATTCAAAAGACTTTTCGACCACTTTGGTTAGTCAAAGTTCCATTTGGAACACTCCAAACTTTGGTCAAACATGTGTTTCTATTGTTCATTTTATACGATGCAATCTTTCAACCTCGAGTTTACCTTTGATTTCTCTTTTGACACGCACAACATATCGAACCTTTTCGATACATTTATATATGCATGATTTTCATATAATTTAAATTCATATTCCTTGTAACAACTAGTGGAGAGGTATCATCGAGATTGGAGTGACTTCCTTACCTTGACGATTGACTCCACCCCTCTTCCCTTAAAACGACCTCACCAACGAGTTAGGGGTGATTCCCTTACTTAGGTGACCGTTACCCAAAACTTCTCTTTCAAAATATTTTATTATGCAAACCCGATCATGTTTTATACGTAAATCATTTATCATTATTCAAAATACCTACTTATACCGATTTCAAAATACATTGTTTATCAAACGTACTTCTTATTCTACCATCCATTTTCACTCAAATCATATACACGAGATTCTTAATCATGTCTTTACCGTTTTACTACACGAATTTCCAAACCTTACGAAATGCTACCTATCAATTTAATCGATCTACTGAATCTCTTGCCCATGAACTTCACATCTGATTTATTATCTGAAACACGTTCACATTATATCATCATATTATAGACTTCCACTCTTAATCGAAATCAAACTAACCTTTCTCAATTACTTATAAGACCTCATAGATGTTATATGATCGTTTTACCAAATACTCTTTCCAACATCAATAAATCCTTTGTTAAAATTATTTTTAAACAATCACTAAGTTCTTTTACTAAATTTCTTTTCTAAGGGTCGACGTTTTCACAAGAACTTTCAAAGTTCAAAATTTCATGTTTTGATGCAAATGAAACAAACCCGTTATTTAAAAAAAAAAAAAAAACCTTCTCTACAACGCTTAACTCGTCATCCAAATTTCAAAACACGTGGGCTAGAAGACTTCATGGGGACCGACAATTTTCAACATACGTGAACTTCTTTTTTTTTAAACAAAAGTAGCATTTCAATCATTACAAAATACGTTAAGCATGACCAATGAGTACTTTATGTTCCTTTACATATACAAACTATATTCTACCTTTCAAACCAAGCTCAATCTAATTTTGATTCGACAAGCTCAACGTTTTGTTTAAACAACTATACATGCACATCATCATACACATTTTAGACGATATCTCGCGATAACATCATTTATATCGTTCGTATCTACATACTTAACCTTTTTTTTTCTCCGCAATGTCTCAACGTACACCATATACGCAATATTTATTTTTCATACCTACACCTATGTTCATAAGTTTTATGCTTGTACTCATACACATACTACTCATACGTTTTACGCTTCTACTTGTACACATACTACTTACACGTTTTATGTTTATGCTCATACATACATGCGTATTCATACTTAAACTTATGCTCACACTTTCATCCTTACTCATGATTCGTACATTCGTACCTATACGCGAGCGTAATCCGAGGGATTCGCTTACGTGGGTCCCATACATGCTTAAACATAAACATGCTTACATACGACATTCTTCTACGTACACATTCTTATTTTCAAATTCATGTATACCTTGATTCATACATAACTAGTACAAGCTATGTGGATCATGCGACGATCAGTATAATCGCGGGTGCACACGGGATTATAGTGATAGACGTATGAGAACCATAGAGTGTACTACTGTGTATGGTAAGACACGGAACGTAACATGACCCCGAGTAACGAAACGGACGTAATGTGGTTAAAACATGGTGGATACGCCGCTGGTACTTCCTATATATAAGTGTTTTCACCATGTTACCAAACTTTCGTAAAACGTGCCATGAGAAATTCAGTGTGTTGCAGACCTTTTGGACCTAATACAACTTCACGCAACTCACAAACGCATTATATCCGATTATTCATGACGAGACTTCATCCTTAACACACTACGTTCATCTATCCAACACTTATGCTATTCACATACTTGTACTCTTTAAGAGCCATTCGTTCATTCTATACTCGTATTATTTTATACAAAACTCGTTCGCAATCCAGCTTGTTTAAACATTTGAGTCCTAACTTACCTCATTATCTATAAAATAGCCTCCCTATTCTTGATTCTTGTGTAACTATACTTAGTATCTCTCTATTGCTTTATTTAAAGTAACAAATCTTTTCGTTCCTCTCAATAAACAGGTTTTACGAAAGTATGATTTTTTTATACTATCCTTAAAAACTTCCCCTTGCAAATCTACCTTGATGTTCTCCAAAATTTGGTACTTTTCAAAACTTTCAAACTTCCCAAGTTTCAATTCTTAATGATCACCTTTATGCCAATAACTCTTTCAACCCTTCCTCTTGAATAAATTTCGGGACGAAATTTCCTAAAGGAGGGGAGACTGTAACGCCCTGCATTTTCAAACATCCTATATTTAGAAACCTTACGTGAAATTCTATCTTTGGAAATCTTGTGTTCTTATAACCATTCTTTCATCGTAATCGTTGTAAAATACAGAACTTGCTTCGTAAATAAAACTTGTACATTACACGTTTTACCTAGTTAAATCATGTTTTATTTCATATTTCACCTTGTTACAAGTTAGGGGAAACATTGTTGCATATTATTACACAACTTAATTAACAAAATTACTCATTATAATGTTTTAAAAAAAATAATAAAGAAATATGGCAGCCCAATTCAGCAAAATTCAGCCCCATATAGTTGGGTTTTGTGGGCTAGTTTCAAGGTGTAACCCCTTCTAAACACTTCCAAAGCCCAACCCATTGAAACCCTAATCCTTCCCCCTATAAATACCACCTATAACCAGCCACCCTACCACTTTTGCAACCCTAAAAACTCACAAAACATCCACCAAACCGTAGCTGAAAGCAAGGGTTCGAGTAGATTGACACCCCTTCACGAAAATGAGCATAACTCACTCAATTCTTATCCGATTCACTCGATTCTTTTTCCTACTTGCTTGTATAATCATGGGGTTCGATTCCTAGACTTCTCCTTGGAGAAATCAGACCTGGAAATGCCCCGAAATAGTCCATAAACTTTCTGTTTGTTTTTATGTTCATCAAAAACTTGTTTAAACCTATGCAACTTGTGTCCAACACATCTCATACCTATGTCCTAATGCTTACAACTTATCCCATGGTTGGTTAAGCTTAAAAACAAGGTTGAGACATTTAAAATCAGAGGATTAAACCTCATAAACTTGGTGTTTTGTTTAGGGTTTTTAACCCACAAGTCATGTCAAACTTTGTCTTTGATACATGAGTGATTATGGAACAACTTGGGTTGTCCAAACATACAATCCTCACATGATTTGATGATTTCTCTTAGTTTGTGTGTATATTGCATATTCTTCATTGTATGTTCATGACCCTCCTTGGTTGTTTTTTTTACATCAAGTGTAGTGGTGAACACATAGAGGTGCCTAAATGGAAGACTTGATCTTCCTACCTCCTACATGACTTCTATGACATTTAGAGGTACCAAAATGAAGATTTTAATCTTCTACCTCATGCTTGAACTATTGGACATATATTATATAACCTAAATATATTATTCGAATAATCGAATCTTTGATGATGAACTAGTGTTCATATGTCGGGGTACTAGATTACATCATCCTAGACTATGATAACTTGTCACGATTCTAATGGAACCTTGTTCCATGAAAACATCTAAACTCCTTCGAGTTTCCTAGTGTCAAGAACAAGCATCATATGTACTAAATGATTATTTTCCATGTTATTCTCATATCTTATTTTTATGTTGTTTTAAACACCGAATCTCGACTCTAAACATACTTGAACTTTAACCCTTATACATTCGGACTCTAAATCTCTACTCGTCAACAATTGGATAATCGGAAAACATATGCAAACTTTGTGAGTATACTCGTACTTTTCCCCTTTTACTTTTACCACTTTTGGGGTGTAACATGTTTACCTATTGAAACTTACACATGAACTTTTGTCTAAACACACGAACATTCCTATAACAATGCTTGTATATGTGATGGCTTGATACTTTAAATTTGGGTGATTCTTATGTGTTGAACTTATCATTAACTTCGTACGAGCCAAACCTTGACATATGTAGCGCTATAGGATTGACGACCCGCCTCTACTGAAACTTTGGTTATGTCATGAGCAAGTTGCGTTTTCTTGGTTTGATATGTTAGACACATGCCATATTTAATGTTTATCTTGAATCGCATGCTTGCTATGAGGAATTGTTCACACTTTTATCTTATGCTGTGTATGTACCAAACTTGTATACTCGCCTTTGCTTTTGCATTGAATTATTTTAAACATGTTACAGGTTGATGAGGACGATGCTAAGAAAAGAAGTAGCGTTGATGCCTAGATACACATATAGACGTTAGGGTTTAATATGTTGTATCAAATTTTGTTATGTTATCATGTTGTTATGTTAAACTTGTTGTATTTGAATTTCTTGTAATGTTGACTATTTGAAGTTATGAAATGAAATGAAATTTGGAATTTCTAAATATTGTCACAAATAGCGTTATGATGTCTCTAGCAATCTTCACACTTCGTCTCATCCCGATGTTTCCGCCATTGGTTGGGGTGTGACAAAAACGCCCAAGTCACCACCCCGGGTGGGCTTGGGTTTGGGGCGTGGCCCTTGGGGCTTGGGTTTCAAGCCGGGCGTGGGGAGGGGGACCAATGTCACATGGCGGTTGCTGAGTGGCTCATTCAAAGTAGCCGTTGGGCTAGCCGTTGGGGGCTATGTTTTAAAAAAAAAATCTTTTTTCTTTTATATATACTTACCACATTTAACATTTTTCTCACACAATATCAAACACATAAAACACAATGTTACTATGAGTTCTTCAAGTTATAGTGAATCGTCATCATCATCTGACGATGGTGCGGAACTATTTCTACAAACGATCACGGCTATGGTGAAAGCTATCGTGGAAGACGAAGACGATGAGGAAGAGACTCAACAACCTAAACGGAGGAGGAGGTACATCGCTCGTGAACGGCACACCGCTAACGATTTGTTGGTAAGCGATTACTTCTCAGCGGAACCTAAGTATGATGAAAAAATGTTTAGGCGTCGTTTTCGTATGAGTAAAACTTGTTTTTAAGAATATCTAGAGATCTTGAGGAGAAATATGATTATTTCAAGCAAAAACCCGATGTAACCGGGCAATTAGGTAACGTAACAGACGAAGATAAAACGGCAAATGAATATTTAATAAAGTCAAGGGATATACATCAGAACCTTCGAGCTGATTTGGTGGAACACGTTTCAACGATTCATGGGTTCGAAACCGACGAAGACGATGAAGAATGACTGTCTTTTATTTTGATAATTATTATGTATGTTTATGTATTTTTTTAAAAAAATATGTATGTTATATGTATGTTTATTTTTTGTATAATTATAAATATAAATATATATTAAAATTAATTGTTGAGATGGCATAGCCACCCGCCCAACCCACGCCCCGCCATACCCAGCAGACACGTAACCACCCCGTGGGCTGGCTCCCTTTACACGTGTCACCTTTTGCCCAACCCAAGCCCCACCATACCCCACAGCCTTAAGTTATAAGAAACTAGGCTATAGCCTAGGGTCTCCCCAAAATTTGGGGCTTCCAATCGGCCAATTAAGAATGAAATGAATAGTGATTTTATATTTTTACTACGTTAGAAACTCGTGTATTAGACGGGTTGAATAAATGTAATTTTATATATTAAATAATAAAAAATTATATCTTTATGAACCTTATATATTGTACAGGTTAAATGAATGTAATGTTATATATCAAACAATAAAGAAGTTATATCTTTAAAAACCATGTGTATTACACAGATTAAATAATTGTAATTATGTATACTAAATACTAAAAACGTCGTATCTTTAAAAAAAACTTGTGTATAATCGGGTTGAATAAATCTACCAAATAGTAAAAAATTACATCCTTAAAAACCCCGTATATTACACGTGTTGAATAAATATAAAAAATAGTTATATCTTTAAAAACCATGTGTATTACGCAGATTAAATAAATGTATTTTTGTATATTAAATACTAAAAACGTGGTATCTTTAAAAAACCCGTGTATAGTCGGGTTGAAAAATCTACCAGATAATAAAAAAATTGTATCCTAAATAAATGTAATTTTGTATATTAAATACTAAAAACTTCATATCTTTAAAAAAACCGTGTATAGTCGGGTTGAAAAATCTACCAAATAATAAAAAAAATTATATCCTTAAAAACCTCGCGTTTTACTCAAGTTGAATAAACAAAATTTTGTATACCAAATAATAAAATAAAGTTATGTTTTTTAGTAATTAGGATAACATTTAACATTAATTTATTATTTTTATATTTACATAAGATAAGTAGATAAAAGAGGTATTTGTTTTAAAAATATATTAAATTAACAATTTAGATTTGAGGATAATATTTTATTAAAGTATGAAAAGATTTAATATTAATTTATTATTTATTTATTTAGTTAAATATAAATTTGAGGATACCTTCAATGATTGACACATGTCCAAAAATTGGTTTCTTTTATTATAGTAGTTAGATTAGATAATATATAGTTTTTTCTAAAACTTTATTATTTTAATATTATAATAATAATAATTATTTTCTTTACTTTTTAACTTTAGTCCTTTTTTTAATATTAGGGTTTGGGATAAACCTGGTGTCAACCGGTATCAAACCAGTACTTGTATCGAAAATACCGGGACGGTCCTGTTTGGTATCAGTACATGAAGGTAAAAACCGGTACTAATACAGAAAACGTCAAAAATTGGTGCCGAATTGATATTGGAAATTTTTTGGTTCGGGAAATTCAGTGCTGCTACCCTGTACCATTTGCTCATCCCTGATCACTGTTACCGTACCAACAACGGTATCGTACAACTTTTTTTGTTGATTTTCTTCAACTTTTAATTTTTTCTTATTTTAGTTTCACGGGTAGGCATGAGCTCGGTGCCAACCGATACAGAATCGGTACTGATACCGAAAATACCGGTTACGGTACCGCTATATGAAGGTAAAAACGGTAGTGAACCGGTACCAGGAACGCCAAAAGTTGGTACCGAATTGGTACTTAAGATCTTTCGGTTCGGCAAATTTGGTAACGCCAACAGTTTGTATTACTAGGATTAACTGAAGCGTTTAATGCAATTGGACAGTTGGAGTTTTATTCCGAGCTCCCAAATAGTATGTCGAGTTTAGCCACGGTTATGTTTATGGTGAGCATGGCGGTTGCTTCGCTTGTTGCAAGCCTTTTAACTAATATTGTGGACTCGGTTACTGGACAAGGAGGTGGCGTAAGTTGGCTGTCGAGTGATATTGACGAGGGACACGTGGATTATTATTAGAGTGAATTTCAAGTCTTGTCCTTTATCTTTAGGCCACTTTGCAAGTTTGTCCTTTATGTTTAAATTTGACGAGTTTTGTCCTTTATGTTTAAAAATCAAGCACGTTTTGTCCTTTATGCTGGATTTTTAAGGACAAAACGTGCTTGATTTTTTAAACATAAAGGACAAAACGTGTTTGATTTTTAAACATAAAGGGTAAAACGTGCTTGATTTTTAAACATAAAGGACAAAACTTGAAAAGTGGCCTAAAGATAAAGGACAAAACTTGAAATTCACTCTTATTATTATTGGTTGCTCAGTTTCTTGACTTTGCTCAACTTTGTCTACTACTTAATTTGTTGTCGTGTTCATCGGAGTTTTTCTTCGTCAGAAAGTAGGTTGTCCCATACCGTCGGTAAAAAAAGATTTGATGGCATTGAAGGCAAACCTTGAGTTTTAACTATAAGTATCTAAATACAATTTGTATGTTGGGTAAATAATAGTTGGGATCGTTATAAGTTACGACGTTTATTTGGAGCTATAAACTTTTGTTGTTTGTGTTTATTTTTTCGGGATGTTTATCAAATAATCAGATACAGAAAACATAATTTTTATGAATGAATATGAGGTTCACATACATGAATCCAACACGAGCTTGCAGAGCCGTTCAAACGTTTTTGGAGGCCCTAAGCGAACTACATAGTCAGGGCCCTATTGAATTGGTATAAAGGAATTGAGATTGAGATTTGAGACATTGAATAACCATATCAATGATTTTTCCTAATCTTGGCCCTAATTTCCCTCAGTTTGCAATCAGTTTCACATGGTTACTCAAAAGACGCCGCAAGTAACGAGGGTTGATGTGTTGTGTGCAAGGACAATGCAGACTCCTAGTGTAAATCCTAAATCTTGGGCCTAGAAACGTTGTTTAAATGACAAAAAAACAAGTCTAATATATGAAAGGAAACAAAATTGGAGGCCCTTGTTTTTTTGTGGCCCTAGGCCTTAGCCTAGGTTGATAAGCCTTACGGCCGGCCCTGCGAGCTTGAGGTTTTACATCCTGATTTTTTCAATATTAGTTACAAACATCTTGTAATCTGAATGTAAACCGTTTAAAATCTGCAACACAAGGCTTTCTTCTATAGTCGGATCACTAATGGATTGTAAAGAATCATACAGATGCTTTGCTAAGTGTAACACCCTTGCTATTATTTTACGGTTTTCGTAGAATTTACGAAAATAAACATGTAATTATGATTACATATATAGTAAAAATACGGTTGAATTAAAACTTTTACAATTTACAAAAAAAATATTCCTACATGATGTCATTGAGTTCGTCGTTTCAAAATATCGACGAGGCAACGTGCGGAAGCTTCTTTTCCATGTGTTCGGTTCTTGCACTTCGCTTGACCTTCATCCGGTACTCTTGACATTCACCTATGATCAAAACCAACTCGTAAGTTAGTTTTGATAGTTTAGAAACAAGTATTAACAAGTTCCATATTCAAATAAACGAAAAAAATAAAAAAATAAAAAATAAAAGTATCTCATTCTTTGTTGCTTCACAAGAACATGTAATTGAATTATCTACTTACATTTCACCACAACTATACTCGTGGTGGATTTAGTATATTTGACCATTTTTTTTGGATTCTACACTTCGGTTGTTTATTTTACGGAAAAGACCCGTTTATAGGAATTTGACCCAAAAAGGCTTATGTCTAAGATGTATAAAACTTACCAAACCTTATTTATGTTGTTAAACAACTTCTGCCCAAATATCATCTCAAAACTCGATAGTTAAGACATCGAAATAATTTCTGCAAGTAACAGAACTGTTGCTGTCAACAACTAATTTATTGACAAAACATCCGCGAAAACCTCATCAAACAACTTTACAAAAATCTATAAAAATTACTAAATATCCTTTATATTGTAAACTAACTTCTGATCAAATATCGTGTCAAAACTCGATGTTTAAGACCTCGAAATAATGTCTGCAAGTAGCGGAACTGTTGCTGTCAACAACTAATTTATTGACAAAACATCCGCGAAAACCTCGTCAAACAACTTTACAAAAATCTATAAAAATTACTAAACATACTTAATGTTGTAATTCTATTCTAAGATTTACTTACAGTTGTCAACACGTGACTAATTTGCTATTTTGCCCCTTCTTTTTTTTTTCAACCATCATGGTTTTCATCACCTTCACTTGTTCCGACCCGTATCAAATTTCGTCGGAACATCACATTTAATCATTAACTTATCATATTCATAACCCTTGTAACTAATTAGGCATTCTACAAAAAAGGGTGTAAGTTTTACTTACCTTGCATCCATGCCATGCTTTTCTTTCCGTACTTGCTCCGTTTGACCCGCTTCATCCACAAGCTTCCATCTAGCTCGTTAGGCGTCAAACTATCATCATATTTCGTAAGGTTGTTAGTTTAGTCATTGTCAATCGTGACTATTCCATCTTACGTATTTTCTATCAAAATTATCATTCGATCTTATTAATGGTCTGTTTGACTTTTAAAAAGTCAATTGCCTATTAGTATATAAAATGCACATTCAAGTTTATCAACTAGTTTTGGCATTTCTCAAATCACTCGGTAGGCGTTCTTTTAAGCCACCGTTTAACAAATCTTTTAACATAGTTCCATATATTTCCAATACTTCAACTAGTTCAAGTGATTTTTAAATCTAACTTATTTATTTATTTTCACAAGAACTAAGGGTTCTCCTCTATAAGTGAGACCTGTTTCATCATACCGCTAGCATTCATTCGAACACCTTATCGAATCAAGTTCTTCATATAAACTAGTGTATAACACAATTACATACATCTATTTACATGGATGAAATTACCGATTTCATTATAACATATAAAAACCCATTTCAATTCTTGTATGAACATACACTCAACTTGTAATTTGTTCAAGTTCCTTTCTTCTACTACCCAATTTTATGATTCTAACATGATTATATCATAAATTTCATAATATTAGTAAAACCCACTTATCTAAATGTGGTAATTCATCTAGGCACTCAAATCATGGCAACATATGTATAATTCACACTTAGGGTTTTGTTCCTAAGCAAGTACACATCACAATTTAGCCATAACCTCTATGATTCACACCTAATTCGCAGATTATGATGTTTCTTCATATTTCACAACTTCACAAATCATCGAAATTCTACATACCTTATGATCCCGAAGCTTAGGTGATCACGAATTTGTGTTCATGCATTTGATTTGGGCTAGATTTGACCTTCAATTTGTTGATTTTGGGTGAACTAGGGTTTGAGTTGTTCTTGCTCCTGATGTACGATCCACACACACACTAAGTGTGTGTTATGTGTAAAATTTTTGTTTATAAAACACAAGTTTCTTTTGTTACAACTTTGGTCCCTTTTGTTCCAAACTTTTATAAAAGGTTCACTAGTTCTTATTTTTCTTTCTAGTTTTTACTTAATTACTCGTTACTAACTAGGTTAATTATTCCTAGTTAGTTTATTGGGTTTCGGGAGTTATAACCCGTTTTATTTTTTAAGTCCCGTTAGCTAGGGCTCTTACGTTTATTTCCTCAAAAACATTTATTCTCTTTTATTTAATATTAAGTTTATTTATTTAAATCCTAATATTTACCGGGTTACTTTTTACCACTAACGGTATTTTAACCGTTCAGTAATATTAACGTGGTTTGACTATCAAACCTGTTTTCGGGGCGTTACACTAAGTCACAAAACTCAGAAACTGATTTGTTTTCTTGTTTTAAAGAATGAAAATGTGTACGGTAAAGATTTTGATTTGCAAGTTATTGATGAACTAATTCTTCTATTCGTTGCCACACTTCAAAAGAAGATGATCTTAGACAAGACACATATACATGGTTAGAAATGATCTTAGACAAACATATATACATGGGTGACAAGGTAAATATGTTTAGAATCTTTTTCTAAAAAAGCTTAATTAGGAATGCTTTTGAACAAAATGAAAATTTGTTTGATTTGATATTGAGCAATGCTATATAAAAAATTAAGAGTTAAATTTCATTTTAGTTTCTGTGGTTTGTGTCAGTTTGTTAGTTTAGTCTAAATGTTTCATTTTCGTCTGTGGGTCCAGAAAGGTTTCAGCGTTGCAATTTTAGTTCACTGGGCTAACTTCATCCATTTTTTCTGTTAATGAAAAGGGCAATTTGGTCATTTTATATGTAATTCTGTTAACTAGAAGGGTAATTCGACCATATAAAATGACCGAATTGCCGTTTTCGTTAACTAGAAAAAATGGATGAAGTTAATCCAGTGGACTAAAATGGCAACGGTGAAACCTTTTTTACCCACAGACGAAAAATGAAACATTTGGACTAAACTGGCAAAATGATCCAAAACACTAGGACTAAAATGACATTTAACTCTAAAAAATTAAAGAGTTAATGCCAGTTAGTCCATGTGGTTTGAGCCATTTTGTCAGTTTAGTCCAAAGGTTTCATTTTTCGCCTGTGAGTCCAAAAAGGTTTCACCGTTGCCATTTTAGTCCATTGGTGAAGAGGTATGGTCCCAATTTCCCTGCCTACATGGCAGGGACCACACCATCTTTTGAGCACACTTGGCGACCACATCAGCACGACAATCCAGAAGCTTCTAGAAATTTCTGGAAGACCTGCAGGTGGCACCAAAGATGCTCTACCAGACATAAAGGACAAAACGTGTCACCAACCGCAGGATGCCACGTAGGCCTGCGGCAGATCAGGGGGCAGAACTGACAACGTCAGTACAAGGTTTCCAGCATGGACAAATGTAAGCACGCCACGTGTACCACTACACCAGCCACAGCAGAGCAGACCAAAAGGATATTCCCCTTGGTCGGATAGCTAGCGCGCACCCACAGCTGGCACAGCTGCTCCTCCCTCCTTTAACCTCCGGCTATAAATAAGACCCTTCATCATTCAGGTTCAGGATCTTCTTTACACTCTATATTCACTCTATATACACACTGTTTATTTCCTCTCAGAACAATACTTATTCTCACGCCGGAGCCTGGTTAAGAGGGAAATCCCCTTTCTCCCCCTCTTAACGAGACTGGCGGTGTTTACTGTTTTGTAGGTCTTGAGCCATCGATACGAGTAAAGAAAGAGGTTGAACCCCATAGATGAAACAACCCCATTGATTAACCTTGTGTTAACCAGTGTTTCAACATTAGAGTTGCTGAATGCAGGAATCATCAGAGAGGTCAGATACCAAACATGGGTAGCAAGCCCAGTAATGGTAAAGAAACCAAATGGCAGCTGGAGAATGTGCGTCGACTACAAGGACCTAAACAAGGCATGTCAGCGTGACTGCTACGCCTTGCCAGACATAGACGAAAAAAATCGATTCTCTAGCAACATTCAGGTGGAAATGCTTTCTGGACTGCTACAAAGGGTATCACCAGGTTCAAATGGCCGTCCAAGATGAGGATAAAACCGCCTTCCGCACACCAACGGGGTTGTACTGTTACACAAAGATGCCTTTCGGCTTAAAGAATGCAGGGGCGACATATCAAAGGTTGATGAACGAGACGTTCAGTGATTCTATTGGCAAGTATATAGAAGTGTACATGGATGATCTGGTGATTATGAGCAAGGAAGAGAACACGATGCTGGCGAACATCCAAAAGACTTTCAACACACTGCGCAGCGTGAGTATCAAGCTGAACCCAACAAAATGCTCATTCGGAATGGAAGAGGGAAAGTTCTTGGGCTTCATCGTCACAAAAGATGGTTTTAAGGTGAATCCAGAAAAGGTCCAAGCCATAGAAAGGATGCCTTCGCCATCAAACATCAAAGACATGCAAAAATTAGCAGGGCGACTAGCCGCGCTCAATCGTTTCCTAGCTAATCATGCCGCAAAATCCTTTCCATTCATCAAAACCTTGCCCAGTTGCATGAAGAAGAGCCAGTTCCAGTGGACTCCGGAAGCAGAGAGTGCTTTCCGCAAGATGAAAGATTGCCTCATCAAACTACCAACACTAACCGCACCAAACAAAGGAGAACCTCTAGTACTTTACCTGTCAGCTTCCAATAAGGCAGTCAGAGCAGTATTACTTGTCGATCGCCAAGGCGTTCAAACACCAGTCTATTATGTGTCACGAACCTTGACTGACCCAGAAACTCGGTATGCAATAATGGAAAAGCTAGTCCTTGCACTGATCCACGCTTCAAGACGGCTGTGCAGATATTTTGCCAATCACGTCATCCACGTGCTAACAAACTACAACATTGGAAACATCCTTGCAAGGCCAGAAGTATCAGGAAGGCTAGCCAAATGGGCAATAGAACTGGGAGGCCATAACGTGGTCTTCAGACCACGACCATCGATCAAAGGCCAAGTCTTGGCAGATTTTATGACGGAAGTCCCAGATGATAAAGACAGAGAATGCAAGGCAATGGAAAAAGCTGAGAAAAAGCAGATAGAAGAGCCATGGTTGTAATACACTGATGGTGCGCCTAACGAAGACGGAGCAGGCGCAGGGCTGGTGAGCCCTGACAAACATGAATTCACATACGCCATACGCCTAGATTTTAAGAGCACAAACAATGAAGCAGAGTATGAAGCTTTCCTAGCTGGCTTACGGTTGGCGATCAAAATGGGGGTCCGACACATCGAAGCACATGTGGACTCCATGCTGGTAGCAGGGCAAATCAACGGCCAATACGAAGCTAAGGGGGATATAATGGCACTCTACCTCAACCAAGCGAAAACATTGCTACAAACTTTCTATTCCTTCAAGGTGCACCACATAAACAGAAGCGAGAACAAGCCAGCAGACGCACTGAGCAAACTCGCATCAACAAGTTTTCAACACCTAGCAAAGGACGTGCGCATAGAAGTTTTAAGCAATCCATCCGTTCCACTCAGAGAAGTAAGCGTCATCCAAACAGGGACAACTTCTTGGATGACCCCAATAATCATGTACCTTCAATCAGGAACCCTCCCAGAAAACAAGGCAGAGGCAAGAAAAATCCAATACAAGGCTGAGCATTATCAGATGGCAGACGGAATTTTATACAGAAAGTCATACCTAGGTCCGTTGCTAAGATGCGTAGACGCCGAAGATGCAAATTACTTAATCCGGGAAGTTCACGAAGGAATTTGCGGTATTCATGCCGGACCTCGAATGGTGGTGGCAAAAGTGATGAATGCCGGGTATTACTGGCCTGGGATGCATCTAGACGCCGTAAAAGAATTAAGGAAGTGCAGCGGATGCCAAAGGCACGCGCCCAAGACCATGCACCCCAAAAACGAACTGGTACCTGTCACAACCGCGTGGCCATTTCAACAATGGGGCATAGACATGGTAGGCCCTTTTCCAGAGGCACCAGGGGCAGATAAGTTCATCATAGTCGCAGTCGACTATTTCACCAAATGGGTAGAGGCGAAGGCCCTTGCATCAACCACATCAACAGTCGTCAAGCGATTCATATGGGAACAAATCATATGCCGTTTTGGCTTACCCCTCAGAATCATCACCGATAATGGGACGAACTTTGCAGCAGACAACCTCGAACGGTGGTTCAAAGAATTGAACATCGAACACACCTTCTCTTCGGTTGCGCACCCGCAAGGGAATGGTCAAGTAGAGGCAGTCAACAAAAGCATCGTCGATGGCATAAAGGCAAGGCTTGGCGAGAAACGAAGAGGCTGGGTCGATGAACTACCCAGCATACTGTGGGCCCATAGAACAATGCCAAAGACAAGCAACGGTGAAACGCCGTTCAGCTTAGTCTATGGGTCTGAAGCAGTCATTCCAGCAGAAATCGGGCTGCCATCTCCAAGAATGCTCTCCATGAATTTAATCAACAACGACGAAGAAAGGAGGATTGATCTGGACCTCCTAGAAGAACGAAGAGAGATGGCAGCAATCAACGAGGCCAAATACAAAACGAAGCTGGAAAAATATTACAACTCCAGAGTCCGAGTCTGCACTTTTAACCCGGGAGACTATGTCCTAAGGGACAATGAAGCTTCCAACGCAGAGAAGCCCGGAAAACTGGCTCCCAAATGGGAAGGCCCATACGTAATCGATGCAGTACTCGGCAAGGGAGCTTACAAACTGCGCACCATCAACGACAAAGAGGTTCCACGAACCTGGAATGCTCAACAACTCCGAAAGTGCTACATGTAAAACAACTATGTAATCGTAAAGGGCGCACCGCCAACACATTTACTATAATACAAGAAGTGGTTGGCTACTTTTATTTCATGCAAATTTCTTGTCACAACTGCATTTATTACTTTGGGCGTACACGAAAACATCAATGGCTCGACCATAGGAAACGTTGTAGACCTCCAAAGCTCGTCACAACCAAGTGCACAGCCGGGTCAAAAACACAACCAAAGCCTACAAAACGCCAAAATAAAACTTCGTGCCCACATAAACACGAAAATATCGATAGCAAGGTAACTAAACATTGTAATGCTCCCAAGGCCGAACATAGCTGAGCTCACACAATAACCTGCAAATCGATCACTTCGTAAATCACACATAAGCGCGCACATTCAAACGACAGAATAAAACGTTGTAGTAACACAACATCACCTGTCAGCGCCATCATTCATTCGTGACACCTAATCAAAGTAATTAAACATGCACATATTATGACGATAAAAAAATTCGCATAAACACAAAAGCGATAAAATATGCATCAAACAAAAAAGATCAAGTACATATACCCACAACAGATAAACAAAAATAAAATTGTCTAAAAACAGTCAACACTACAGACCCATTCAAGGCCATACACGGCGCACAGGCCGGAATCCACCCATCAAGTTTGACTGGTGCCAGCACCTCCTGCTGCATCACCGTCATCTCCTAGAGCCTTCTTCAGTAAGGTGACCCCATCCAATTTGCGAGCCAACTTCTCTGCAGCTCGAACAACAGCAAACTCAAGGGTTGAAAAATCCTTGCGCTTAGCAGCGAACGCACCATCGCAATCTTCCTTGTGCAGCTCGAAATGATAATCTTTTTCTTTATTGATAACTGCTGCTTTGCCTTCAGCATACCCAAACTTTCGACCACTATTGTAAGCAGCCCGACCCAACTCAAACATATAAGTTGCAAGTTCAGGTGAGTGTAAAATACGATCAACAAGCTGCGTAGAAAGGGAGAATAAATGAAAAAGAAGTCACAAAAACAAAAAGAAAGGAAAGAACAAGGCAAACACAGAACATTACCAAGGGCACACCACGTGAAAGTAACCACTTGCTGTCAGCAGATGCCTCTTCAGCAAGAAGCTCAGAAGCTTGACACTCAGCCGTCTTCTCAACAAGAAGGCGTTGTGCAGCCTCACACTCAGCCGCCTTCTGCTGCGCGAGCACCTCTAACTTATCAATACGATCAACGTATTATTTCTCTTTCTTCTCAGCAGCAAGGCGCGCTTGATGAGCCTCATCAGCAAGTTGCGTTTTCTCACCAGACAAACGAACAATTGCATCACGCTGAGACTGCATCTCAGCATTGGTACGCTCGCACGCGGCTTCCCAATCTTTCTGTTTCTGAACATTCAACTGTTTTTGCTCTTCAAGCTTCTGTTCAGCATCAGATACCCTCCACTGCAAACCCTTCTTCTCCGCATTAAATTTCTCCCTCTCTTCAGCAAACAACTTCTTCGACTCCTCAAACTCGAGCGTCTCCTCTCCCATCAACCGCCACTCGCGAAGAATTTCCTGAGAAGTGACAAAGTAATTAACCTCGGCACGAACATGATCGTCCAACAAGGCAAATCGATTGCAGTTCTTCTTAAACATCCTCTCAGCAGGAGGAAAAGACATAGCAAAAAATTCATGACAATTGTTGACGTCGTTCATCCTGGAGCCCTGAGTAAGGTTCCAGCGCGGGGCGTGCGGTAAGTCATCACAAGCCGGATTCTGGGTACCCCAGGAATCAGCAGGATTATGTTCAAAATGCGGGCTGCGCACCACACCAGAAGTAGCCCCATCTCCACCAGGAGGACGTTTTGTATAAATGGTACGGGGTAGGGTAGCTTCACTAGACTTCACTTCCGTCTCGATGCCCTTACCCTTATCAGCTCCACCATCACCACCAACACCTCCAGCATCACCACCACCTTCACCTACATCTTCAGTAACTCCTCCCCCTTCCTTTTTGTCTGCCTCAACACCATCACGGGGAGGGGTCAGACCAACCGTCCTCGACGGTGGAGAAGTAGGCAGCGTGATCTGCGAAATATCCACAAACCGAGGTTTCTTGCCAGGCTTGATCACTGTCACAAAACAACAATTAAAAAACAACTTGGTGAAAGACACGGAAAACATACAACGAAAAGTCAATTACCAGTAGGAGGAGCAGATGCAGAAAATATCTCCTCCAAAAGATTTGCACGACCTCCACTAAACACACCTAGATAAACCTCAGACTCCGAAGGCGCTGGGGGAGCCTCCTTATGGAGTTTCGCTTTTTTTGGCAGCAAGAAGAGCAGCAGATTGCTCATCAAGTTGGCGTTTGTGATCCTCGAGGGCTTTCTTCTTCATGTGCTTAGTCAAGGTAGCACTATCATCAGGATCCGACTCTCGACTTCTCTCACCAACCCCTAGGCCAGACAACGTGTCAGAAACAACCACATAATCTAGACAAGGAAGAGTAGAGGGTTGCATACGAGAAGAACCAGCAGCTTTACCCTCAGTCTTTCCCTCCTTCCTCCCAGACTTATCAGTCCTTGCTTTCTTCCTCGGCTCCAACTAAGCAGACGGATCAACAGGCATTTCAGCATCATCATCATCACCAACAACCTCATGCACAGGTTCGGTAGCATCACCCTGCGCGGTACCTACACGTAACGAGAGGTTAGACCTTCAAGGTTTTGGTCAGAACTTCCACTTGAAAGAACAACGACTTCCTCTCGACCCGGGTCGACAGGGTCATTCCAAACATCTTCACCTAGAACCTCGTTGGCATATTTACTCAAGCTCTCATCACTCGGATGCAAAAAACGACCCCGGATTTGGTCTAGCCACGTCGGCTTCCAATATTCTTGAATAGCCTCAACCATGGCACCCGCTGACCTCGGTTCCAAGACATTTATCAAGCTGTAACCAACTGCAAAAAGAAAGAAGATAAGAGAACACACAAAAACATACCAAACATAAGGGAGAATAAATCAGCAATAACTTATAAAAGAAACATACATTTGCCATGATAGCTGTATACAGGTTGACCCAATGGATTCTTGGGCACCCACAACAAACTCATCCCTGCACCAACCAAATCCATCTCATCCAGCTGGGAAATGGCAATCGCTGTGACACCTCGAAAATTCCTGTCCATTAGAATAAAGACACGTGTCATGTGTGACAGACGTGTCAGAGAAACCAGATTTAATAAAGGGAGATGTGGTAGGATTTCTAATAAAAAGGGGCGTCATGTTATTTAAAATACCTCTGAACGACCCAAATTTTATAAATCCCAAGATCCTTAAATCAATTAATGATCATCTCATACGATAACTGGTTGCTCCCGAATAAATAAAGTTTCATCTTTATTAAGGGCTATGGAATTATAGATTGTTACTACTCCTAATTTAAATAAAATTCTTATAAATACGAATTGTATAGGCTTGGCCAACTCCTATGAAAATCCAAGACCCATCCTTGGTAATCTCCGTCAAATTTTCATGTCCCTTAATGAGTTAAATGGAATGGGGAATATGTAAGAGTTTTCCTTTCATGCAATGGCTGTATAAGCGGTCCCACAAGCTGCAAAAGAAAGGCATGTTTCGGGTATTTGTGATTGCATGGTCAAGACTTAAAAGTTTTCAAACTTTTGTCTTCTGGCCATCGCTTACGGACCGCAAGGCCCCTGGCTTACGGTCCGTAAGCAGGGTGCATGGGAGTTGTTTCGCAAGGATCGGTTACGGACCGCAAAGCCTTAGGCTTACGGTCCGTAAGGAGGGCACCTGAACCATGTTTCAGCAAGGTCGGTTACGGACCGCAAAGCTTTAAGCTTACGGTCCGTAAGGAAGGAATACGGACCGCAAGGCCATATGCTTACGGTCCGTAAGGACGTCGCTGGCAGCAGGTTTTGGACAGCTGCCTGTCCAACCAGTTAAACCAACTTAAAACGTAACATTTTGATTCTATGGGCTTCCTAGGCAGTATATAGACCCTTAGGGACATCTGGGATCATCTTGTAACTATCCTAGAGTTGTTTGGCATGATCCTAAAGCATCTAGTTCACTATATAAAGAGTTCAAGTGTGTTCTTTGAATCTTGCTCATTTGGAACACTTGGCTCAAGGCTCTCTGGAACTCCTCTGGTCACCAACTCATTTTCTTAGGCTCTCTAATCCATCTTAGGACTCTTGTAAGTGTCCTTAACCTTCTTTAATCCTTTCTAGCTTAGCTAATTAAGTAAAAGTCAAACCGCCGTAATTAAGGTTTGACTTCGTGATTAAGCATAATGTGCTCTGTCAAATCACGAATTTAAGATACCTTTAGGAAGGTAATTAAGTGGGTAACAAACCCTTAAAAGGATGTTTCCAGATTCCCACTCTAAGCATGTAAATTGTCGAGTCAAAGCTATCTATAAAAAGTCAACAGAATGCTTAAATTCAAATTAACGCATAATTAGCAATGTAGGTTGTATGTAACCTGTTTGAACATTAATATAACTTGGTAATAAGTGTAAGAACATGTTCCAACATGTTCAACTCGACAATTTTCTGTTTAGACCCGGTTCGGAACCGAAAGTCGCATAGTTTGACTTTCGCTTTGACTTTCAGTTCTGAC
This sequence comes from Helianthus annuus, assembly GCF_002127325.2. NCBI lineage: Eukaryota > Viridiplantae > Streptophyta > Magnoliopsida > Asterales > Asteraceae > Helianthus > Helianthus annuus. Next base: position 145,319,485 of record NC_035433.2, read on the forward strand.
CCGTTTTAGTCAAGATTAAAATTGCCTTAGAGCTTCTTTTGGACCTATTAACATGTTAGTATATCCTCCTGTGATTTTACAATGTGGTTCATTAGATATCTAGTTCGTATGCATGTTTCCGTTAAATGCCCATATGTTGACCATTATGCCCAAATGTCCAGAAATTATGATTTTTGAAAATATAAAAGGTTGGACACCTTAGTTACTGAAATATAAACTTGTCCACAAATTTTGACATCAGTTTGAGGTCTAGATTAAGAGTTATGCTCATTAGCGTAATTAGAAGCTTTCTTAGTAAATAATTAGCGTAATTAACGCATAACATATCTAAACCCGAATTTTATATCAAAACTTTATACCCACTGTTATATAATAATATTTTGGGAATTTTAAAGATTTTTATTCATTTTTAGGGTGAGCATAACTAGAGGTTCTAAGCTTATTTCGGCTTATGCCGATTTTACCCTTTTTGGTCATAAAATGAGTTTTACATAACCTTTTGACCCCAAACCTTTTTCTACTGATTTATTATGTTAAATATAATATTTTGAGCCTTCTGGAAATATAAAAATATCAGCTTTTCTTTTAAAACCCGGAAATGGCTCCAAATCGCCTTTTTAGGCATTTTTACGACATAGTATATGTCGAAACTAGATTTTATATAAAAGGTTTGATACCAACTGATGTATTTTATAAAAATCTATGTTATAACAGTAAACTAAAGTTAGAAACTCAGATTTTCCGTTTTTACCCTTTTAGCCTATGTAAAATTACCAAAATGCCCTTATGAGGTGTAATTGGCGTTTAAAAACATTTGGGGCATATTTGGACATACCTTTCTGATATTACAATATATTTGGTGCATATAATCTCAGGAAAACTTGCATATGACTTATATGGTTACTCGTTACGCACTTTCGTGTTCGGATCGGCTTATGTGACTAGTTCACGCATGATAGCCGAAACGGGTCAAACTGTATCATCTTAGTCTCTAAATTCAGAATGTGTTTAGCTTACCCATATTATACAAGTATCCAAGCTTGTAGGGTCTAGATCACATTCCTCCCCGGTATTCGCATTCCTCGCGATTAAACCATATTTACTCTTTGAAACTAACCGGTCTAGGCCTAGGCTATATTAAAGACCCGTTAGGATTCTAATAGGTTATTATAACCTTCGTTCCAGAATAGGAGCCCAGTAAAAGACACGTGCATTTTTGAAATCGTGGTTATACTTGCTCAGGTAAATACTTTTAACTTATTTTCCCTTATACGGGCTTGGGGGTACGGTATATAAAATACCGCTTGGTCTGGCAATTGACCCTAACTCATTAGTAGTTGGGTATTATCAATGTGACCCGTTTAAAAACCTGGTGTTGTTTGTTTTTATGCCTTGGCATCATTTTTGGCCACGACCTTGACACCCGGGTGTAGGCGTACACCCGGTATTATGTCCATTATTAAGGTATAAACGTTGGCTTCCCGCCGCTGACTTATACTAAGTGGTGTGTCATTTAACCTTAAACCCGATACGACTCGGGCGACTGAACGGTTAACAAACATGTAAATCTTTTACAAGTTTAACTTTGATTAATTATTCCCAAGTTATAAAATGTTTTGTGCCTTGTGCATTTAAAACCAATTTTTCAAATGTTTTCAAAATGAGTCAGTTAAATTGTATTTACCAGTGCAAACTGACGTATTTTCCCCAAAAAGATTAAGTGCAGGTGCTATACGAAATAGGCTGGTTTCTCCTTAGCATCGTAGAGTCTCGCAAGCTTTCAGGATGCATATATCTGTTGAACAATTTCTTTCTCTTTATTTTCGATCCGCCTGTGGATCTATTTCGACAAATTGTGATACTTGATATTACACTTTAATGTTGAAATAAATCTATTTTTATTTGCTTCCGCAGTGCATTATAATTTGTGTTGTTTGACATATGATGATATCAACTACGTCACGATACTCCCCCACCGGGCCCACCGGTGACACGTGGAAATTTGGGGTGTGACAGTCGCCTTGTGGGTTATCCTCTTATACCAATCCTGGGCAGCATAATCTTCCATAACATCCACCTTCGGAATCCCTTGACTCACCTGCCTATACGACATATCTATCGGAATTACACCACGACGGATGTAGAAAAATTTCTGCTTCCAGTCATGCAGGCTTTTCAACGGCACAGAACACACCGGAGCAACACCGATCCGTGCTTGAAACGAGTAGAAACCACTACCATAGGTAACACTATAAAACACATTGAACATCTCAAAAGTAGGCTCAATGCGGTAAGACCTACAGACATACTCAAAGTGAGTAATGCGTGGAAGCCCGATAGCGTTAATCTGTGAAATATGCAGTCCATAACCCCTTAGGACAGCAGCAGTAAACTTCGTAATAGGTAGTCTGAAACTACCTTCCCGAAAGAATGCAGCATATAAAGTGATATAGCCTGGAGGGGCGTCCAACATGGTAGAACCGGCAGGGGGATATTGGGCTCCCCACTCAGGTCGGAAACCCATTCCCCGCACAAGATTCAGAAACTCCTCCTCCTTCCACCCAATGACCGTCTGGTCAGGACCAGGAGGAGCCCTCCCCTTATATTTTATCTTCCGTTGCGTAGGATTCGTACCAGACATGGTATAAATACAGAGAAGTCGGAAACAGGAACTCAAGAAAACTATTGAAACAACGGATAGTGACGGGAGAAGATCGAAGGAAAACACACTTGAAATTTGAAAATGTAGGGAGAAAGGAGTAACCGCCTCCTATTTATACACATCGCATTTAATGCGATAGGTAGTGGACCGTCAGAATACAGGAAAAGCAACCGGTAAAGGAGTGACACGTCAGAGGAGAGAGAAGACGTCAGCTCTTTTTTCGGGAAGCATGGGCGACAAGGCCAGTTGACGTGACAGAAAGTAACTGAAAAAGCAACTGTTCACCTCCGATAAGACAGGGACGTCAGCTAGTCACACAAAACACTTCCCCATAACCACCAAGCTTCCATTAGAAGGAAACAACAAAGGGCCAAAACCCATGCGCGATGCGTCCATTTGGCTCACTTTTTTCAAAGGGCCAAAACCCATGCGCGATGCGGCCATTTGGCTCACTTTTTTCAAAGGGCCAAAACCCATGCGCGATGCGGCCATTTGGCTCACTTTTTACAAAGGGCCAAAACCCATGCACGATGCGTCCATTTGGCTCACTTTTACAAAGGGCCAAAACCCATGCGCGATGCGTCCATTTGGCTCACTTTTTACAAAGGACCAAAACCCATGCGCGATGCGTCCATTTGGCTCACCATTTACAAAAAGCCAAGACCCACGCGCCATGCGTCCATTAGGCCCATTTTCTATAATGTACCAAACTACACGCGCTGCATAAAAACCACTACTCTCATAAGTCCAGAATCCCTCCTAGACGATCAACTCAACTAGAAGGCACACTGGACTGGGGGGACTTGAAGAGGTACGGTCCCAATTTCCCTGCCTACATGGCAGGGAACACACCATCTTTTGAGCACACTTGGCGACCACATCAGCATGACAATCCAGAAGCTTCTAGAAACTTCTGGAAGACCTACAGGTGGCACCAAAGATGCTCTACCAGACCTAAAGGACAAAACGTGTCACCAACCGCAGGATGCCACGTAGGCCTGCGGCAGATCAGGGGGCAGAACTGACGACGTCAGTACAAGGTTTCCAGCATGGACAAATGTAAGCACGCCACGTGTACCACTACACCAGCCACATCAGAGCAGACCAAAAGGATATTCCCTTTGGTCGGACAGCTGGCGCGCACCCACAGCTGACACAGCTGCTCCTCCTTCCTTTAACCTCCGGCTATAAATAAGACCCTTCATCATTCAGGTTCAGGATCTTCTTTACACTCTATATTCACTCTATATACACACTGTTTTTTCCTCTCAGAACAGTACTTATTCTCACGCCGGGGCCTGGTTAAGAGGGAAATCCCCTTTCTCCCCCTCTTAACGGGACTGACGGTGTTTACTGTTTTGCAGGTCTTGAGCCATCGATACGAGTAAAGAAAGAGGTTGAACCCCATAGATGAAACAACCCAATTGATTAACCTTGTGTTAACCAGTGTTTCAACAATTGGGTTAACTTCATCTATTTTTTTCTGTAACGAGAAAGATAATTCGGTCATTTTATATGGCTGAATTGCCCCTCTAGTTAACAAAATTACATATAAAATAACCGAATTGCCCTTCTCATTAACAGAAAAAATGGATGAAGTTAACCCAGTGAACTAAAATGGCAACGGTGAAACCTTTTTGAACCCACAGACGAAAAATAAAACTATTGAATTAAATTGACAAAATGGTCCAAAACACAAGGACTAAAATGGCATTTAACTATAAAAAAGTTAAATATCAAGAAAAACAAGATTAATTTTTTTTTATTCAATCATTGATTGTTGCTATCTAATTAATAATATCTTGATTTTCTTGATTACAATATCGATCACAGATGTGACAGAAAAAGCATATGCTATATATGTCTCTTTACTCAACTCCCACGTGTATATTTTTAACTTTTGTGTACTTGTCACTCAAAATATTCAACATAATGAATTTATTAGTTCTTTACTTCTTGATGATCAACGAACATGCTTCTGTCAACTCCTTTTTATGTTAACTGAAATCAACCAAACCATCAATCATCAATGGAAGAAGAAGACTTGAATATTGAAGATCAACAAACCAAATCACTTCTTGACACTAATCATGATCACAAGGGTGGTATGAAAACCATGCCATTCATCATAGGTATCACCAAACTGTTTAATCATATTCTTCGAAAACCTTTCGATATTGATTTTGTGTTTGCGGGCAGTGAATGAAGCGTTTGAGAAAGTCGCGAGTTATGGATTGTTGCCGAACATGATACTCTACCTTACGGAGGTTTATAACATGCAAGCAGTAACTGGAGCAACCGTATTGTACATCTGGTCAGCGTTTTCGAATGGGCTCTCACTTTTTGGTGCTTTCGTTTCGGATTCTTACTTGGGTCCATTTCGGGTCATTGCATTCGGGTCTCTCTCCACCCTTCTTGTAAGCCAAGATCTATGTTTTTGATTTAGTTAGGGGTGTTGATCAGGTTTATTATTCGGGTTTTGGGTTGTTTTTGTCGGGTTATTCTGGTTTTTTGAGCATATTCTGCGCGATGCGATCTAATAAAAGTAATTCGATGTTATGTATTTATGTGAGAATGCGAATCTTCAAATACGTTGGAGGGTATGTGTTGCTAACAGTTTTGTTATTGATAATGAAATTAAAAATGCAGGTACGTAAGTGTCGGGCTCTCAAGGATTTAAGGCTCGGTGTAAGGAATGAATCCGAAGAACATTCGATGGAAGCTTATTACAATAGTAGACAACTATCTGGTTATTCGTTATTATGTGATTATTTAAAGATATATGATTTCACCGTTTACTAACATGTTGGTTATTTATGGTGACCGCAGAACATCGGATTTTCACGATGAACAAGTCAACGGGAATTGAGTCGAAGACCAAGGATTGTACGGGGATGTGATCACATGTTTGAAGTCGTTTGTAATATAATTTTCTTGATTATATATGAATGAGATAAAAGATTTAAATTAAGCCGATTCGAATGGCTTATTAACAAGTTGTATGACTGTTAAGAAAAGAAATTTTAAGGCTCGTATTTTCCGCTGCGTCGTTTTAAGGTTAAACATGTCAGAGTCTTACACCAGTACTCAATCGATGGTCACGTTTGTTCGGTTAAATTTAAAAACTCAGACCCATTGCAATTGTGGTCCAATTTGTTCAAATACATAAGGCTCCATAGCACAACATATCACATCACATCACATATCATGTGATGCGCACATCATAGAATCACATCACGTGATCCGATCTCATAACCGCATATTTGATGCTCACATACTACAAACCAAACTGGTCCAAAATATAGAAATGACGGTTATTAATCAGGTTAAAAATGATAACTTAGTGGTACAAATCTACCCATTTAGCTGAGTGTTAAAAAGAAATCTTGTTTTGACATATTATGTAACTTGTCTATTTTGCCACCTGTTTCCGTAATTAGTTGCTTATCTAACATGTGTTATCTAGCATTTTAGGTTTCTTAACAAAACGTGTGTTGTTAGAGATGTGAACATTGGTTCTTCGAGCTCGAACCTTTGTGGTGTCCCCAGAGTCTAAAATGTGGAATCCCTCAAATCCCTAATCTACCAGTGTGATTGGATTATCAAGAGGATATGCTTTCCAATTACCTTATGTAGTTATGTTACTCTAATCCAATCTATTTTGTTTAGTTTCTTAGAATTACTATGTTGTTATTCAAACATATACAAGCTCATTATTATTATTATTATTATTATTATTATTATTATTATTATTATTATTTTATTATTATTATTATTATTATTATTATTATTATTATTATTACTTTTACTATTTTATTATTATTATTATTATTTATTATTATTATTATTACTATTACTATTTTAAATTATTGATTTTCGGTATTCGTGAAAATGAATTCCTGCTATATATATATTTTTCTTCAAGTGTTGCTTCTTAATAATAGGTTTTCAACTTTAGCTCCTTTGTGCACATGAGCCCATCTAATCTAATGGGTGTGACCACGGCGTGGGTGGATTTTTCGTGGGTCGCCCTACGAACACACAAACCTTTTTAATTAAGGAATATGCTAGAGAATAGTAATAAAGTTTTAATAGTGTTTCAATTAAGTCACTAATAAAATTTATTGTTTCGATTAGATCATTGTACTATATTTTGGTGTTGTAATGTTAGATATTTTACCTGAATAGCAGGTCATAGTCCTACATGACATTTATTTAACCTTTTTTTTATAAAAAAACATGATGACATGGAATCAAATAAAAGAAATATAATAAATCAAAACCCAAAACGGTCCAATATTACAAATCGTAAATCAAATCAAACATATATAATAAATTACAAACAAATCAAAACCCAAAACAATCAACTTTAACAATTGTAACCCCTAACAATTGCTTCTTTTGAGTCTCCATCACGCATGCAACCACCCATTTGCTTAGGATTATTTCCATCTCTGTACAAAACATCCTCATCCTTGTCATAGTCTTCCTTCATGGTATGAAGTTCACTATGGAACTCTATGTCGTGGTGTAGGAGTAATTAGTATTTTCTTTTATTAAAAATTTACTAACATCTAACTATTTTTTCACGATTTTATAAAAAAAAAATTGATAACATTTTAGAGATTCTGAAAAAAATCACATTTTTTTATTTTTCGCATTTTTTAACTTTTCTACAATTTTTAAAAATTTTTTTAAACATGTTTCACATTTTTTTTTCTAATCCATTTGGCATTTATGTGCCATGTCAACAAATGTTTTAAATAAAAAACCCAAATAAATGCCATTTAGGATGGATGACCTTCTATTTAGGTAAAATATCTAGGACTGAAACATCAACTGAAACTTGAATGACCTAATTAGAAAAAAAGAATTACGAGTGACCTAATTAGAACAATTTTGAAACTCGGTTACTATTGTACGTACAAAGTTAACCCCTTTTAATTATATCTTTTCAACCCAATCACTCAACCATATCACAATCGTTTTGGCCATATATAGGAAAGCTTATTAACAATCTTTATGTGGAATCCTCAGTCTCACAATGTCATTTTATATGGCTGAATTGCCCTTTTAGTTAACAGAATTACATACAAAATGACTAAATTGGCATTCTCGTTAACAGAAAAAATGGATGAAGTTAACCCAGTGGACTAAAATGACAACTGTGAAACCTTTTTGGACCCACAGGTTAAAAATGAAACCTTTGGATTAAACTGGCAAAATGGCCCAAACCACAGGAACTAAAATAGCATTTAACTCTATTATTTCAAATTATCGATTTTCGGTATTCGTGAAAATAAATTCCTCATATATTTTATCAAGTTTACTTCTTATTAATCAAGTCGAACTCGAGCCTCAAATCTCAGCTCGATTTGTAATTCGAGCTCGAGCCGAGCCAGCTCGAATTGAGTTCGAACCAAGCTCGGCTCGTTTACAGCCCTACTTCTTAATAATACGTTTTCAACTTTAGCTCCTTTGTGCACATGAGCCCATTTGATGGGTGTGACCACAGCGTGGATCGCCCCTCGAACACACCCTTTTTAATTATATCTTTTCCACCCAATCACTCAAACAATATCACAATCGTTTTGGCCATATATATGAAAGCTTATCAACAATCTTTATGTGGACTCCTCAATCTCTCAATGTCACTTGAATCAAGAGACCATCGATCCACCATGGGAACACACTTGAATCAAGAGACATCGAGCATCAAAGCCGAGTTACAATCGAAATTACTCCACGACGATCACCATGTTCAAAAGGGTGGTCTCAGGACAATGCCCTTCATCATAGGTACATACATTATTTGTTCATCACTTTCGGTTTCGGTTTTGGTTTTGGTTTTGGTTTTGGTTTTGATTTAACTTTGTGTTTTGTTTTGTAGTAAATGAAGCATTTGAGAGTATTGCAAGCTATGGATTGCTGGCGAACATGATCTTCTATCTAATGGAAGTTTATCACATGGAAGCTGCAACCGGAACCATCGTACTCTCCATTTGGACCGCGCTTTCGAATGGTCTCTCCGTTGTTGGGGGTGTCATATCCGACGCTTATTTGGGTCGATTTCGGGTCATTGCAACCGGGTCTCTGTTTAGTCTTGTTGTAAGTCCATATCATCCATATTCGTGTTTTCGGGTGGGCATGCAAATATGGGTCGGTTTTGAGCTAAAACCAAATAAAAATCCTAAAATTCGTGTTTTTGGCATGGCATTTGAAGTTGAAATTTTTGGGATGAAAAAATCTGGGGCCAAAATTATTTTTTGTTAGCTAATGATTGATTGATTATTCCACTATTTTGCCTTAATTTTTTTTGTTACACCATTTGTCAACTTCTTAACTTTCAAAAAATAAATCTTTTAATATGTGGGTCCTTAACAACTTTTTTTCTAACCCTTTTGGCCCCTATCACTAATCCCATCCATTTACTTTTAGAGGCCAAAAAGGTTAGAAAAAAGATGTTGGGGGCCAAAAGAGTTTGGAAAAAAGACGTTGGGGGCTCAGACGTTAAAAGATTTCCTTTTGGGATACAAGTGATATGACCACAGGGGCCAAAATCGTAATTTACTCTTTAAAATTTAAAATAAAAATCTAAATTTCAATAATAAACAATATGAAATATATGGTTTTTTTTTGGTTCTGCTTTTTTGGTTTTTAGAAAAGGAAAAACTGAATCCGAACCGTAAACTTTGGTTTAAAGAAATACCAGACCGACCCGTTAGTTTTTAGTATGGTTCGGGTATTACGGTTAATATGGTTTCGGTTCGGTTATATCGATTTTAAATCTCACCACTAGTTGATTTTTTTTTGCAACAGGGGGTGACATTTCTCTGGTTGACATCCATTGTTCCACAACTAACACCTTCATCTTGCCAAGGGCCGGACACGGGTTGCGCCCCGCCAACACGAGCCCAACTCGGTTTCCTCTACGCATCTTTTGGTCTAATGTCGATCGGGTCGGCTTGCATCAGACCGTGTTCCATAGCCTTTGGTGCAGACCAGCTCAAACACCATAACAACCAGAGGCTCATCGATAGCTACTTTAACTGGTACTATGCTGCCAACACGATTTCCATTGCTATTGCTACTACTGTTGTGGTCTACATTCAAGACCAATTTGGTTGGCGGGTCGGGTTTGCAGTTCCAGTTTTGGCCATGTTCTGTTCTGCTCTCATGTTCTTACTTGGGTCACCTCTTTATGTCAAAGTCAAAGTTGACAAGAGCCCATTTTCGGGTTTGATTCAAGTCTTAATCGTTGCGTTTAGGAACCGTAAGATCCTTCTTCTTCCCGATGACTGCTATAATCATAGCAATGAAACGGATCGAGTTGAGCTAACCGACAGTTTGAGGTTCGAAAATTACTCATTACATGACGTGTTATCTAACTTGTCTATTTTGTCACCTCTAATTTTATTTTGTTATTATCTAAATTTGTATTTTAGGTTTCTTAACAAAGCGTGTGTTGTTAGATATGTGGACATTGGTTCTTCGGGCTCAAACTCAAGTGGTATCACCACAGTCGAAAATGTGGAATCCCTTAAATCCCTAATTCGGATAATACCTATTTGGTCATCGGGCATTCTACTATTCGTAAACGTGTTGCAAACGTACCCAACACTTACACTTGAAGCCGAAAAAATGAACCGAAAGATCACCTCAAGGTTCGAGATCCCGGCAGCATCTTTCAGCTTGTTCATGCTTTTGACAATCACAATATGGATCCCATTTTATGACCGTGTTATGATCCCGTTTCTAGCAAAATTTACACACGAGCCTCGTGGCCTCAACCTAAAAACCCGAATGGGAGTTGGGATAATATTGTCAATCATAACCATGGTAGTATCTGCAATCGTGGAAACCATAAGGCGTGATTTAGCAAACTCAAACACGACGGTTGTCATGTCAGCAATGTGGTTGGTCCCACGGTTTGTATTACTAGGTTTAACCGAAGCGTTTAATGCAATTGGACAATTGGAGTTTTATTATTCCGAGCTCCCAAATAGTATGTCAAGTTTAGCAACGGTTATGTTTATGGTGAGCATGGCGGTTGCTTCGGTTGTTGCAAGCCTTTTAACTAATATTGTGGACTCGGTTACTAGCCAAGGAGGTGACGTAAGTTGGTTGTCGAGTGATATCGACGAGGGACACGTGGATTACTATTATTGGTTGCTTAGTTTCTTGACTTTTCTCAACTTTGTCTACTACTTAATTTGCTGTCGTGTTCATCAGAGTTTTTCTTCTTCGGAAAGTAGGTTGTCCCATGCCATCGATAAAGAAAGTTTTGATGGCATTGAAGGCAAACCTTGAGTTATAACTATAAGTATCTAAATACAATTTGTATGTTGGGTAAATAATAGTTAGGATCGTTATAAGTTATAGCGTCGTTTATTTGGAGCTATAAACTTTTGTTGTTTATGTTTATTTTTTCCGGATGTTTATCAAATAATCTGTTAGTATCCTGCTGATATGAACTCGAAATCTGAAACAGAAAAACAGAAAAGTAGAAAAGAATCAGTAACAGTGAACCGAGCTTGTGTTTGACACAATTCCCTTAAACAGATTCACGATCTGTTCCCAGGGTACGCCGGTTCAAAGCAGCAACAGCGCACAGCCGGACTTGAGACTTGCCTGAAAAGAAACATGAGAGATGTCGTTGCAGAGATTGAGAGAGGAGAAGTTGTTTGATGGTGTGTCTCAGCTGTGTTGGTATGATCTAGTTTTATAGTCACAGAACTCATAACTGAATTCTGGACATTAATTGTAGCAAATTAAAAACCAAATAATGGCCATTAGTACCGTTTTAAAACCGATATTAGTAACCGTTTAAAAATGAAACTCAATAATGATCATCATCATCAATACTGAATAATCATTTCAGTTTAAAACTCATTAACAAGAACAAAAGTTTCAGTTTCAAAGACTAATTAAAAAATTAGTCGGTCTAGAGCGCAAAAACTGCCTCACGTGGGCCCGGGTTTTTGGAGCTGCATTCGTGTCCACAGGACGTGCGAGCACACACGAGTTCAACCAAATTCCAGTTTCGAAACTCAATTTGTGCACCCCCTGCACACGCGGGTAGGACTTGTGATAAAACATGTCATAAGACTACATTTGGTTGGTTAAGGTTTTACCTTATAAATAACCTTTCCTTTTGTTCCCACACCAATGTGGGACAAGGTGGTTTTACCACTTGAGACTTTCATTCACACCAAAACTTCCGACAATCCCAATGGAGGTCGATCTCAGAAACAACATTATTCCATTTGATTTCAGCAGTTGAGTTTTGCATACGATAGGTAGGTGTTACCCTTTGAACCTTCGCTCATGAAATGCAAATGCACTTAGCCCACTGGCTCTGAGTAGGCATCAATGTCTTTGAACTCGTCTGCCGTTTATGTAGACGACAATACATTTCACACAAGACTCTCCCTGAAAACTTCAAGTCCTTATAGTTATGTTCATTATGGTCATGAACATGAGCCTGGTTCTGCAAGAGCCATTAAGTATTGTGCCCCAACAATACCCTTCGAAGCGACTCCACTTCTCTCTCACGTAGGTGATTCACTATGTATGGTTACCTTAGTCGAATCATTAAAAGCCATAGGCTTAGCCTCACACTTGTCAGTTTTAGGAATGGGCTAGGAAGTTTATTAAGCTTTGTAATAAACTCCCTTTTAAATACGTAGGGTTATCCCCCACAGTGACCTCACTCATTCATACAATTAGGTTTTCCTATTGAACTCAGTTCTCGGGATCTCCAGTCTATTGAGCTACGTTTCCATCATATGAACTTAATTTTTCAAGGGCTTAAGTTCCATTCCCATAGATGACTTCTGAACTAACTAACTAACTATCTACTTAGTTCAGAACCGAAAGATCACCTCGAGGTTCCAGATCCCGGCAGCATCTTTCAGCTTGTTCATGCTTTTGGCAATCACAATTTGGATTCCGTTTTATGGCCGTGTTATGGTCCCGTTTCTAGCAAAATTTACACACGAGCCTCGTGGACTCAACCTGAAAACCCGAATGGGAGTTGGGATAACATTGTCAATCATAACCATGGTAGTGTCCGCCATCGTGGAAACCATAAGGCGTGATTTAGCAAACTCAAACACGATGGTTGTCATGTCAGCAATGTGGTTGGTCCCACGGTTTGTATTAGTAGGTTTAACCGAAGCGTTTAATGCAATTGGACAATTGGAGTTTTATTATTCCGAGCTCCCAAATAGTATGTCAAGTTTAGCAATGGTTATGTTTATGGTGAGCGTGGCGGTTGCTTCGCTTGTTGCAAGCCTTTTAACTAATATTGTGGACTCGGTTACTTGCCAAGGAGGTGGCGTAAGTTGGCTGTCGAGTGATATTGACGAGGGACACGTGGATTACTATTATTGATTGCTTAGTTTCTTGACTTTGCTCAACTTTGTCTACCACTAAATTTGTTGTCATGTCCATCGGAGTTTTTCTTCGTCAGAAAGTAGGTTGTCCCATGCCGTCGATAAAGAAAGACTTGATAGCATTGAAGGAAAACCTTGAGCTTCAATTATAAGTATCTAAATACAATTTGTATGTTGGGTAAATAATAGTGGGGGGATCATTATAAGTTACAACGTTTATTTGGAGCTATAAACGTTTGTTGTTTTTGTTTATTTTTTCGGGATGTTTAGCAAATAATCAGATACAGAAAACATAATTTTTGTGAATGAATATGAGGTTCACATACATGAATCTAACACTAGCTTGAGCATAGAGTTCGATTCAAATTAAAGCAAGTTCCCAAAGTATTCCATACATCAAATGCATCGATCTTACAAAGAGTTTGTAAGATCGATGTAATGAAAAATGAATAAAGATAAAATAAATATAATAAATTAAATAACTATGTATTGTTGAAAAGATATATAAATTATTATTATTGTTTTTTTACTGAATGAAATTTTTCATTAAAATGCCAAAGTAACAAGTTACAAACAAGTGGCAGATAAACGGGCAACAAGCTGCGCCGCAACCCCCTTTTGAATTGCAAAACCAATCCTGCTAAAGACAAAACGACCCTTAAAGGTTGAGGGATTACTATTCACAACCCGTTGAACCCTGTTTAGGAATTCCACAGCCTCTGGGACTAGGGACCCAAATGTATCAAAAGCGAATGGGATAAACACATGTTGATTCTCTAAACATACCTTCTCATGTTTAGCGACCTTGCTTGATTCCGCCTTCAACGCAGCCTGACCAGCAACAAACCCATTATCCCTGAGCCCAACAAGAGGGGACACTCCTGTAAGGTCCACACAAGCGTGTTTTCCCCTGGCCCACCCAAACACAAGAATATCAGCTGGTCGAAGAGTAGACCTCCCATCGAGCGGGTCCGTCAAAAAGTTCACCGGAGCCTCCTTTTTTGCTAAAATCCCTGCCCGCTTTAAAAGAAATTTTAACTTGTAATATAATTTTTTATATTAATATTTTTTATTGAAAAAATCTAATTTAAAATGTCTACGTTTCAGTATAAAATACAATGTTAAATTATTAGAGGATGATGTTGTATTTGTAGCTTGATACTGCATAAATGAAAGTTGAAGGACACATTTAGTCTTTTGTAAATCTACCCATTAAAAAAGAGTTGTTAGGTAGTTATATCATCATATACATATAATTGTTTTAGAATGATACTCTTTTGAATTTTTTTTTAACTGCCAATGAATCTTTCAAATTGTTTGTTGGCGAAATTCATCACATCGGGATACACTCGTCTCCGAATCAGAGAAAACCCTCACTTAGGACCGAAGCCCATAAACACTTTGAATTCTTTATTTAAATTGGAATTCTTGAGAATCATCTATTGTCCATATGACGCCATTGAATGGGTGTGGCCAGGTCGTGAGTGGATTTATTCTGGGGTGACTCACAATCATTGGGTACAATAACTTATTCATAATTTCATATCACAATCTTTTTCTTTATTTTTATTCTGTCAAAACTGTTACACACTTTAAAAAGGGAAAATTATGGCAGTGGCCTTTGACCAAGGCAATTTACAAAACTAGCCATTTGACCATGCATAAAAAAGCCCGGTCACGCTCCCCCATCCCAGTGAACCGTCATTTTTATGCACCTTCAATCCAGCCACAAGCAAGCGGACACGTGTCCTCCTAGCTGAACCGGCTTTATGACCTCTGACCGCCGAGCCGTTTCATGCCCAAGCCGAGCCGCTTCGCCCCCTGCCCCACAAGCTAGCCAAGCCGCTACAAGTACAAGCCATGACCTTTCAAGGCCAAGCCGAGCCGCTACGTTTTTGTGTATATATATGTTTACCACAATTACAAGCCATGACCTTTCAAGGCCAAGCCGAGCCTCTACAAGTACAAGCCATGACCTTTCATGACTTTGAGATTTATGGTGTTAAATTTTCAAAACTCTTGTTAAATTTCAGTAGTATTTAAAAAAAAATATCAAAATACATCAAAATATGTCAAATTGGTTTTTAAAGTATAGGTGGGACAAATTTTTTCAATGTTGTATTTTTTAAGAAAATGACGTTTTTCTTAGCTTTAAAAAACCCAATCCCATACAGAAGGAGTTCTCTACTCTGTGTTCTCTCCTTTTCTATGGAACCTCTCGATTTTATGCCAATTTTTTCATCGGGTGGGTTACCTCTCGGTTTTATGATGTTTTTCTTAGGTTTAAAATCTCAAACTCATTATATTTGTAGTGGGTTAGGATCAAAGAAAAGCTTTTGTATTTAACAACTTTTCTTTGATTTCATTTTTGCTTTAACCTTTATATACGCTTGGTTAGCTCTCGGTTATTTTTAACTTCAATGTAATACTTTTCTCCATATTTTTTTTATTGTTTTCAGGCCAAATAAACATTACTCAAAATTACTTATCTTTTTATTAATTTGCAGGTATCATTATTGGAGTTTATATCGGCAAGGAGATGGAAAACATGCGACAAATATATATATTTATGTCAATTTCTCATCAGGCGTGTTATGTATTGGCTTTCATGACGTTTTTCTTAGCTTTAAAATCCGGAGCTCACTTTCATTTAATGTTGCCGTAATTTGTAAATTAAATTGTAATTTTCCGGTTAATATATGATAAATTTTATATTTTATGTACATTGCAATAGACACTAAATAAGACAAGACTTTATTTATTAAGATACAATAGCAAATAAACGAACAAGCATTTATATAAACGTACGATTAAACTAAAAGACTAAGAAATAAAAATAGACTATTCCTAAGGCCAATCACCCATAAAGAATGGGGCGGCGAGACCGAACGATCACTGTCACGACCGTCAGATCTTGGCGAGTACCAACATGTACGATGTGGGCTCTCCGGTGTTGGGCATCGAGTGTCCTCCTCCCCCCACCATTCTACGTATTCCTCTCCCGGGTCCGTTTCATAGCCTTCCGGTCTTCCTTGCTCCAACATCTGGTTAGGTTGATGACTGTTTGGCGATTCAATTTGAAGTGTGCTCATTGCTAAATCGTATGCCAAGTTCAAATCTTGAACTGTTAAATCGTCTGGATGTTCTTGCTAGTAATATTCATAAACAATGGTTTCGTTTTTTAGTGGTTGGTTTGCAGCTGAGGTAATTGAAGGTGGTGGGTTTATAGTTTCTTGGTTCAGACGACGTCGTCTTAATCACCCAGGTGCGGGAAGTATTTGGTTCGAAGGTGGAGGGTTCGGCCGACGTCGAGTGGATCGCCGACGGGGTGTGGATACCACTGGTTCGATAGTATCTTGGTTACCTACACCCATGTTGGTGTTCATAGTGAGTTATGTTTATTTTGAAGGTGTAAAGGTGTGTGTGGATGTTGGGGGGTTTATATAAGAACGAAATTTTAAAAATAGTAAATGAAGTCATCGTAATTCCATATAAATAATTAAACACTTAAAATAAATATCACTAAACAACATTTGGACGTGGTAAACATCGTCATAAATACAGTTTATCGGCCATGAAACGTCTGTATGCTAAAAAAATTTGAATTGTTTCACCGGATCGATTAATTGGTTTGTCTGTTACTAGATGCTCCATAAGCATACACAGATAGACTCCCTCATTTCCTGAGAGTGACCTGTTAGACACCATGTATTCTTCATTAAGCTCGAAAGTCATGCATTTTTCCGGTTTGCCCGTCTTTTTCCAATACCGCAAATGCACCAACAAAGCTCCTAAATAAACGGCGATCTTTGTCAACCGTGGGTGAATGACATTTCTGTACTTTTCACCAACACATATGTCTTCACATGCGTATATAACTAATTCTTGAGTTACAAACTCAAGTCGAAGCAGCAGCCATTCCCTATTTTCCAGTGGGAGTGGGAAAAAAACGTAATCAACGTCGATGAAAGAAGGAAATGGGTTTAATTTACCATTAGCATAATAGCCACGTTTTTAGTAACGGAGTCTAATAAATTCTCATAAAATTGTGGTGGTAGAATAGTCCAACGCAAGTTTAGCATTGTATCCCTTTGAAGTTTTCTACTCCTCCAAGCCATTAGTCTTCCAACCCATCCTTCAATATGCTGTACAAGTATCATTTATTAATTGTTAAATATGTTAACACCAAAAATAAATTACTTGAATCAAAATACGACATATTGTAGAAAGATATTCCTTGGCTATTACTGGGTAAGTATAATTGGGTACTGTTTTCATAAATTTTTTTTTATCATTTTCGTCAAGAGATAAATTTAAATCAGGAACTTTGAAATTGTTTAAAGATGCACAATCAGAAGAATCAACATATCCTCCTTGAATGACATATAATTGAAATAATTCAAACGGTTTACTCTGAGCCAAATTAAAGAAAAAACCAACATCATTATCATTCATTATATCGGTCGGATCTGTAAACGAAGACATCCGGTAGGATATCCGAGTAATATTTTGAATATCACACATCTTGCGAATATAACTTAAAAAAGTGATGTAGGAAAAATTGGTTTCAACTTCTAAACCACGTCTAATAATACAATCGTGACCGGCAACATATTCGATGTTCCCGTTAACAACCTCCCAGTTTCCCCCGGTGTATATCACAAACTTAACACCCATGAGTTATACTAAACGCTACCAAAGTATGTATTCAAACAAAGAAAACGAGAAGACAAAAACACATGTGTGCAAAATCCAGATGTTATATATATAGTTACGAAATTATACATAAAAAACACATGTAAAGGCTTGGGCATGTGTTGAAAGGTCATAAAATTCAAATGAAACGGCTTGGGGTAGGTGGCAATGCTGAAGCGGCTTAGATCCAGGGTGTAGCGGCTCGGGATGGGGCGAAGCGGTTCGGCTTGGCCATGAAACGGCATGGCTTGGCAGTACCACAAAGCGGCATAAATCAGAGATTGGGCGAAGCGGCTCGGCTTGGGCATGAAACGGCTCGACGGTCAGAGGTAGCGGCATAAAGCCGGTTCAGCTAGGAGGACACGTGTCCGCTTGGTTGTGGCTGGATTGAAGGTGCATAAAAATGACGGTTCACTGGGATGGGGGATCGTGACCGGGCTTTTTTATGCCTGGTCAAATGGCTAGTTTTTTAAATTGCCTTGGTCAAAGGCCACTGTTGTAATTTTCCCCTTTAGAAATATCAGAATATCTCCAATGCATCTTTTGAAGGATGCTCTGTTGTAAACTTATGTAGTTATGTCCTTAGGGTGCTCTTAGCAACTAAGAGCATTCTCACTTATGGCATCTAATTCTCTGTGTTGTGTTTTTAAATATAAAGCGTATAAAAAATGGTTGTAAATGGAGGAGAGAGAAAATTACCATATAAGATCAAAATTAGAAAAATTTAAGAATTCGTTTGTGTGTCCAAAAAAGTTTCACCGTTGCCATTTTATTCCACTGGGTTAACTTCATCAATTTCTTCTGTCAATGAGAATGGCAATTTGGTCATTTTATATGTAATTATGTTAACTAGAAGGGTAATTCGACCATATAAAATCACCAAACTTCCCTTTTCGTTAACAGCAAAAATGGATAAAGTTAGCCCAGTTGATTAAAATGACAACAGCCAAACCTTTTGAACCTACATAAAAAAAATAAAACTTTTGAACTAAACTGGTAAAACGATTCAAAAAACACAGTGAAAAAAATTACATTTACTCTAAAAATAAGTTAGATATCAAGAAAAACAAGATTTTATATTTTTATATTCAATCATTGATTGTTGCAGTCTAATTAACAACAATATCCTGATTTTCTTGATTACATAAAAAGCATATGCTATATCTCTTACTTTTTAACTGAAATCAACCAAACCATCAACCATCAATGGAAGAAGAAGACTCGAATATTCAAGATCAACAAACCAAATCACTCCTTGACAATAATCATGATCACAAGGGTGGTATGAGAACCATGCCATTCATCATAGGTATCACCAAACTGTTTAATCATATTCTCCGAAAACCTTTGGATTTTGATTTTGTGTTTGCGGGCAGTGAATGAAGCGTTTGAGAAAGTCGCGAGTTATGGATTGTTGCCGAACATGATTCTCTACCTTACGGAGGTTTATAAGATGCAAGCAGTAACTGGAGCAACCGTATTGTACATCTGGTCGGCGTTTTCGAATGGGCTATCGCTTTTTGGTGCTTTTGTTTCGGATTCTTACTTGGGTCCGTTTCGGGTCATTGCTTTCGGGTCTCTCTCCACCCTTCTTGTAAGCCAAGATCTTTTTTTTTTTGATCCAGAGAAGTTAGAGTAAGGGGTGTTGATCGGGTTTATTATTCGGGTTTCGGGTTGTTTTTGTCGGGTTATTCTGGTTTTTTTGAGCATATTATCTGGTAACCGATCCGTATCATAATCGGTAAATCGGGCTCGTGGGATTCAGCTAGGGGTGTTGACCGGGTTTATTATTTGGGTTTTGGGTAGTTTGGGTCGGGTTATTCTGGTATTTTTGGCATGATATATTATCCGGTAACCGATCCGTATCACAAACTGGCTCGAGGGATTCAACTAGGGGTGTTGACCGGGTTTATTATTCGGGTCTTGGGTAGTTTGGGTCGTGTTATTCGGGTATTTTTAACATCTAGGGGTGTTAACCAGGTTTATTATTTGGGTTTTGGGTAGTTTGGGTCGGGTTATTCGGGTATTTTTAACATTATATATTATCTGGTAACCGATCCATATCACAATTGGGCTTGTGGGATTCAGCTAGGGGTGTTGACCGGGTTTATTATTTGGGTTTTGGGTAGTTTGGGTCGGGTTATTCGGGTATTTTTAACATTATATATTATCTGGTAACCGATCCGTATCACAATTGGGCTTGTGGGATTCAGCTAGGGGTGTTGACCGGGTTATTATTCGGGTTGTGGTAGTTTGGGTCGGGTTATTCTGTTTTTTTAGCATGGTATATAATCCGGTAACCGATCCGTATCACAAACGAGCTCGTGGGATTCAACTACAAGTGTTGACAGGGTTTATTATTCGGGTTTTGGGTAGTTTGGGTCGGGTTATTCTGGTATTTTTAGCATGGTATATTATCCGGTAAACGATCCATATCACAAACGAGCTCGTGGGATTCAGCTAGGGGTGTTGACCAGGTTTATTATTCGGGTTTTGGGTAGTTTGGGTCGGGTTATTGTTGTATTTTTAGCATGATATATTATCCGGTAAACAATCCATATCACATACGGGCTCGTGGGATTCAACTAGGGGTGTTGACCGGGTTTATTATTCGCGTTTTGGGTAGTTTGGGTCGGGTTATTCTGGTATTTTTAGCATGATATATTATCCGGTAAACGATCCGTATAACAAACTGGCTCGTGGGATTCAGCTAGGGGTGTTGACCAGGTTTATTATTCGCGTTTTGGGTAGTTTGGGTCGGGTTATTCGGGTATTTTTAGCATAATATATTATCCGGTAAACGATCCGTATCACAAACGGGCTCGTGGGACTCAACTAGGGGCGTTGACCAGGTTTATTATTCGCGTTTTGGGTAGTTTGGGTCGGGTTATTCGGGTATTTTTAGCATAATATATTATCCGGTAAACGATCCGTATCACAAACGGGCTCGTGGGACTCAACTAGGGGCGTTGACCAGGTTTATTATTCGCGTTTTGGGTAGTTTGGGTCGGGTTATTCGGGTATTTTTAGCATAATATATTATCCGGTAAACGATCCGTATCACAAACGGGCTCGTGGGACTCAACTAGGGGCGTTGACCAGGTTTATTATTCGCGTTTTGGGTAGTTTGGGTCGGGTTATTCGGGTATTTTTAGCATAATATATTATCCGGTAAACGATCCGTATCACAAACGGGCTCGTGGGACTCAACTAGGGGCGTTGACCAGGTTTATTATTCGCGTTTTGGGTAGTTTGGGTCGGGTTATTCGGGTATTTTTAGCATAATATATTATCCGGTAAACGATCCGTATCACAAACGGGCTCGTGGGACTCAACTAGGGGCGTTGACCAGGTTTATTATTCGCGTTTTGGGTAGTTTGGGTCGGGTTATTCGGGTATTTTTAGCATAATATATTATCCGGTAAACGATCCGTATCACAAACGGGCTCGTGGGACTCAACTAGGGGCGTTGACCAGGTTTATTATTCGCGTTTTGGGTAGTTTGGGTCGGGTTATTCGGGTATTTTTAGCATAATATATTATCCGGTAAACGATCCGTATCACAAACGGGCTCGTGGGATTCAACTAGGGGCGTTGACCGGGTTTATTATTCGGGTTTTGGGTGGTATTTTTAGCATGATATATTATCCGGTAAACGATCCGTATCACAAACAGGCTCGTGGGATTCAACTAGGGGTGTTGACCAGGTTTATTATTCGGGTTTTGGGTAGTTCGGGTCGGGTTATTCTGGTATTTTTAGCATGATATATTATCCGGTAACCGATCCGTATCACAAACGGGCTCGTGGGATTCAACTAGGGGTGTTGACCGGGTTTTGTTATTCGGGTTTTGGTATTTTGGGTCGGGTTTTATTGATATAACAAATGCAAGAATATTGATACGTTTGTTGCTACAGGGGATGTCTCTTCTCTGGTTGACTTCAATGGTTCCACAATTAACTCCATCTTGCAATCAACCAGACACCAGTTGTAGCCTAGCGACACCGACCCAGCTCGTAGTCCTCTTCTCATCTTTCGGTCTAATGTCCATCGGGACGGGTTGCATCAGACCATGTTGCATAACCTTTGGTGCAGACCAACTCAAACACGTTCGGACCGGTAACAACAACCAAAGACTCATTGATAGCTATTTCAACTGGTACTCTTAGGCCTTAGCTAGCCAAGTTTTATTATTATTAGAGTAAACTGCGATTTTGGTCCCTGAGGTTTGGTCGCTTTTGCCACTTTAGTCCAAAACTCAAACCTTTTGCATCTGGGTCCCTGTGGTGTCAGTTTAATTGCCATTTTGGTCCAAAAATGAAATCAGGTCATATTTGTCTTATAAAATCCTGCAATTTTGTCATTTTTCTCAGGGGCAAATCAGGTCATATTTGTCTTATAAAATATGGTATTTATTTATAAAAAAATGATCATTTTGCCTCTGCGGAAATTGACAAAATAGCAGGATATTATAAGACAAAAATGACCTGATTTCATTTTTGGACCAAAATGACAATAAAACTGAAACCACAGGGACCCAGATGCAAAAAATTTGAGTTTTGGACTAAAGTGGCAAAAGTGACCAAACCAGAGGGACCAAAATGACAGTTTACTCTTATTATTATTATTATTATTATTATTATTATTATTATTATTATTATTATTATTATTATTTAGATGGTTAATTTTATCATTTTAATTTTTTTATATGGTTTTTAGTTATTTAATACATTGAAAATATTATACAACAATACAGTTTTTCAGTTCTTTTGAATTCTTTCAGGTACTATGCTTCAGTATCGATGTCAGCGTTTTTTGCTTTTACTGTTGTGGTCTACATTCAAGACCAACTTGGTTGGCGGGTCGGGTTTGCGGTTCCTGTTTTCATCATGGCGTGTTCCGCTATTGTTTTCTTGATCGGGTCACCTCTTTATGTCAAAGTCAAAGTCAAAGAGAGCCCGTATTCGGGGTTCATTCAAGTTTTAGTCATGGCTTTCAAGAACCGAAGGATCCATCTTCGTCCCGATGACTGCTACAATCATAGCAATGAAATGGATCGGGTCGAGCTAACCGACAACTTAAGGTTTCTCAACAAAGCTTGTGTTGTTCGAGATATGAACATTGTTTCGACCGTTGAACAAGTGGAATCCCTAAAATCAGTAATTCAGATGGTTCCGGTGTGGTCAACGGGTATTCTACTATTCACAAACGTATCATTGGGTTACCCGACACTCCAAGCGAAAACAATGAACCGGCATGTCACGTCATGGTTCGAGATCCCGGCTGGATCGTATAGTGTATTCATGGTCTTGACACTTACAATATGGGTCGCGTTTTATGACCGTATTTTGGTACCAATTCTAGCAAAATACACACACGATCCACGCGGGCTAACTACAAAAACCCGAATGGGGATCGGGTTACTAATCTCAATCATAGCCATGATGGTATCCGCGATCGTGGAATCCATAAGGCGTGATTTAGCAAACTCAAACACGCCAGTTCACATGTCAGCAATGTGGTTGGTCCCACAATACGCGCTACTAGGATTAGCCGAGGCATTTAACGTAATCGCGCTAATGGAGTATTGTTACTCCGAGCTTCCAAAAAGCATGTCGAGTGTAGCCATGGCCGTGTTTACGCTGAGCTCAGCGGTTGCTGGGCTCCTAGGAAGCCTTTTGGTTAACATTGTGGACTCGGTCACGAGCCAAGGGGGTAATGTAAGTTGGCTATCGACCGATATCAATGAGGGCCACGTGGATTACTACTATTGGTTGCTTAGTTTCTTGAACTTGGTCAACTTCTTGTACTTCTTGATTTGTTGTCGCGTTCAACGAAGTTCTTCGCCGCCGGTGTATATTGTCACATAAGGTTGAAAATAAAAGATTTTATTTTAGGAATGTGTAATTATGTGTTCAAACAGGAGCGACTTAACTATTTTGGGGCGTAAAAAAAATAACCAGAGTCCCAAACAACAAGTTTCAAACGAACTTACGAACTAATAAGCAACTAATTAACTCTCTTCACAACATACATGTGTTTTAAAGGGTGTTTTTATATGATTATTATATTTTCTCAAAAATAATTTGTTAATTAATTAAATAACCATTCGTTTAAGCACTGAGTTGTCCTTTTATTTACTGGGAAAAAAATCTAAGAGTCCGAAATTGTACGAGAAATCTACTAGTAATATTAAAAAGTTTTCTTACATTAACTTGGAGCAACAAACATACAATATACTGTCACAATTATAATTTTATACATACAAACAATACTTTAAACCAAATAATAAATACTTTAAAAGGAAATTAAACTATGGTTTTCTAAATTGGGCGTCAGTGAGTGCGGCCCACCATACTTTATTCGTGAATCTTAATGTACTTCTTTGAGCCCAAGCCTAAATCTGAGGCCCACTCACGGGTGATCTCTAAACATAGTATTTCACACATGTATAAAAAATGGGGGATAATATTCACACATCCCTTTCCTTTACGTCTTTCTATATATACAGAGAGATATATATAGAGAGATAGAGTGAAAAAAGAATTTGAAAATAAGATTTAGGGGTGTGAGAATTAGGGCTGGCAATTCTGACACGAACACGATAACACGACACGAACCTACACGAAATTATCATGTTTCGTGCTTAACCTTGACAGGTTTCGTGTCTAAAACAGGTCGACATGATAAGACCTTAACAGGTTTCGTGTCTAAACAGGTTAAAACATGTTAACATGTTAAGACCCGTTAAGTACATGTTAATAATTAAAAATTAAAAAATATTATATGTGGGTGTGGACATGGGGTCATCAATCGTGGGACCTGAGATGCATTATACACAATCACACGCGGTTCTTTTTCCACAATCCAAACCCTAATTTTTAAATCTCTCTCACAAACACCACCATTCCTAATTCAATTCACAGCTTCCCCAATTCGATCGTGTTTGTGTCTTAAAAACGTCATGTTTGTGTCTTAACAGGTCGTGTGCGTATCTTAAACATGTCGTGTTCATGTCTTAAACAGGTCGTATGATACGTTGGTAATTTTTTTGTGTCTTAACAGGTCGTTTCGTGTTACCTATTTATTAACAGGTTCGTGTCCGTGTTTCGAAAATCTGACATGATAAGATTTTCGTGTCGTGTTAGTGTTTGCGTGTTTCGGGTTCGTGTCTTAACAGATCGGGTTGACCCGTTATGCCAGCCCTAGTGAGAATACCATAAAAAATTCAAATAATCCAAAACTAGTTCGATGGGAAAATCAGATTTTGTGAAACCAGATACAATCTGCTAGGATTGGCGCGATCTAATCGAAATTTCAAAATTTTTAATCCTTTGGACTTTTTCCGGATCTTCTAGCATCGGATCCAATCCTGTCTTTTGGATCTAAGTTTAAAAAATCCGGTTTCTTATTTTCCGGATCTTCTATGCCTCAATTTTATTGTCTGGTTCGGGGTTATCCGACCGGCTTTAAGTATATATCATAAACCAGATCGTTTGTTACGGTTTGGAAATTTTGAAGCCAACCGATCAAAAGATTAAAAGAAAAAACAATTGCGAAACCAACCGATCAGAAGATTAAACTAACGAACATGAGCTCATGTTTCGTTCATTTAGTTAAATGAACGAACTTGAACATATATTTCGTTAGTTCGGTTACGTACGTGAACATTCGTTTATGTATTCTCATTTGGGTTCGTTAAAATCCATTTAGGTTTGTTCGTTTATGTACATGAATGGTATGTTCATAATGTTAACAAACGAATATTAACGAACGAATATATGAACACATTCATTTTCCAAGTGAACGAACATGAACACTTTAGTTAACCATTATACTTATGATTTTAAAGTGACGATGAACAGTAAAATTACTATTTAAGTATTTGTTTTAATTGTTTAATAACATATTATTCATTGATACATATAATTTTTAAGTGATTATATATTATTATCTGATTTGATTAGTTATTACAATTTTTTAGGTGTTTGTTTTAACATGTATCACTGCGATAAAAATGATAATGAAAATGGATATTGTGTTGTTGTCATACCAAACTGAATCCAAACCGCCGATTAATAATAATATATTGTTTTAACAGGTTACGTACCGACGCTGTAACGAACTGAATTGATTCCAACTAAATAACATCAGTATCGGAATTTGTTCTCATTTTTATGACCGATATAAAGCATGTCAAAATCTTTTTGCAAATGTCAGGACATTATTTTTTATTTTTTTCTCCTTCGATTATTATGGCGAGTGCTAGAACAATACTGCACGGAATCGATACCAATCGAATTCACGCCGCGTAGTGCGTGGGAATATCACTAGTTTCTCTTTATTAACAAAAGAAACGAAAAATGTTTTTAAAAAGGGCTAGAACTCTTTAAATATTATAAAAAAAAACACCTTCTAAAAAAACTGGAACATTTTTAATTTGATAATAACAATTATTTGATAATAACAATTCTAAAAAAACTAGAACTCTTTCAAGATTTTAACCTACTCACTTACAACCGGCGTCCCCACCATTAGACCACCACAAAATGTAGCCCTAATTATATCCAAGTTCAAATCTTGGTAAAACCACATCCACATGAACCATAGCCAAATTAAAATCTGAATATTTATGAAAAATAATCAATGTTACTTGGAAGCCTTTTGGTTAACATTGTGGACTCAATCACAAGCCACAGGGAGATAATGTAACTTAGCTATCGAGCGATATCAATCCGCGCCACATGGATTACTATTCTTGGTTACTTAGTTTCTTGAATGCGCTTAACCTTTTATACTTTTTTGAACGACCAACAGAATCAATCCCGAGCATTCTTGGGACACCCACAAGACCATTCTTGAAAAACCCGGTAACCCATCCGTCCGTAGACACGACGGTAAAATTACCGGTAACCTTTTATACTTCTTGATTGTAGGAATGACAAGAATGTGTTATTATGTATTCAAATGTTTTTTTTCTTTTTTGCAAACTGCCATATAATTATTGTAACTAATAATCTAATAATAATAAATTATCAAGAATGCATCATATAAAAGAGTTCATGATTCGACAAACCAAACAAGGTGTTTATTTTCATTAAGCAAAAGATCGACAAACTACACCATATTCAAATGGTGTAACTTATTACAATTCATAATTAGATCCAAAAGCACTAAATGCTAGCAAAGGAAACATCTTTCCTAGGAGACGGGATCAACTTGATAAACTCCACCGCGGCTTTGACAGAATTGTTAGCGGCAAGGTTGATGAATGTATCCGCCTCGTTGGAGTGTTCACCGCCACCCGCTAAGTCAGAAAGTGCCCTAATAACAATGAATGGCACCCTTTGTTGGTATGAAATGAGAGCCACCGCCGCACTTTCCATCTCCACGGGGCTAACGTTGAACTTGTCGAAAATGAAGGTCCTATAGGCCGCGTTGTCTAGGTAGATGCTAGCACTTGTTCCTTTATCTACGGTAGTAACCTTTGGTGGGGTAGATAAGCATGTTGTTTCATTCAAGCATCCTTCTAATTCCAATGACTATATGATGTAGTTTATATAGTGAAAAAAAAGTGTTAGAATATTTTAAAGTAAAGTTTTTGAACAAAAGTTATAAATGCTTATGATTATATAATTAGCGTGGGGTTCTAGAATGAACACTAGTGTATTTGCGAACTGAGTGAATAAATCGCTGGCCATTGATCTACACACGTGTATGGCCAGGATCTCATCATCAAATCGTAAAATACACTAGTGTATTTCAACATCAAACCTTGGCCATTGATCTACACACGTGTATGGCCAGGATTAGTTCACTCAGTTCGCAAGCTACACTAGTATTCAAGAGCAAGCTACACTAGTGTTCACTCTTGAACCTGATCTTATATAATTATTATTGTTATATACAACTTAACTTTAAGTTGTAAGATTAAATATATTATGTTTAATATTTAATCTATAGCCATCTTAATCATTTACATTATAGAGATCAAAATATATTAGAACCTATTATTTAATTAGTTGGTAATTGTTGATGGACCATATTACCCTTAGTAACTAATTAGGTTTCCTCCTGGGTGCTTATATAAGGAGAGTTATGTGGAGGTTTAAGGGTTACTCAGTTTCACAATTCACACCCCATTAGATCATAACATCATTAGTTTCGGCCTCCTCTCCAAAGCCGATATCCCTTTTCGGTTTCTTAGCACCATCATCAGTTAGCATCCTAAGGAGGAACCAAATCAAGATGACAGGCATGTCGAACTCCCTAACTGGATTCTCCTCTGCACTATCTGCTGTGACAGGTATGATTTATTTGTTTTCCTTCATGCACAAACAGAACTGAACCAACATGTGGTATCAGAGCATATGTTGATTAGTCAGTTCTGTTTTCGTATCCATAATTCTGGGATTGAAACTTGGAAAACGGAATTTTTTGAAACCGTATGAACTTGACAGCCGGTTTCGAGTCATAAGAATCGACTCGAAATCATGATTTTCGATGAAAGGATTAATTGTTTGTTCACCGAATTAACTGGATCATGTTTTAGCCGAAATCTGTTTAGTAAAATTATTAAAAATTCAGGTTTTGGGTTCCAGAATTTTATTTTTTATGATTAGGGTTCATCATGTTCATGTGAAAATTCGAATATTCTGTTATGTTTTGGAATATGATTTGGATTATTAAGTGTTTTTCCTGATTTTGATCTAATTTTGTCCTCTAAATTTTTTAGAAAACTGTTAAAAGATAAAGAGATTGAAATTTTCGAAATCTGTTAACAAAATTAGATCAGCTTAAACAGGAAAGGATATCTCTTAATCCCTTAGATTTCGAATTTTCGGTTATGATATCACAATTACAGCTGTTAACGAGGTTGCTACTCGCAACCACGAGGTTGCTACTCGAGACCACGAGGTTGCTACTCGCAACCATAACGTCATTAGTCGAGACCATGAGGTTGCTACTCGCAACCATAACGTCATGACTCGCAACCATGAGGTTGCTACTCGCAACCATAACGTCATTAGTCGCAATCATGAGGTTGCTACTCGCAACCAGAATGTCATCACTCGCAACCATGAGGTTGCGACTCGCAACCATAACGTGATTAGTCGAAACCGTAGTTGCGACTCGCAACCATAACGTGACTAGTCGAAACCGTAGTTGCGACTCGCAACCATAACGTCATTAGTCGAAATCGTGGTTGCGACTCGCAATCTCATTATTTTAACGTCATTAGTCGATCCGCGCTAACGGGTGGTTTGCTATTAAATAAATGGTTTTTGTAATTTACTTAGTTAATTAATCAGAATCAGATAATGTTTTACAAAACCAGAAATAGCTTAACTTGAATGAGCTTTTGATATATCATTTCTGGCCAAAGCTGACTTGATACATCTACTTATCATTCAAGTATTACGAAAGCTATGCTATGTGTGCATCATAAGCATGAATGTTTTAATATCTGGCCAAAGCTGATTTAATTCTTTCATAGATGGCATACTTAGCAAGTGCATAACTAAAGTGATTGTTTCAATTTCTGGCCAAAGCTGATTTGTTACAACCACTTTGCACATATGCTTAAATGATTACACTTCTGGCCAAAGCTGTTTTGTTTTCGTTTAAGTAGAATTTCTTAGTTAAGTCTATTATTTTGATGTTAGTAATAGACATTATCACAGCTTCGTTATGTAAAATGGTCATTATTTTGCCTGCCTTAGTTTAACGTGCCCATAGATCACATTAGAATTTCTTCCTTAGTATCATAACTTGCTCATCTTATTTCCACTATCAGCACCCAACTGCGGGATTCCACCCTTGACTGGTGATAACTTTGCTGCATGGAAGGATGCTCTCATGCTTACTCTCGGATTGCTTGATTTCGATTATGCTCTAAGAGAGAAAAAGCCAGCGGACCTTACCACTCAAAGTACTGCTGCTGAGCAGTTAACTCATGAAAAGTGGACTAGGTGTAACCGCATGTCTCTCATGTTTATGAAGCAATCCATAAGCAATGCAATCAGGGGAGCTATTCCTGATTCTGAAGATGCTAAAACCTACTTGGAACATGTGGAGGCTCAGTTCAAAGGGACGTCTAAGGCGCATGCTAGTACTCTTATTCTCAAGCTGGTGACAACTAAGTATGATGGGAGGAGCGGCATTCGCGAGCACATCATGATGATGAACGACATGGCCAATAAGCTGAAGGGGCTGGAAATGGAAATCAGTGATGGTTTCCTTGTTCATTTCATCATTACTTCGCTTCCTTCTTCTTTTGAAGCATTCAAGATCAACTACAACACTCAGAAGGAAAAATGGACGATGAGTGAGCTGGTCGCCATGTGCGTACAGGAGGAGGAGCGTATGAGGATGGATCGCCATACTGATGTTGCCAATTTCACTACCTCCAATCCTAAGAAAAGGAAGCACAATTATCAGAGGAAGGATGCTTCTAAAGTCCATAAGTCTACTCCTAACTCTAATGCAAGTGCACCTTCCAGCTCTAAGAACTCCTTAGGCAGTATCCGCTGCAAGTTCTGTAAAAAGACAGGACACATGCAGAAGGAATGCCCTGACTTTAAGGAGTGGCTGGCTAAGAAAGGTAACGATTATTTTATGATACTTGAGTCCTATAATTTAAGTGTTCCTGCTAATTCTTGGTGGTTTGATTCTGGTTCTATGGTTCATGTTACCAATTCTACTCAGGGATTCCTTTCAATCCGAAAGCTGGAAAGAAACCAAAGAACGCTTAAGGTTGGGGATGATCGAGAATTAGAAGTGAAGGCCATTGGAACATTACAATTAGTTATGAAAACTGGTTTATGTATTAAACTTTATGATACCTTATATGTTCCTGAGGTAACTCGGAACCTTGTATCAGGACCAAAGTTAGACATGGACGGTTTTATTGTTTCCCATGGTCATCGCCAACTCTCTATCCATTATGATTCTGTTCTTTATGGTACTGGTGTTCTGGATGGAGGTCTCTATAGATTAGAACTAGATGATGGCTTTTCCAAATCTTTGTTGTCATATAACATTAATGAATCACTCACAAAGATGGAAGAGAAACGAGACTTAGAGACTTCATCCATGTTGTGGCATCAGCGTTTAGGCCACATTTCAAAAGAACGATTAAATCGTCTTGTGAAGGATGAAGTCTTACCTCCTCTCGATTTCTCTGACTTTGGAACATGTGTCAAATGTCTTAAAGGTAAAATGACATTAGCGAATAAGAAAGGTGCCACTAGGAGCTCTAATTTATTAGAACTCATTCACACTGACATTAGTGGTCCCTACCAAATCGCTGGCATAACAGGACATACTTCATTTATCACTTTTATTGACGATTATTCTCGTTACATGTACTTGTATCTTATTAAGGAGAAATCTGAATCTCTAACAACTTTTAAAGATTATAAGGCTGAAGTTGAAAAGCAATTAGATCGTCAGATTAAAGTTGTGAGATCAGATAGAGGCGGTGAGTATTATGGAAGACATACTGATGTGGGTCAAGCTCCTGGTCCATTTTATGAGTTTTGTAAGGGCCAGGGGATTGTAAACCAATACACCATGCCTGGTACACCTCAGCAGAACGGTGTCGCTGAAAGAAGAAACCGTACCCTTATGAACATGGTGCGCAGTATGTTAGCCAACACTAACTTACCATTATTCCTCTGGACTGAAGCGTTAAAAGCAGCTGTTCATATACTCAATAGAGTTCCTTCTAAGTCTGTCCCTAAAACTCCTTATGAACTTTGGACAGGAAGGAAACCGAGTCTTAAATATATGAAAGTATGGGGCTGCATTGCTGAAGCAAAACTTTACAATCCTTTCCTAAGGAAACTTGACCCTAAGACAGTTACATGTTTCTTTATCGGGTATCCTGAGAACTCTAAGGGTTATCGTTTCTATTGTCCTTCCCATGTCACCCGTATTGTTGAAACCAAGCGTGCTGCGTTCCTGGAGGATTTCAAGGTCAGTGGGAGCAGTACCAACCCTTACGAAGAATTGCAAGAAGTACAAGACGCGGGGGGGAGAGACTCGTCGCTTACCATTACTCCGATTACTCCTCTTGTACCCAATGCAACTATTGTTCCTGAAGCTACTGCACCAACTCCAAATTCACCTCTACAATCAGAACCCATTATACCTCATGACGAAGGCACATCAAACGCTCAAAACCAAGACAACGCTGAACCCGATAATCTACTCAGGAGGTCATCCAGGCAAAGAAGGCCTCCTAATTGGGATGATTATGTTACCTACCTGACTGAAATGGATCCCGGAAAGCTCAATGATCCTATCTCTTACAATGAAGCCATTAGCAGTGATCAGTCTTCTGAATGGAATAAAGCAATGATTGATGAGCTTGATTCCATGAAGAAAAATGACGTTTGGGATTTGGTAGAATTACCCAACGGAGTCAAACCCGTAGGATGCAAATGGGTGTTCAAAACAAAACTGGATCCGAATGGTAACGTTGAACGCTACAAAGCGAGATTGGTCGCAAAGGGCTACACTCAGAAAGAGGGAATTGATTATCAAGAGACGTTTTCACCTGTCTCTCGTAAAGATTCATTAAGGATCGTCATGGCCCTAGTAGCTCATTTTGATTTAGAGCTGCATCAGATGGACGTAAAAACCGCTTTCCTTAACGGAGATTTGGACGAAGATGTTTACATGAAGCAACCTGAAGGCTTTGAACCTGAAGGTCAGGAGCATCTAGTCTGTAAGCTGAAGAAATCCATTTACGGGTTAAAACAAGCATCACGTCAGTGGTACCTCAAGTTTGATGAAGTCATGAAGAAGCAAGGTTTTATGAAGAATCAAGTGGATCAATGCACCTACCTCAAGATGAGTGGGAGCAACTTTACTATACTTGTCCTTTACGTTGACGACATTCTATTGGCAAGTAATAGTTTAGACATGTTGCATGAGTCGAAGCGGTTACTCTCGCATAACTTCGACATGAAGGATCTCGGAGATGCATCTTACGTCATTGGCATCGAAATTCACCGAGA
This sequence comes from Helianthus annuus, assembly GCF_002127325.2. NCBI lineage: Eukaryota > Viridiplantae > Streptophyta > Magnoliopsida > Asterales > Asteraceae > Helianthus > Helianthus annuus. The sequence continues at coordinate 145,352,264 of NC_035433.2, forward strand.
TAGAAACAAAGGGATCTTAGGATTGTCCCAAAGGGCCTACATAGATCGTGTCCTTACACGGTATAACATGCAACAGTGCAAACCCTCCGTCGCTCCAGTAGTTAAGGGAGATGTTTTCGGTTCGTTTCAGTGTCCGACAACAGAGGTTGAGAAGGAGCAAATGAGCCAGATACCTTATGCATCAGTAGTCGGGAGCTTGATGTATGCTCAAGTCTGTACTCGTCCAGATATCGCTTATATTGCTGGAATGCTAGGCCGTTATCAGACTAATCCTGGCCTAGATCACTGGAAAGCAGCTAAGAAGGTACTTCGATATCTGCAAGGGACGAAAGACTATAAGCTGACTTATAGAAGAAGTGATCATTTGGAAGTGGTGGGCTATTCTGATTCTGACTTTGCCAAATGCAAAGATGACAAGAAATCCACTTCGGGCTATATCTTTATGTTAGCAGGCGGCCCTATCTCTTGGAAGAGTCATAAACAACAGTTGACCACAACTTCCACAATGATGGCAGAGTACATTGCTGTTTATAACGCAACCTGTCATGGAATGTTGATTAGAAACCTGGTCACTGGACTCAAAATTGTTAATTCCATTTCTAGACCATTGAAGCTTTACTGTGATAATTCAGCTGCCGTTAGTTTCTCGAACAGTAACAGTTCGACTGGAGCTGGTTTATATCTCGATACAAAATATCTATTTGTACGTGAACGTGTTGAGGAAAATAATCTTTGTATCGAGTATATTAGTACTAAGGATATGCTTGCGGATCCGATGACTAAAGGTCTCCCTCCTAAGGTTTACGAAGAACATGTTCGGAATATGGGATTATGTAAAGACCTTATTTGAGCATATTGTACTAGCTTATGTTTTATGTTTAATGAAATTTCCTCAAGTTTGATTTTGTATGTCTGTTAGAATATGTTCAACCGGTATAATGGCATATAGACAAATAAAAGGTTACAAATCAAACAAAGGGCTTACGCGTATTTTGATCATAACGACTAGGTTTTAAATTAAGGCTATAGTATGATTAATGGGGGTCCTGAGTCGCATAATGATTCAACGGCTGTATTTCTCTGCTATAGTACTTGTTTAAGGCTAAAATGAGTGTTAACTCCTGATCAGGCTTAGCTAATACTCATAGTAAATGATTACTCGGCTAAGTGGGAGAATGTAAGATTAAATATATTATGTTTAATATTTAATCTATAGCCATCTTAATCATTTACATTATAGAGATCAAAATATATTAGAACCTATTATTTAATTAGTTGGTAATTGTTGATGGACCATATTACCCTTAGTAACTAATTAGGTTTCCTCCTGGGTGCTTATATAAGGAGAGTTATGTGGAGGTTTAAGGGTTACTCAGTTTCACAATTCACACCCCATTAGATCATAACATCATTAGTTTCGGCCTCCTCTCCAAAGCCGATATCCCTTTTCGGTTTCTTAGCACCATCATCAGTTAGCATCCTAAGGAGGAACCAAATCAAGATGACAGGCATGTCGAACTCCCTAACTGGATTCTCCTCTGCACTATCTGCTGTGACAGGTATGATTTATTTGTTTTCCTTCATGCACAAACAGAACTGAACCAACATAAGTTACAAGTTCAAATTAGGGTTTTAGTAAATTACCTCTAGAGTTTTGGCTAGGTTGAAGTAAACATCCTCAACAGGCACCCAAAATACATGTTGTCTCTCCTCTGGTGTTCCATCCACCGGAAATACTTCCTCCGGTTGATACCATATGTTGTTCAAGAAGTTGTCAGATCTAAAATTCGTCGAATACTCTGCAATGTTTAGGTAGCCGATGTCTCGAGTGTAGTCATCTTGGTCTTCAAGGGGTAATGTGTTTTCTGGACCATTTCCATACCTCTACAATATGTACCAAACATTTTCCGTCATGAAAACAAATTTATACGAAGTTGATCCAAGAGCTAGCGAGCTTATATACTTAGACCAACTGAATAGATGCAAATGAGCTATTAAATGTTCCAATAAGAAAAAGGTATAGTTTAGGATATATCTTGAGTTAGTAGATCGTTGCATAATTGGTAGATCGCCAGAACGGCCAGATCATGTGTCAAACAGTCATAAGTGGTTCGTTTCAGACTTTCAGCTGATAGATCGGAATTTCATCATCTGGACTCAAAAACAAAAACAAAAAAAAAATCTCCGGTTTTATAAGTTTTGATTTATTTTCTTTTCTCTTTTAAAACACATGAACCTTTACTTTGAGTAATTTACATGTTTATTTAGGAAAAACATTAAAAATATAAAGTTAATTTAAATTTTGGATTGAATAGACAAACTTAGAGCTACCCTATATAAATAAAGGGTGATTTTAGAGTGAGGGTTCATTACTCTAGAGATTATTCTCTTTATTTCTTGCTTACATTATAGGCCAGAATCCAGATTAAACTTTTATTGTTATTAATTTGATAAAACTTAATGTAGAAATGTTAGTAATTTACCTGCCAACTCCAAAGTGCAGAATGAGCCCAATAATGAGGAATGACAACATCTCCAATATTAAGTGAAGGGTTTGCATTCCCAGCAATTCCATAATGTACAACTCCTTCTATGTCAAACAAACTCAACAATAGTTGTGTTGTAACTCCTGAGTTAAGCTGTTGTGCAATCAAATATAATTAAAACCTTATATATAGTTGTAGATTTTTTAAACCAAAGTGTTTTTTAATTTGTTTTCTAACAACAAGAGTGTTTTGTAATGTTTTATAGAACAAAAACAAGATAGTAACTATCTTGTTTAGTAGTATCTAAGTAAAACTCTACATTTGTTAGTAAAACTTAGTGTTTTTCTAAATATATAACATGGTAACTTGAGAAACATCCGATCGACAGTACCATGCCTAAACCAGTCATAACCAAAATGAGTCGTTTGTTGCCAACTGATCCAAACCGAAATCTTCTTCCTACACAAATAATACCAAATTAGCAACAAACATCTTTAAGGTATGAAAGGAAGCATCGACGTCTTATCAATCGATCAGATATAACGTTTTATTTTTTTTAAATATATGTATACCTCCAACATCGATGATGAGGTTACTAGGCTTGTATTCGGGATAATTTAGAAGAGGGTTCATCTCAAAGAGGTTAGGAATCACAACGCCAATATACGGCCCTTTTTTATTAGCGTTATCGATTAACCTTTTGGTTTCTCCAAACACTGCACCATTGGCTTCTTGAACCAACAAAACTATAAGCAAGACAGAAACAGAAAAGGAAAAGAAATTAACACTTCTCATCTTGGCTTAGAGATGGAGAAATTGGGAGACTGAATCACATTTATAGAGTTGAATGTTATGGAGGGAGGTTTGTGTATATTACAAAAACATAAGGGGTTCTTTCTTTAGTTTGAATAATTTAGACATGTGTTGTTTGATGAATTGTGGTACATGTGTTGTTTGATGAATTGTGGTAGGTTCAAATACATAAATGAGACATTGCAGATTTAACGTTCTATAGATTGTCACCTCATATCAACATAAATGAGACATTGCGGATTTAACGTTCTATAGATTGTCATATCATATCAAGATGGAATCAAATAAAGTTGTGGTAGACATTCCTTGTGTTAAATTCGCTTCTTTTAACTTCTTACATCAGTAATATTCTCACCATTTAAGACCACTCGTAGTGGAGAGGGTTTTGGGCGTTTTTTCCCCTAAAAAACACCCCTCCACGCCATCCTAACCGCCCCCTTGGGCGTTTTTTTTCAAAAAAATTCGAAGAGCGCTTTATTTAAAACGCCTGATTCAAAATGGATGAACATTAGAAATTTTTTGATGTTTTTTTTATTTTTTATTTAATTTTATTAGAATATTTAATCTTTGCAAGATTTCAAGTCACACTACACCCCTTTTTAACTTCAAGCCCCTTTGATTACTAGGCACCATATGTCGCTCCATGCCCAAGGGTGGGGCATTTATTTCACTCACCACTACACATGATCTAATATCATTATTTTCAAAGAGTACGATGAATATTTAGGGGAGGGGTTAGGTGTAGTCAATCTCGCATCAATAATACATATAAAATCAAATGACCAAATAACCCGTTTGATCTATTATGTAAGATTTGAAAGGATGTTTCTATCATTAGATTTATTTGAAATGGCTCTATAAACTATCAAAATTGGTAGGAGAACTTGTCATAATCTTTTGAAAGCAACATTGTCTAGGTAAACCGTAAATGATAGCAAATGTTCCTTACACTAGTAACTTTTGTTGGATAGTAAACCTTTGTTGGTTACATGTAATATCCAGAAAAAAATTTAAATGCTAACAGATAAATATAATAATAGAAAAAGACTCAAATAGTTACATAAATAGTGAAAGTTTAAAATACAAATGAGTTTTAACATACGAAGGTATGAAGCGAGCAAATAACGTGTGTAATAATGTTTTATAACATGCGTAATTTTGAGTTTAACCCATGCGTAATTTTTATGTTTGATGGCATGCGGGATTTGATTTTTGTAACATGCGTATTTTAAACTCCACATGCGTAATTTCAAATGCATGTGCACTTCCTACGCTTTGCATGTTATTATATATATATATATATGGAGAGAGAGAGAGAGAAAGTGTAGCGTACAATAGGGCTTATGTACGAGCGTATGCGACATGAATTCGTATGTTATAAAAAAAGGCGCGTGTATGGAAGCAAAATCGCATGTTGGTACATATGCAATGAAATCGCATGGGACATACTATTTTCGCATGGCGGTGTGTAGATGATGAAATTGCATGGGGTAAACACGAAATCGCACATTGAAAAAGTCTCGCATACGGAGCTCGTACGTTAAGCCCAATTGTACGTTAACCGGCTTGTTAAAGTATGTATTAACAATAATAATTGATAAGAAATCATATAATTAGACATATCACAGCTTGTTAAAGTTTCTAATTTATAAATCTAAATGTGAATTTGTAAATTTTCTATATACATGTATGTGTATATATAAAATCTTACTAGTATTAAGCCCCTGCGTTGCAACGGTTGTCGTAAAACTGTGTCAATAAGTACCAATGCTATACCATTATTAGCGATCACCAACACCGGAAAACTCGTATAAACAAAATAAATAAAAACGGGAAAAAATAAAGCCGAGCGAAAAGCAGACGTAAAATCTTTGAATTACGCACGCTCGTTGCAGAGAAATTAAATCGAAACGTAAAACATAGAAAAAAATAACTACGTTAATCCAGGACCCGTGCGTAGCGACGAACGTGTCAAACGGAGAAAAATAGATTTGTTTTGATGTGCCAAACGGGAAAAATATACGAAAAATGTTGAACCCCACACGCACGGTGCGGTGCGTTAACTCACAAAATTTAGAACGAAACGAAAAACTTGGGAATGATGAAAAGTATAGTGGAACAAAATTGAAAATTAAAAAGAGTTGGGGTTAAATTGGAAAAGATGAAAATCTTTAGATTAATCAGTTAAAAAAACAAAGAGTCTAAATTGCAAAAGTATAAAAGTTTTGGGTAATATTATTAATAAGTAAAAAAACAAAGGGTCAAAGATATTAATAATTTATTAGATATTAGATTTAGATATTTGTAATATTATTAATTAAATTTATTAATATTAAAATAAAGATAAGGATAAAAATAAAGATAAGTGATATTTATATATATTGGTTATTATTATTAAAAGAAATATATTAATTATTAATTAAATAAATATAAATCAAATTTATGTGGTTGAAAGAGAGAATGTCATGTTGTGGCATATTTGTAGTCTTTTATTAATATTTAGATTAATTTGAATTTAAACACAGTTTAGTTTTAAATAAATATTATATAAATAGATTAAATTATAAATATGTAAATCTATAAAGATTTAATATATTGAAGTATTTAACATAAAGCAAAATTAACTTATTTTAGTTTTAAAGGAAAAATAGTGAATAAAAAGGTATTATATGTGTGTATTACGGACCTAGTCACATTCTAACACCTTGTATTTTCAATGGCAAATCAACTGTGCGCTCAATGTGAAATGTAAATGGATATGATATTATTGTCTTTTATTATTGAATCGGTCTTGTTAATAAATTAATTTTTAGAAACTAATAGTTAAAAATCATCCCTTTTCATCATGAGTAAAAAAGGTTTTTTAATGATTTAAACAAAGGTTTTATAATTTCATTTCTATGTTTTTTTTCGTTTAATTAATCTTTTATTAAAAAAATTAGTAAGATAACTATTTTCACCTTTTCTTTAATTTTTCGTAACAATACAAAATAATAAAATTTAAATGGAGTAAATTTATATATTTAGAAAAGTTACATGTGAGTAATAGTAAAATAAAGTCACGTACGAGAAAAACGTACAAAGATACAGTTAATCTTAATACTAACATAAAATTAATAAAAATACTTCAAATTTGTTTTTTAAAAGCAATGCATCTATATGCATACTTATTTTCAGGAAAAAAAAAAGCGTAGTTATTATAAATTCTAGTAATTAGAAGACTAAAGAAAAAAAATCGACTTTATTTCCTTAGTTATTTTTTACTTATATTTAATTATCTATATGTATATTTAAAACATAAAAATAATATTAGTACTAGCTAGTAGTAAACAAGTAATGATGATAATAGCAAAAGCAAGAAAAAACTAATAATAATATCAAATGAATTTATAAAAGAGTGATGAAATATATTAAAAAACGGAAATTTATGATGGCCTGTTGTAAGCAATATGTTTTACAAAGTTTAATAATGTACAAACAAGATTAAATTTCGAAGCATAAATACATATTGACACATTTTTTTTTGTTTTATTATACTAAAAAATCAAACGTATGCGATATATATACGAGGAAATGAAACGTTTGTCTTTTTTTTTTCTATTGTACAAACCAAATTGTCTATATGTTTGGACCACTCACGTGTCATCTACTCATCTTCGTCTATACTCCACAGGCTTGAATCCCACATGCTCTAATTTCATGATCTTTTAAAAGAAGTTTGAGGTCGTAACATTTCTACTTTTATGATAATATTATTAAAATTTATTGTAATTTTCATCTTTTACTCACGTATCACTTTCATCGTACCACCATCGTCCCCACCATTAAACCATCAAAAAGTGAAGCCCTAATTTCCAATTTCAAGTCTTGGTAAAATCATATCCACATGGATCCTATCCAAGTTAAAATCTAAATATTTATGAAAAAAAAAACAATGTTGCTTGGAGGCCTTTAGGTTAACATTGTGGACTCTATCACGAAAAACAATGTTCCTTGGAGGCATTTAAGTTAACATTGTGGACTCTATCACGAACCGGGAATATATGCAAGTTGGCTATCGAGCGATATCAAAGATCGCTACGTGAATTATTATTGCTGGTTACTTTAGTTTCTTAAAATTATTGGTTACTTTAGTTTCTTGAATGCGCTTAACCTGTAGACTGTAGTTATTTTTGATTTGTTGTCGTCATGTTTGTCCAAGTCCGCTTTGAACCACCGTCATCGTTAGTCAACCTAACTAGATACTTTTTTGTTGGTAATGGTCTTGTACCCTTTACTAGAAAATTCATGTGAGCCATCAATACCCTCCTAACAAATGAGATTAAATAAATTGTAGCTTATGTTTGGTGTTAGAAATCAAGTCTTCTTCAATATGATCAAACAATTAATTAAACAAGAAAAAACTCTTTGATTAAAATTGAAGTTACATAAACCCTAAACTACATACAAGTCTTATTTATAATGAACAACCTCTTTAAGAAAGTAAGAACAAATAACTTCTATAAGGAAACCAAATAAATAAAACTAGTATAAATCCTAAATTTTCCTATTAAAATTAAGGGGTAACTTTGTAGAAAATATAACCAAATTTAACATCCGTTCCAATTAAGTCACTGAAAACAATTTTTTTTTGTATCTTTATAATTACTAAAGTTTCATTTGTTGTTCTAATACTATGTGATTATCAGGTTAATAGGTTTCCAATAATGATTTGTCAGGTTTTATTAGTTTTTTAAACTTTAACATGATGTGAAAAATATAAATAACGACATGAAATTTTTAATAAAAAAACTCACGTATTTATTCTAATATTTATTAAAATCACTTTTAAGTTTGAAAAATAGTTTTTTTTCTTATATTTAAAATCATAAATGGAATTCCAATATGGTTCCAAAATGCAGCAATGATACGAGTATGGTTCCAAGAAATCACAAATAAATATATTTAAAATTATAAATGGAGTTCCAATATGGTTCCAAAATGCAGCAATGAGTCGAGTATGGTTCTAAAAAATCACAAACAAAAGAAATTATAGTGATTCTAATATGGTTCCAAAAAGAAATCCAAATGATTCACCAGCGATTTCATTAATAGGATGGAGATAAAATAGGAAGTTTATTTGACTAAGAAGGCTAGGAAGTGATCTTGATCATCCATTTAGTTAATCAAGGGCTAAGATTAAATGATGGAAATCGAAGGGAAGAAAAGAGACGTGTGAGTTTGTCACACCCTCAAAATACCATATAGGGAATGTCCCTGTTAGGTGTGTGACGACCAGCAATGAGCCACTAATTACATTGAACCCATACATGTTTCAAAACAAAGTTCTCGATTATTAATAAAATACCATCCAAGTTCAATGAAATCCAAAGTGTTTAGCGGAAGCAAAAATAAAGTTGAATAGTTTAAAAACCAATAATAAGTATCAAGAAATCATAAATTCCTCCAGTCTGCCCATGACCACTCCTGCTACTCCAGATAGCAAGTTCCAATGCAAGACAGCTAACGACCTACAAGCATGCAAACAAGTGTGTCAGACAACGCTGGTGAGTTCAAAGTTTTGTTACCGAGTTTAGTTACCAGATACATGTATAGAACAGTTTCACAAATTGATTTGATGTTGTTATTAACTCGATTACCGAAATGGCTACAAGATGTGTTTGCCCAACCCCAATGTCTCTATCAAAACATTGGTCATGCTTTAAGGAAATTAGTTCACGCCCGTCCTCCCCGGTACGGTGTGAGGGTGCCAAACCTAATAGCGCTATCAACTAATAACCTCGTTGCCTCCTCGGCAACTGTCGGTAGATGTAAGGGGTCTTATATGATAGAAACTGAGTAATAATAACAAACATCCCAATAAACTAGCATTCCTCCCCGGAACGTTACCCGATATCCCTCCCCGGGATGCATGCTTGGAAAAAGAGTAGTGAACTCACCTTTGGCTTGCTCGGCAAGATTAATTACTTGTTTAATGATTGCTCAAACACGTCCTAGAATTGTTACCGATAACGATCAGTTTTACATACACACACATATATAGTTTTAATCACAAACACTACAGGCTCAATATTTACACGTGTTCAGTCCAACTTGAACAGACTCGATGACCTTGTGGGGCGGCCCGCTGTCATGCCAGCCCACTTACAATAGGTTTCAACCCACCTAATTTGTATTGCATAGTCTAGTATGGCCCAAACAAGTTATAGCCCCATCAACTAATCGTTAATTCAATGTTATCAAACACTAACAGTTTATGTTTATACAATCCTACTAATCAGCCCACAACTTGTCGACCCACATAAGCAGAAAAGAGGTGCGACCCAATACTTTGCTAGTCTAACCTATCCCAAGTTAAGCCCAAACACAATCAAACTAAGCTATTGGTATTATGACTTTAAGAGACAACCTGGATCATATGCGGCCCAATTCAAGTATTCATGACATGCCAAAGTTAAATATATACTCATCATGATTAGTCCATTCATAATACATCAGTAGCATGTGTGTGTATAATCGAAGCCCAAGTCAATTTAATCACAGTCCAATCCACCCGGTTATCTATTAATCCCGAGAGCCCAAAGCAAAGCCCAAAATAATCTACTTATTGTTTTTCTCTAATTGTTTGAGCAACACAACTAATTAATTGTAACGCCCGGCTATTTTGTACTTTCCATTTATAGGAAGTTTCGTTCGTAATTCTATTTTTGGAAACCTTGTATTCTTGTAATCATTTCCTTTCCTTGTAATCTTTATCAAATCGAGACTTGGATCATTAATGGAACTGGTATTTTGTTATGTAAATGTTGTACGCACTCTAATTTTGCTCGTATGTTCAACTTCGTGAATCAATCAATGTTTAATCATTATTCTTGGAAACTATGTGTGAAACTTGTGATCAAACTAAACTTATACTTTGAACGTGTTTTGAACAAGAACGACACTTGATTTGATACTATTACGCTTTATTATTCTTGGGTTATACTCCTCATACTTAATCATAACCTAATCTATGCTTTTGTAACAAGATTGGCCCTTAAAACCCCTTAAATGCATCAACTACACAACTATAGGGGCCAAAAGTGTAAAAATGAAACTTATTGCCGGAACCCAGGTGGCGCGCGGCCCGGGTCCACTAGCCTGGATATCCCAGGCGGGCCGCGTGAGGCTCGTGTCTGCAGAACTCTTGGATGGTCGCGACCAGCCACCATTTTGAGCGGGATTTTTGAGTTTAAACCGTGTTTTGGCTCTTGTAATCACCTCTAAACAACCCTAATCACCTCCCTATAAATACCCAAGCTCCTCCAAGCACTTGGACACTTTCACCACTCTCAAATCTCACCAAAACACTCTCAAATTCAAGCAAGAATCTGCATTTTCGGACAGATTCACACACTTGCACTAAACTTGGTATAACTTGCTCATTTCTTGATGAAAACACTTGATTCTTCTTCCTATTTGCTTGGTTAATCATGGAGTTTGATTCCTTGACTTCTCCATGGAGAAATCAGACCTGGAATTGCTCCGAAATTGACCAAAAACTTTCTGTTTTGTTACATCTTATGCAAACTTCATCCAACTTGTGTTTAACACAACTCAAGCCAATGTCCTAATTCTTACAACCCCTCTTATGGTTGGTTAAGCTTAAAAACATGGTTGAGACATCTAAATCAGAGGTTAAAACCTCATAAACTTTCTGTTTTTAATTAGGGTTTTACCCACAAGTAGTGTTCAAGTATGAAACTTGATGAATGTGTGATGGTTCGACTAGCTTGGGCTATCCTTCATGAGAATCCACTCATTACTTGATGTTTTCCATAGATTAGTTGATGTTACTTCCTTAATGCTTGTATGTTCATGACCCTCCTTGTTGTTTATAACAACAAGTGTAGTGGTGAACAATAGAGGTGCCTAAATGGAAGCTTGTTCTTCCTACCTCATGTATGAACTCCATGTCACCAAGAGGTACCTAAATGGAGACATTAATCTCCTACCTCATGCTTGAATCGTAAGACTTGTAAACTATAATATTTAAGCTATTCTATATACATATATACCTAAGTAACTAAACTTGATAATAACTTAATAGTTACTTGTCAAGAATATGTTACATCATCTATGACCACGCTCTTGTTACGACTCTAATGGACCTTTTAATCCATGAAATCATACCAACTCTTTCGAGTTCTAATAGTGTCAAGAACAAGGGTTATGTGTACAAGATGATTATTTTACTTATGTTATTTTCTATACAATTTAAAACTACGAATCTATTATCTTCCGTAAACGCCAAACTCACACACCTTGTTTGCCTCGTGTAGAAGGACAAGGTGCTCCGAACTAATTCATCCATCAACTTGCTCTCGGAACTTCAAGTCACAACTTGTAAACCGTGAGTATACTCGTATTCCCATTTTTTACTTTTACCACTTTTGGGGTGTAACATGTTTATCTATCAACAAACTTACACATGAACATTTTGCTTAAACACATGAACATTCCTATAACATGCTTGTATACGTGATGACTTGATGATTTAAATAAATGTAATTTTGTATATAAAATACCCAGATTAAATAAATGTAATTTTGTATATAAAATACTAAAAACGTCGTATCTTTTAAAAAACCCGTGTATAGTACGGTTGAAAAATCTACCAAATAATATATATCATTAAAATCCCCGTGTATTACAAGAGCTTCTGAAATGCAAGAGCTCTCGAGTCAACTTCAAGAGCTTCTTGACAAAGGCTTTATACGACCTAGTACCTCTCCTTGGGGCGCTCCCGTTTTGTTTGTCAAAAAGAAAGATGGATCATTTCGTATGTGTATTGACTATCGTGAGCTCAACAAGCTTATCATCAAAAACCGATACCCTCTTCCTCGCATAGATGACCTCTTCGATCAATTGCAAGGCGCAACCTGTTTTTCAAAGATCGATCTTCGTTCTGGGTATCATCAACTTCGAGTCCTCGAAGAAGATGTACCTAAGACCGCCTTCCGTACACGTTATGGTCATTACGAATTCGTGGTCATGCCCTTTGGTTTGACCAACGCACCCGCTGTATTCATGGATTTAATGAACCGCGTGTGCAAAGCATACTTGGACCGTTTTGTGATCGTGTTCATCGACGATATTCTCATCTATTCCAAGACGCAAGAAGAGCATAAGCGACACTTGCACCTTATCCTTGAACTCCTTCGTACTGAACGTCTATACACCAAATTCTCCAAGTGTGAATTTTGGCTAAAAGAGGTTCAATTCCTTGGTCACACCGTCAACGAACTTGGAATTCACGTTGACCCCGCAAAAATCGAAGCCGTGAAGAATTGGATCGCACCTAAATCTCCGTCTGAAATTCGCTCGTTTCTTGGTCTTGCTGGTTACTATCGTCGTTTTATCTCCAACTTCTCAAAAATCGCTGTTCCTTTGACCTCCTTGACTCAAAAAGAGAGACCTTTTGTTTGGGGTCCCGAACAAGAGGAATCTTTTCAAACGCTCAAGGATATGCTTTGCAATGCTCCTATCCTAACGCTTCCTGATGGTAACGATGATTTTGTCGTGTATTGCGACGCTTCAAACCTTGGCCTTGGTTGTGTCCTTATGCAACATGACAAGGTTATCGCTTACGCATCGAGACAACTCAAAATTCATGAGAAAAACTATACTACCCACGACCTTGAACTTGGTGCAGTCGTTTTTGCATTGAAGATTTGGCGACACTACCTTATGGTACTAAATGTGTGGTCTTCACCGACCATAAGAGCCTTCAACACATCTTCAACCAAAAGGAACTAAACATGCGTCAACGTCGTTGGGTGGAATTGTTAAACGACTACGATTGCGAAATCAAATACCACCCAGGTAAAGCGAATGTAGTAGTCGACGCTCTTAGTCGTAAAACTCATGTCAAAAGTATCCGTTGCTTCCAACTCGTTCACGATCTTCAAAATCGCATACGTAACGCTCAATATACATCTGTTAATGATGGTAACCTCTACAACGAGATGCAATGTGGAGCTGAAAAGAGTCTCGTGTCCAAATCTGATGGTATTTTATACTATCTCGATCGTATCTGGATTCCTAACCGTGATGATCTTCGCAAATTCCTGATGAAGGAGGCCCATGACACGAAGTATTCTATTCATCCTGGTGCCGAAAAGATGTACCATGATATGCGTACATCCTATTGGTGGCCTGGAATGAAGAAGGATATAGCCACTTTCGTCTCAAAATGTCTCACATGTTCCAAAGTGAAAGCTGAACATCAGCGTCCCTCTGGCTTGCTCGAACAACCAGAAATTCCTGTTTGGAAGTGGGAGAGCATTGCCATGGATTTTATCACTAAGCTTCCTCGCAATACTGCTGGTCATGACAGCATTTGGGTAATCGTTGATCGATTGACCAAGTCAGCTCACTTCCTCCCTATTCGTGAAGATTTCAAAGTCGAGAAATTGGCTAAGGTCTACATGAAGGAGATAATCTGTCGTCATGGTATTCCCATCGACATCATTTCTGATCGTGATGCTCGTTTTACGTCTCGTCTCTGGCAAACTTTTCAATCTGCTATGGGTACTAAACTCAACCTTAGCACTGCCTTCCATCCTCAGACAGACGGTCAAACCGAGCGTACTATCCAAACCTTAGAGGATATGCTTCGCTCATGCGTAATAGATTTTGGTGGCAACTGGGATTCACACTTGCCTTTGGTCGAATTCTCGTACAATAACAGTTATCAAGCAAGTATTCAAATGGCACCTTTCAAAACATTGTATGGTCGCAAGTGTCGTTCACCTATTTGTTGGCACGAGATTGGTCAAGCCCAAATCACCGGTCCCGAGCTTATACAAGAGACGACGGGCAAGATTTTACAGGTTCGAGACAACTTATTGAAAGCCAGGAAACGACAAAAGAGTTACGCTGACAAGGGACGCAAACCTATGGAGTTCGAGACAGGTGACTTCGTGCTTCTCAAGGTATCCCCTTGGAAGGGCGTGGTTCGTTTTGGCAAGAAAGGGAAACTCGCACCTCGCTACGTTGGTCCTTTCAAAATTCTCGAGAGGATTGGCAAGGTTGCGTATAGACTGGACCTGCCCGAAGAACTCAGCAATGTACACCCTGTCTTCCATGTATCCAACTTAAAGAAATGTCTAGTTGACGAAGGACTCCACGTTCCTCTCGAAGACTTGCAAGTCAACGAAACGCTTCACTTTGTAGAAAAACCGGTCGAAATCATGGACCAAGGAACCAAGCAATTGAGGCGCAGTCGAATTCCTATTGTCAAGGTTCGATGGGAAGGAAAACGTGGCGTTGAATTTACTTGGGAGCTCGAAAGTGAAATGAAGTCGAAATATCCTCATCTTTTCCCTACGTCTTCCTAAATTTCGGGACGAAATTTCCTAAAGGAGGGGAGACTGTAACGCCCGGCTATTTTGTACTTTCCATTTATAGGAAGTTTCGTTCGTAATTCTATTTTTGGAAACCTTGTATTCTTGTAATCATTTCCTTTCCTTGTAATCTTTATCAAATCGAGACTTGGATCATTAATGGAACTGGTATTTTGTTATGTAAATGTTGTACGCACTCTAATTTTGCTCGTATGTTCAACTTCGTGAATCAATCAATGTTTAATCATTATTCTTGGAAACTATGTGTGAAACTTGTGATCAAACTAAACTTATACTTTGAACGTGTTTTGAACAAGAACGACACTTGATTTGATACTATTACGCTTTATTATTCTTGGGTTATACTCCTCATACTTAATCATAACCTAATCTATGCTTTTGTAACAAGATTGGCCCTGAAAACCCCTTAAATGCATCAACTACACAACTATAGGGGCCAAAAGTGTAAAAATGAAACTTATTGCCGGAACCCAGGTGGCGCGCGGCCCGCGTCCACTAGCCTGGATATCCCAGGCGGGCCGCGTGAAGCTCGTGTCTGCAGAACTCTTGGATGGTGGCGACCAGCCACCATTTTGAGCGGGATTTTTGAGTTTAAACCGTGTTTTGGCTCTTGTAATCACCTCTAAACAACCCTAATCACCTCCCTATAAATACCCAAGCTCCTCCAAGCACTTGGACACTTTCACCACTCTCAAATCTCACCAAAACACTCTCAAATTCAAGCAAGAATCTGCATTTTCGGACAGATTCACACACTTGCACTAAACTTGGTATAACTTGCTCATTTCTTGATGAAAACACTTGATTCTTCTTCCTATTTGCTTGGTTAATCATGGAGTTTGATTCCTTGACTTCTCCATGGAGAAATCAGACCTGGAATTGCTCCGAAATTGACCAAAAACTTTCTGTTTTGTTACATCTTATGCAAACTTCATCCAACTTGTGTTTAACACAACTCAAGCCAATGTCCTAATTCTTACAACCCCTCTTATGGTTGGTTAAGCTTAAAAACATGGTTGAGACATCTAAATCAGAGGTTAAAACCTCATAAACTTTCTGTTTTTAATTAGGGTTTTACCCACAAGTAGTGTTCAAGTATGAAACTTGATGAATGTGTGATGGTTCGACTAGCTTGGGCTATCCTTCATGAGAATCCACTCATTACTTGATGTTTTCCATAGATTAGTTGATGTTACTTCCTTAATGCTTGTATGTTCATGACCCTCCTTGTTGTTTATAACAACAAGTGTAGTGGTGAACAATAGAGGTGCCTAAATGGAAGCTTGTTCTTCCTACCTCATGTATGAACTCCATGTCACCAAGAGGTACCTAAATGGAGACATTAATCTCCTACCTCATGCTTGAATCGTAAGACTTGTAAACTATAATATTTAAGCTATTCTATATACATATATACCTAAGTAACTAAACTTGATAATAACTTAATAGTTACTTGTCAAGAATATGTTACATTATCTATGACCACGCTCTTGTTACGACTCTAATGGACCTTTTAATCCATGAAATCATACCAACTCTTTCGAGTTCTAATAGTGTCAAGAACAAGGGTTATGTGTACAAGATGACTATTTTACTTATGTTATTTTCTATACAATTTAAAACTACGAATCTATAATCTTCCGTAAACGCCAAACTCACACACCTTGTTTGCCTCGTGTAGAAGGACAAGGTGCTCCGAACTAATTCATCCATCAACTTGCTCTCGGAACTTCAAGTCACGACTTGTAAACCGTGAGTATACTCGTATTCCCCCTTTTTACTTTTACCACTTTTGGGGTGTAACATGTTTATCTATCAACAAACTTACACATGAACATTTTGCTTAAACACATGAACATTCCTATAACATGCTTGTATACGTGATGACTTGATGATTTAAATAAATGTAATTTTGTATATAAAATACCCAGATTAAATAAATGTAATTTTGTATATAAAATACTAAAAACGTCGTATCTTTTAAAAAACCCGTGTATAGTCGGGTTGAAAAATCTAACAAATAATAAAAAAATATATCATTAAAATCCCCGTGTATTACACGTGTTGAATAAATCTAATTTTACATAGCAAATGATAAAAAGTTATATGTTCAAAAAATTCGTGTATTACATGGGTTATATAAATGTAACTTTGTATAATAAATAATAAAATAAAAGTTAAATCTTTTAAAAACTCCGCGTTTTACGAGTTGAATAAATATAATTTTGTATACCAAATAATAAAAAAAGTTATATTTTTAATAAATTAGGATAACATTTAATATTAGTTAATTATTTATATATTTAGTATAAGATAAGTAGGAAAGAGAGGTATTTGTTTTAAAAATATATTAAATTAACAATTTAGATTTGAGGATAATATTTTATTAAAGTATGATAAGATTTAATATTAATATTATTATTTATTTAGTTAATATAAGATAAGTATATATTTGAGAATACCTTCAATGAATGACACGTGTTCAAAAGTTAGTTTCTTTTATTATAGTAGATAGATATATAAAAATCTAAACAAACTCTAATAACAAAATGCCGCTAACTAACCTATATTAATTATCCCCCCACTTGTGGCCTAGTGGTAGGAGACTTGGGTTTTCCAATGGAGACTCAAGTTTTATACTCTCTTAAAGTAGAAAGTCGGTGGCCAAAGCCACCGACAAAACAAATTGTTTGCTTTTTACCTTTTCATTTTGTGATAGTATCCTTTATATTCTCAACTTTGTTATAGTTTCTTTTTATCCCGAGTTTTGTCCAACTTCATTATTACCCTCTCTTAGCACTTAAGTCTACGAAATGTAACTTTTAACCACATAACTTTTTATAAACTTTGTAAAATGTCACTTTGACCCCTCGAGAGTTTTTGGCTCGACGGTATAAATTCAAGTTAGTCGGGTCGCATATAATACGTTATGATTGTACGATATAAATTTGATTTGTGTTATGTTTTGAGCCAATCTCAATGCAGCTATATGTTACGTTGAGTTCAACCGGATACGTCAAAACGTGTGTTTTCATAAGGTTAGCGCATCACATAACGCTTTGACTAATCCGTTCGACATTTGCAATGTACCCGCGCCGCAACACGTGCGGGTCTTATTACTAGCTATGTCTTAAAAGACAAATTCGGTGGTACTTTTACAAATAATTTTCTTTTGACACTCCAACTTTGTGGTAGTTTTTTTTTTCAGCCCCCAACTTTGTTATAGTTTCTTACCCTTTATTAGCCCTTAAGTTTAGGAAATGCAATTTTTAACCACTTAACTTTTTATGAACTTTGTAAATGCCACTTTAACCTCTCGAGAGTTTTTGGCTTGACGATGTAAATTTGAGTTAGTCGGGTCACGTATAATACGTTATGGTTGTACGATATAAATTCGATTTGCGTTATTTTGATCCAATCGCAATGCAACTATAAGATACATTGAGTTCTACCAGATACGTCAAAAACTTGCGTTTTTATATGGTTAATACATCACATAACGCTTGAACTAATGCGTTGTCACAGATCTTATTACTAGTTTAGCTTAAAGCAAACAGAAAACAAACATCCAATTTTCTCTCTCTCTCTCAAAAAATCAATTGAGAGGATCCACCCTGATCCAAGATTAATGGGGTGGCTCAAATTGTGTAAAAAACGTGGGGCAATATGAGGCCCAAGATTGTGGCCCAAAGTTTGTAAATAATGTAGGATAGAATATACGAGGCCCAAGATTGTGGCCCAAAGTTTGTAAATATGCTGGATAGAATGTAGGATATAATATAAGATCTAATGTAGGATATTGAAACCCGATGGAAGAACACAATGTAAGCCACCACCACCAAAAGCAAAGCTAATTTATAGGGAATGTGGAGGATAGGAAGGAGTTGATTTTAGTGAGAACGACAAGTTGACAACAAAGTAATAAAGGCGTTACTCATGATCTTTATTTATTTAAGTGTATTTCGAGTTCAAATCAGCTAATAAATTGAGGGTTAGTAGTTGATCAATGAGAATAATGTTAATGGAGTAGATGACATTAGGTCAACAATGATGATGCCAATGACCCATCTCATCAACCACAACCTATGAATGGGTTTGGGGCGTAATATCTCTTTACAAAGATATAGAAAGTTAAGCCATCAACTCAATATATTTTTGATTCATCCAGAGGATGCCAACAAACGATATTAGAGCATTCACATCTTGTTCACCAAATTCTTTGAGAGGCTACACCATATTATAAATAGTGGTTACGAGGGATTGTGGGTGAAGGAAGAGAAAATGTTCATCTGTAAATATGAAAAGACATTGTTCACCCCTATAATTTTTTTAATATTTTTAGTGAAAGTGTTTGTAAATAGAGGAGAGAAATAAGGTAACAATAAGGGTAAAAAATATTATTTACATGAAAAGAAGAGAGAAAAATAGTGATTTTTAGTTTAATTACATAGATGAAGACGATGAATAGGATGTGAATGCTCTTGGTAGTGTTATTTTCCCTGATTTCTCATTATTAACACATTTTTGAAATGAAGTAATTTGTATTTTTACAAAAACATGACAATCCGCTTTTTATAATAAAGTAGTAAACTCATCATTTTTTAAAAAATATCTTCTTTCACTATTACTTAATTATAAAATAACATAACAAATACGACCAAATAAACGCCTTTAAACTTTAAGGCTGGACAGAGCGGCATGCACAATAGAAAGAATCCGACAAGTATTTACCGCACGAAAAGGCCGATATTCCTGCACCCACTTTCACCGCATCTCCTCCGACTTTCTCATAACCCATCAGGCAAATGCAGCGACTTCATCTAGCACACTCCCAAGCTCGAGTCCACATAGAACGTTCTAATGCGTGGGAAACTTCTTTCCCAAAGGTGTTTCCAAGAAGGACCAAAGAAATCATACATCGGCTTTATTATACAACAAATTTTACATTATATTATTTTATAAATTTTACAAATAATAAAATAATACAACAACAACCGTACACAGTATAATCTATACTCGGTTTTACCTTATAAATAACTCAAAAAATACGAAATTTAATTGAAAGAAAAAAAAACACATTTTATAGCATAAACCCTAAACCCTAGGGTGTGTTTGGCACACCAGAACCGTAAAAGAACAGAGAAACAAAGCCCTAATTTCCTCTCCGTCAATCAGAAATCGATTATCTGCAACAAACAAACCGATTCACAGGTTAGTTTCTTCGAATTTCAGAAACCCCAATTAATCAATTTCTAGGGTTTCTTTCTTTAATTTCTTGTTCAATCAATTCACTGCGTATGAGATTTTGTTACTCAATTCAATAGTTATATCTTTAACTTTTGATTATTATTAGTCAAAAACACTAAACCCATGATCCCAATTTTATATAAGTTGATTATTAATCATTATTTACAAAAATGCCATTATGGTTCTTGCTGTAGTAAACATTAATCTGGTTGATACAGATACCCATTTTGCAAAGATTATGGAAGTTGATAGAGCAGACGGGCGGACCGCGAATCAACGGAGACCGGTGGTTTGTACTCGAGGCGTACTTCATCGGGCTCATGGCTCTGCTAGCTGGGCTCAAGGTACTTCAATTTGATTTCAATTTCATAAGATTTATAAACTTGTAAATGTTACAACTAGGGTTCTTGTTTTGGAATGAGTTTAAATGTGTGTGTGTATATATATATATATATATATATATATGATATTATGTAAGTATCATCATCATACTCAGTAAATCCCACCAATAGCAACGCAAAGGTAGGGTTTGAGGAGGGTAAAGGTAGGGTCTGAGGAGGGTAAGATGTAGACAGTCTTACCTCTACCCCGTAGGAATAGAGAGGCTGCTTCCAGTGAGGCCCCCGGCTCGATAGTAGTTTTGCATCAAGCCTTGGACATAAGGCACATAACACTCAACAATTGAGACAATTGCCGATTAGTGCATGTACCCCCTTGTCTTTCGGCTATCAGCGCCACCACATGATGCATGATTAACCATCCCCCTCTTTTAACGTTATTCTCACGAAATTAGTAAAATAACGTTAAAATTAGTGCACTTTCACTTTTTTATTATAACATAATATATATTATTTAGCTATTTATGCCATTAATGTGTGTGTATATATATGATATTATGTAAGTATACATTTTATATTATTAAAAACTTTACTCGTGAGCCTACTTTTAGCTCGATAAGTGAAGTCTCGGGCTCGGGTTAGGTTTGTTAAACGAGCTTATTTTTAGGCAAGGGCTCGTTTAAGCTTTGTTTGATTCGAGCTTTTAGCGAGTTGATTTCGAGTAGCTCATGAGCGGCTTTTAGTGAGGGTTATGGTTTAAGTCAAACGGGTAAAATAAAGAAAATAGAACGGAAACGGGTCAAATGGTTAAACAAAACGGATTTACATTTTCCCCAATGATTATATTAATGCATGCGGGTATGAAATGATTCTGTTCAAAATCTATATTAATATAGAATAACTTTGAATTGAAAAACGAGTTGAATTCAAAATCACATGTCGTTATTTTATCGTATCAGGTGAGACAAAGGTGATTGCTGCTGTTTATGGACCAAAAGCTGGAACGAAGAAAAACGAGAATCCTGAAAAAGCTTGCATTGAAGTCATTTGGAAGCCAAAAACAGGGCAGAGTGGTGAGTTTTTTTTTTTTTTATTATATTATTATTATTATTATTTTTTGAGTGTATTACAAAAATCGTCCTTTATGCATGTCACTTATTGCAAACTGTGTCTTTTGTCTTCAATAATTACAGAAAACGTACTTGATGTTTGCAAACCCTTGCAAGTTATGTCCTTTAGCCCTAACTCAGTTAATTTTTGTGGTTAAATCTGACCAAATGGACCCCGCATGAGGGTATTTTGGTCATTTTACTCTCATGTGGGGTCCATTTGGTCAGATTTAACCACAAAAATACCGTCATGTGGGGTCCATTTGGTCAGATTTAACCACAAAAATTAACTGAGTTAGGGCTAAAGGACATAACTTGCAAGGGTTTGCAAACATCGAGTACGTTTTCTGTAATTATTAAAGACAAAGGACACAATTTGCAATAGGTGACATACATAAAGGACGATTTTTGTAATTTACTCTTGTTTTTTTTTCACGGCGTTAATTTTTTTTAACTAAGTACTTAACTGGGATTGGTTTGATTGATTAGGGAAACAAGAGAGGGAATACGAAATGGTACTAAAGAAGACGTTGCAAAGTATCTGCCTTTTGAATGTTCATCCTAATACAACAACGTCGATTGTCATTCAGGTATGTTGATTCTTAATTCCTTGTTTATATAGGGGTGCGTTTGATACGTAACCGAGTTTAAGACGAGAACTACTTTATGCACGCGTGTACCTAGAAGTATAATGTACAAAGTGTGCATGTGATTCTCCACTTAATATTTTTTTTTTAATTTTTTTTACGACGGTTAATTGTAACACACTTTTTAAACCTACTCCTAAATGTCCACTATGGGACTAGACCCCTCAACTAGGGATGCGATTGGCACCCGTACACGTACCAAACTAGTACCATAACGCATAGTACCGATACCGAAATTAAGCTAAAACCAAAACCGAATCCCGTATCGTATATCTTCCATCGGTACTGCACCGATATGGTATGGTACCATTAAAAGTCCTGAACCGATACTGCACCGCATAGTACCGATACCGAATTGAGCTAAATTAAAAACCGAATATCGTACCGTATATGTTAAGTCAGTACTAGTATGGTACTGTCCGGTACAATATTGGTATGGTACCATTAAAAGTCCTGAACCGATACTGCACCGCATAGTACCGATACCGAATTGAGCTAAATTAAAAACCGAATATCGTACCGTATATGTTAAGTCAGTACTAGTATGGTACTGTCCGGTACAATATGGTATGGTACCATTAAAAGTCCTGAACCGATACTGCACCGCATAGTACCGATACCGAATTGAGCTAAATTAAAAACCGAATATCGTACCGTATATGTTAAGTCAGTACTAGTATGGTACAGTCCGGTACAATATTGGTATGGTACTAGTCCGGTACAATATTGGTATGGTACTGGTATTCGGTTCAAAATTTCTCATCCCTACCCTCAACCACTTGGAGATGAACGCCTTTACAACAAACCTTGATACCAGTTGGCTACGAACCCTTTGGTACATAAAATTGGTTTGACTATGATATGTAAGGTGGTTATGTAACCGCATAAATGCCTCCTTTTTTTCTCACTGTATCTAAAATGCACCAAGTACACGAGCTCATGAAATTCTCACAATTTTCTAATTAAAATTTGTGATGCTTTATATATATGTATATATATATATATATAGAGTAAGGTTAACATACAAAAAGCCTTATCATACATCACGTAGGAGACAATGGTAACCGTTGGATCAGGGGTATAATCACGCATGGGACCACATAATCACGCATGGGACCACATAATCATGCATGGGACCACATAATCACGCATGGGACTATAATCACGCACGTTATATGATAATAACGCACGTTATATTTTTTGTCATGTATGTTAATGTAGGTTAAGCCTTGAAGTACATTATACTTTCTCTATATATATATAGAGAGAGAGAGAAAGTGTACTGTACAATATTCCTTATCGTACATTACGTACGCTACAATCTCAGCCTTCAGATCATCTTCCCGCATTGAAATCACATGTTGTTTTTTTGTAACAATTTCGCACGTGATAATTTTTGATGAAATCGCATGTTTTTTTTAACAATTTCGCATGTGATAATTTTTGATGAAATAGCATGCTGTTTTTTTGTAACAATTTCGCATGTGATAATTTTGATGAAATCGCATGTTAAAAAACCAACATGAGAAATTGTTACAAAAAAACATGCGATTTTCGATGCGGGAAGATGATCTGACGGCTGAGATTGTAGCGTACGTAATGTACGATAAGGGTATTTGTATGTTAACCTAACCCTCTATATATATATATGTGTGTGTGTGTGTGTGTGTGTGTGTGTGTGTGTGTATTGTGGTTAGTATGTAACGCAGAGCGTCATGTTTGTTTCAGTTTATTGTATTAGTTAGTATCGCTCATCTATTGTATATCTTAAAGCTCTCGATATCTATAAATGTATATACTTTCTGATTTTTATTTTCTCGCAATTTATGCTTGCTTGCTTTCATCGTTGGTTTCTGTTTTTTATTTCTTGAAATTTATGCCCCGTATGATTATTATCGTTTATGTTCAGGTTGTCAATGATGATGGTGCTGTATCCTTTTAACTATAAACATGTTCTAAATTTTTAATTTATTTTGAAGTGTTTGTGGTGTTTCTTGACTTATATTTCTTTAGCTTCTTCCATGTGCAATAAACGCAGCCTGTTCTGCTCTTGTGGATGCTGGTAT
This sequence comes from Helianthus annuus, assembly GCF_002127325.2. Taxonomy (NCBI): domain Eukaryota; kingdom Viridiplantae; phylum Streptophyta; class Magnoliopsida; order Asterales; family Asteraceae; genus Helianthus; species Helianthus annuus. The sequence continues at coordinate 145,376,378 of NC_035433.2, forward strand.
TCCTTTAAAGCATCTTGCGGGTACGATAAAATATTAAAACTTACAACCCAGTTTTATAGCTTTATTAAATGGAAAAATTACAAGTTTTGTCCTTTATCTTTATACCACTTTTCAGGCGGTGTCCTTTTTAACGAATGTTAACAGGCGGTGTCCTTTACTAGGTATTTTGTTGCAAGTTTAGTCCTTTACACCCAACCCAGTTAAAAAACCCTGTTAATTGTTGACAGGCGATGTCCTTTACTAGGTATTTTGTTGCAAGTTTAGTCCTTTACCTAGGTATTTTGTTGCAAGTTTAGTCCTTTACACCCATCAATTAACAGGGTTTTTTAACTGGGTTAGGTGTAAAGGACTAAACTTGCAACAAAATACCTAGTAAAGGACACCGCCTGTCAACATTCGTTAAAAAGGACACCGCATGAAAAGTGGTATAAAGATAAAGGACATAACTTGTAATTTTTCCTTATTAAATTCATATTAAATGGTTGTACTGGTTTTTGTAGTTGCAATATGCTGTAGTGTAGCTGAAAGTGGACATATTGTTCTTGACCCCAGTAAGTTAGAAGAACAGGTTAGCGTAATTTTTAGATTTTTTTTCATGAATAAATATTTTAACTCTAAATCTGTAACGAAAATGCCTTTTTTGTCTTGTAAATGATGATAAGTTAAAGAGTAAATTGCAAAAATCGTCCTTTAATAAATTACATAAAGAACCTTTATGTATGTCACTTATTGCAAACTGTGTCCTTTGTCTTCAATAATTACAGAAAACCGTACTCGATGTTTGCAAACCCTTGCAAGTTATGTCCTTTAGCCCTAACTCAGTTAATTTTTGTGGTTAAATCTGACCAAATGGACCCCACATGAGGGTATTTTTGTGGTTAAATCTGACTAAATGGACCCCCAGATGAGAGTAAAATGACCAAAATACCCTCATGTAGGGTCCACTTGGTCAGATTTAACCACAAAAATTAACTGAGTTAGGGCTAAAGGACATAACTTGCAAGGGTTTGCAAACATCTAGTACGTTTTCTGTAATTATTGAAGATAAATGACACATTTTGCAATAAGTGACAAACATAAAGGATGATTTTTTGTAATTTACTCTAAGTTAAATTATTTGTTCTTGGAAAAATTAATTAATGGGCTTTTTGCAAGAAAGGTGAAGTATTTTTCATTTTAAATTGGTTCGGATTATTTATCATCAAATTTCTGCTGGGAAGGATCTTTTCGTCAAATATTCATGCAAAAATGTGAAAGAGTAAACTTCCGTTTTGCTCCCTGTGGTTTGGTCACTTTAACGGTTTTGCCCCAAACCTTTAAAAATAGCCATTTTACTCCCTGATGTTTTGGTTTTGTTGCCAGTTTGCTCCCTGCAGGGAGCAAAATGGAAAAACAAACAATTTGAATGGAGTTAGAGGCGGGGAGCAAACTGGCAAAAAACCGAAACATCAGGGAGTAAAATGGCTATTTTTAAAGGTTTGGAGCAAAACCGTTAAAGTGGCCAAACCACAGGGAGCAAAACGGAAGTTTACTCTAGTGAAAGCATATAAGGATTTTTTTTTTATATTTCCCCAATGTTCTAGTATATATATTTTAACTTTATTAATGCAACACAACTTTTTAGTAACATTTGGCTTCACTTGCAGAATATGAAGGCATTTATATATTTGGTCTTTCCCAACTCGATAACATCTGTTCTTCCGGATGGTTCAAAAAGACCAGGAGGTGAGGCGATGGAGCACGGTATTGTTACGTCCCTCACCCATGGCGTAATGGCAGGTACCTTTTGAGCGCGCGCACACTTGCCTTCTATGAAGTCGATTAATGTTATTTAAATATGCGATTTATTTGTATTAATTTATCAATCTCATTACTTGTATTGTATTAGTGGATGAGTACTTCAGCTGTGTGAAGCTGGGACGTGCTGCTGCGGCGGAGTTGTCGGATTTCGTCAGGAACAGTTTAAAGTTGAAAGCTGGGAACGACCCATCTAAAGCCGGCTGACTGTTGACCCGATTTGGAATAGGACAATTGTTAACATGAATGTTGTCAGTTTTATGAATTGGAATTAGTTAAACATGTTGTAGACGGTTCGTTTAAAATATCGGTTTTGTCGGAAGTTTTCTAGTTTGGCACTTTTGATATGTTTAACTCGTTTAATGAAATATGTCAACCCGTTATCCTTCTTATGACCCACTTAACCTATTTTTTCACATCTCGATTAACAAGTTAACTTGAACGTTACCTGTCAACCCGTTCAATGCTCTTGATAAAACGGACAAACGGGTCGTGTTTGGGATACATGATTTTAAGTGTGGGCTAGAGTTGATGTTTCTGACAAAAATAAAGTAGTAAAGTACAATTCCCGTCCTTCAATTCCAATCAGTAACATGCCTGGGGCTAACTGGACGTTTGTACTCCTGTAATAAGACTAAAATACCCCGACAAATTTATTTACCATATCAGCAGCCCCTACAGTTATAATTCATATATTCCTCCAAATTCAAAACTAATTCCTAATCTAGTAACTAATCACCCAAAGCAATTAATTAACCACCAAAACGATGTTACTAACAACAAGAACAAATCAACACATGTAGCCGGAATTGAATGTAGTTTATAACTTGAACTAGGTTTGACTTTTTGGAGTTTAAAAAACGAAGTCATGAGCTTTTTGAACAGTCATGGAAATTTAATAGCCTCAATATCGAGTTAAAAAAAATGCAGTCACAGGCATTTTTGTTAGTTTTTCTAGCTTCAACAAAAGATGATTATAATTGGTTTATAATGAAAATTTCAAGTTTTCACCTATCTCCTAATCACGGTTACAAGACGGTTGATTTTTATCACGGCTATGGTCAAGGGTCAGTAGAAAAACAAAATAAGTTATCGATAATGAAATATAGAAAGGTTTGAACCAAAATACCAATTTGATTTTAAAAATATTAATAATAAAATATTACGAAAGGATAAATATTTTGGAGCTCAAACATGGTAAATGAATTCTTAAAAACGCCACTGATCAAACCACCTCTTTTTCAATCGCCTAAATGAATCATATGTGACAATATAAAGTGCATGTATGATATATATGTTGATGCAGATTTTGTGTCCGATGCTGTTCGAATAGATTAGTTTTATTTTTATGCTGATAATGTAATAGTTAGTGAAACGGTCAAACGCATGTGTATTGACCCGCTCGTTTGAAGTGGTCAAACGAGAGGGTTATGTGTTTGACCATGTGTGTTTGCTAGACAAAGGGGGTGTGGCTATAAATAACAACCCTTTTGTCATTTGCAAACTAGAGAGAGAGAGAGAGAGAGAGAGAGAGAGAGTAGTGAGAAAGTTCAGAGTGAGTTGTGTGGTTTGGGGGAGAGATCACCACTTGGTCTCTCCCCGGATGTATACTCCTTTGGTATTAGTTCGGTTAGATTGTAATGGGGCCGCTTTGTAATGTTATACTACCGGATTAATACAAGGAAGTTGTTTGTTCATATCTAATCTCTCCCTTGTTGAACATAATCACTTACTAATCACGGTTTCGGTCCGGAATCACGAACCTACAATATAATATACATATACGTTTACTATAATTGACACATGGTTTTTATCTTCTCAAAACAACTTCATTATTACAAAAACCCTTGAAAGAAACCATTAGGTGGTTTTTATCAATGTTTTTAAAACCGGACCGGACGAACCGGCGGTGTTACTGGTTCACTGGTTCAACTGGAGACCGGTCGAACCGTTATTGAAAACCGGATCACGTATTGTTTTAATTTATTATTAATAATATATAGAAAAGAAAAATAATAAAAGCTATTTTTTGGGCCTTTTGAAATCTTCGTAAGTCTTAAACCCAATATTTTTTTAACCTAGCCTACTAGTTCACTGCCTCCAATTTGATAATCGTCTAACACTCAGTCACAATATGAACGGCGACGGAGACAAACAATCGACGGGAGTATCATCATTCTTTATTCTTCTCTTGTTTCTTCTTTGTGGTCTTCGAATTCCAAGGTGGAGTCAACGAGTAGCAAAACAATTAGTTTTACTAATTTAACTGCTTGAATCAAGCCTTGACAAACATCTGACCGACCTAACCGCTGCTACCGATCTACCACTTTAACCAGTGATCGCGAATAACCGGCCGGTCCAACCGTAAACGGCTCAAAGGTGTGCAACCGGACCGCCAGTGTTGCCGATTCCCGGTCAAACCGGTTCGGCCGCCCGCTCCTATCTTGAAAACACTGGTTTTTATCCTCTTAAAGCACCTCTCATTTATTACAAAAAAAACCCTTAAAAGAAACCATCATTTCTTTTAACAGTGCAAAAGATACTTTATTCTCTTCCCAATAAATCTTCTTGGTCACTGTTACCGATGGCGTTTTGGAAAACTACATTATCCTCTTCACGAAACCCCACCAAACCACCTAACCATAAAAACCCACTAACCATCGCAGGAACTCATCTTTTTCGAAGAAATAACTCCCCTAAACCCTAATCGTCAAAAAAGATCAAGAAGACGATTCAAATGTGGATACTTCTCTATTGTATCAGCATTTTTCTTGATTTCATTGCATGAGCCGCGTTTTCCTCACCGGTTGGAGCATTTGAACCCTGTTGAAAAAGAAAATGAAGAAGTTAGAGTTGCAAAAGAGATTTGAAGTATCAAAAGTTGAAAAAAGGAGATTCACAAAAGAGGTTTCAAAATGGGAAAGAAAAGTATGTAGTTTTTGTAATCTTTACATCCATTTATTATTTATAAAGTTCTATTATGTGGTATGTAGTTTTTATCATCTTTATTCTGCATTTTTTATTTTTAAAGATCTATTTTTTGTTTTCCATCTTATTTTCTTGTTGGTGTTCTTTATTTTGCGGGTTGAAAATGGGAAATAAAACTATGTAGTTTTTATATATTTTATCTTCTGTGGTATGTAGTTTTTCTCATCTTTTATCTCCATTTGTTATTTTTAAAAATCCACTATGTGTTTTCAATCTTATTTTTGTGTTTCTATTTTTTATCTTGCCGGTTAAAAATGGGGACGAAAAGTATGTAGTTTTTTATCATCTTTATTTCTTATTTTTAACTGTCCAGTATGTGTTTTCCACCACATTTTCTTGTTCATGTTCTTTCTTTTGCTAAATTAGTCTTTTCTGGATCATTTATAGTTCGTCTGAACTGTAGGGATGGAAGTGTGTCTGAGGTTGAACTAGGGGTGCTCGCCCAACAGTCGGAAAGGGTCCGATGTATGCTGATCCACTGTCGATTGAGTTCAGAGATGAAATTACCATGCGGTTCCAACAACAGGTCTATCTTGATATCGTTCTGTAGGAATTTTGATCATAACTTCAATATGCGGGTTCATTTTCCGAACCCGAATTGGTGGGCTGAGATGCCGCATTTCCACCCATGGAGTCTTGTTGTGGCCTCAAAATTTCTGGAGATCGAACCTTTGTTGACCTTTTTGTGGATATATTAACACAACAAATGCCAAACAGAACCACCTTCGATGAGCTAAGGCGCCTATGTGGATTTTCTTACAAGTTGGACTCAGTTGAAGAAGAAGAGGATGTTTGTAGCATCTTAATGGAGCGTTACTTGGACTATCAAAACAGCGAATCCTATCTTGAGAGACTCGCATGTATAATCTACCATTAAGTGGTTTCCGAATTTCAGGATGTTATCCGCCTGGTACAACCATTACTACTTGATAGTTTTTGAAGATGTTACTATGTTTGATTTGGAGTTTCAGTTAGATATTATACTTTCATTAGTTTGATATGAAATTTTTATGTTCACTCATTAGAACATTTAAAAAAGTGAAGCCAGTGGAAAAATTACTGGATCCGCCACTGATCCTGTGAGATTTCAAGAACACGACCAAATGTAACGGAGTTAGTTTTTCAACTCGCGTGCGACCTTAGACTACCGTCTAAGTAAGCCTTGTCGACTTAGTGTTGTTGGGTTTTAGTTGTGAAAGTCTTTAAAATGAACGTTGGATCCCTAGTAAACTGCATGTAGTACCCATGGTTGCAAAAGTCGTTTGGCGCTCTCTAGCCGGTCGACTTGGGAGTTGAGAGTACCCGGCCGAGGCGGAGAGTACTCGGACATGTTAAATTATAAAGAATTAGTTTTCAGAAATTAAATATATGTCAAATAATATAAATTTACTAATATTTATTACAAAAAAAGTGAAAATGATATTTATTTTTTTTAATATTATAGGCCTAGATAATATGTTTTATTTTTTTTAAGTCAAACTCGGCTCGGGTTAACCTACTAGATCCGATTCTGGCCGAGGTTGATCACGTTTGATCGATTCCCAGTAATTAGGCGGAGTTGAAGAAAGTCGCCTCGGCGGCCTACCTTGTAGCGACTACTCGGGGAGTACTCGGCTTGAAGACCTTGTTTTACAACCATGGTAGTACCTTAAACACAAGTATACTAGTAAAATGCTTTGTATTGCCCAAAAAAGTTTACAAGAGAGTGTTGTTGTTTACAAGTGCTAGGGATGTATCAAATGAAACCCCAAAGTCCCAATTTGTAGTACTTGGACTTGATCTAGATGGTTCCAGGTCTAGGTCCTTCTCATACAAAGATCTGCATACTAATATCTATATATTTCTTTCGATATATCATGATATTTTGCTAAACTTTTAGAGTTGTCCATGGTAGATTCTTATGGATGTTTTGACAATAATTTTCTAGGCCAATATTGGCTCGAACTTGGCATTTCTTATACCTCCAAGTTGCTTGAACATTATGGGATGTTCCGGAGTCTTCCGGGCAGCTCTTGAAGTGACTAGATGGCCCCATAATATTATAGAATCTAGAATTTTTGAGCTGAATTTATGTAGGGTGTGACAGAAAGCCTTAGCTTGTCTATTCCCGTTAACCATCAGTTCCGACTAGCAACCAAATATAATCGTGAATTCACATGACACTCGGCTTGACATATATAAACCACCGCCGTAGCCCTATCATCCTCCACCGCGTCGGAAAAACTATATGAAATAATCAATGTTTTGAAAGGGTCTTACAAGTTGGTAATCAGAGCCTAAGGTTTAAGACAAATGTGTTCGGTTCAAGGCTTGATCAAGACATCTGGTAAGAATTAATTATAAATGAGTTAGATCGAAAGATTTAAATGAAGTAAAAGATGTAAAAGTGCATGGGAGGAGTGTATTAATACGCTTGAACCCGGGAAATACACTAAGTATAAAAGATAAGGCAAGTTATATACTTGACCAAATCGAAAATGAATAACACATCACTTATGATTAAGTGTGTGAGATATAAATTTCCATGTAACGGGATGGAAATGAATTGAATAGTTATTAATTAACTATTATGGACATTTCAGTTAAAGAAATGTTTGGTGCAACCGGAGGTGATTCGGCATCTCACCTAACTGAAGAAATGAAAGATATGATTTCCAAGGAGGTCGGAAAGGCTTTAGAAGCTAGTCTATTGCAGTTCCTCGATAGACTACAAACCATGATCTTATCGGTGGTGGATGATAAGATGAGTGAAATGAAAGAGAGTCTCACACAAGAAAGAGACAAGGGTAAAATGAAAGCATGCCCATATAAAAAATTTATGGCATGTAAACCCCCAATATATAATAGCGAAGTTGATCCGATCGTTTTTCAATGATGGATTAGCGACATAGAAGGGGTTTTCGAGAGAACACATTGTGATGAAACCGATTTCGTGGCGTACGGGACCGATCAATTAAGAGGTCATGCGAAAGATTGGTGTGATAATCTTAAAAAGGAACAAGGAATCGAGGCCACGAGAACTATGTCGTGGGAGGAATTCAAAACACCGTTCCTTAAACACCATAGCCCAAAAGCCGTGATCAACAAGACCAAAGAAGAATTTATTCAGTTAAGGCAGAGGGGCGAGTCGATAGACAAGATTACTGGAGTGTTTCTAGACAAGCTCAGATTTTGTGACGAGCTAGTTCAAACAGAAGAACATAAGATCTACTATTATTACAACATGTTAAGTGCGGAGCATCGGGAGTTTATGGCTCCCTCGAAATACGGACATCTTATGGAGATCGTAAATGCCGCACGCGAAAGAGAGATCAGACTAAAGAAACAAATTGAAAGAGGCAAAAGGAGGGTGTTGGATGTGAATCCAAACCCCGTGAAGATGCAAAAGCCTAATGAAATTCTGAAGAAAGGAATCATCAAATTGGGGACACCCCAATGCAAGATATGTGGGAAAGCTCATAGAGGCGAATGCTATTTTAAGAACAAACCATGTCCTACTTATGGGAAAGTGGGACACGTGGTTGCTAATTGCCCGAGAAAGGTGTCGGTGTGCTATAAATGTTACAAGCCGGGACATAAGAAGTCTGAGTGCCGGAATTGGTTTGAAACAACAAAACAACTGACATGAAGTCTGAAATCCCGAAGTCAAGGGCAAGGTCTTTCCACATAACGGCCGCAGAGGCCAAAGTTAAACCCGATGTGGTTTCAGGTACATTTCTTGTAAATTCAATCCCAGCACGAATTTTATTTGATACGGGTGCGAATAGATCCTTTGTTTCACATCGATTTATTCAACACCCAACATTTATGTTAACGAAATTACATGTGCCTCTAGAAGTGGACATAGGTAATAATAAAAGTTTTATTGTTTGTGATATGTGTCAGGATTGCAAACAAAGCATTGACGATGAAGAATATTTCATTGATTTGATTCCCATGTCGATGGGAGAATTCCAAGTGGTAATCATGATGGATTGGTTATCTCGACATCACGCAAAAGTAATATGCTACCATAAAGAGATAAAACTAACATCTCCGAGCGGGAAACATGTTACTATCTATGGGGAGAAAAGTTGTAATCCCATAATATGCTCGTTGATGGAAGCTCGTAAGCTTGTTCAACATGGATATAAGGCCTATCTGACTTACATACATGATTCAACTAAAGAGTTACCAGAGATTAAAGACGTACCGGTTGTACGAGAATTTGAAGATGTTTTTCCAGGAGATCTGACGGGGATACCACCTGAGCATGAGGTGGAGTTTGGAATTGAGTTAGTCCCGGGTGCAAAACCGGTAGCTAAAGCACCGTATCGATTAGCGTCATCGGAACTACAAGAATTACTGTCTCAATTGCAAGATCTACTCGACAAGGGATTTATTCGGCCTAGCGTCTCTCCGTGGGGGGGGGGGGCGCCGGTATTATTCGTAAAGAAGAAAGATGGAAGCATGAATGCACCTGCGCTTTCATGGACCTCATGAACCGTGTTTGCAAACCAATGCTAGATAAGTCGGTGATAGTATTCATCGACGACATTCTCGTGTATTCTAAGAACGAAGCAGATCACGCGCGTTATTTGCGTGAAGTACTAGAAACGGTTAGGCGGGAAAGCCATTACGCAAAGTATTCGAAATGTGCCTTTTGGCTACGCGAGGTACAGATTCTTGGGCATGTTATAAGTGCCGACGGGGAGTTGGTGGACCCGTCCAAAATAAAAGCAGTGTTAAAATGAAAACCTCCGAAAAATCCATCAGAGATTAGGAGTTTCCTAGGACTTGCGGGTTACTACAAGAGATTTATTCAATATTTCTCCAAAACCGCGACGCCATTAACTAAGTTAACCCGCAAGGATGAAAAATTTGTAGGGGGAAGCGCACAAGAGGATGCCTTTCGAATACTTAAAGAAAAATTGAATAATGCACTGGTATTAACTTTACCAGATGGAACGGATGACATGGTCGTATATTCGGACGCATCCCATATTGGTCTCGGATGTGTACTCATGCAAAGGGGAAAAGTGATCGCATATGCTTCAAGGCAATTGAACATTCACGAAAAGAATTACCCAACTCACGACCTCGAGTTGGCGGTAGTGCTTTTTGTCTTAAAGATTTGGAGGCATTACCTGTATGGTGTGAAATGTACTATCTTCACCTACCATAAAAGTCTCAAATAATTCATTGATCAGAAGGAGTTGAATATGAGACAAAGACGTTGGCTAGAGACGGTGAAAAGATTACGACTGTGAAATTCAGTATCATCCGGGAAAAGCCAACGTAGTGGCAGATGTATTAAGTCGAAAAGAAGAATATTCACCCATTCGGGTGCGGTCGATGCAACAAATAGTGACCTCAGGTTTACTCGAACGAATCCGAGAGGCACAAATCGAAGCTGCAAAAGAAGAGAATTGGAAAAAAGGGAAAACATAGTGGGCCAGCTAAAAGACTTGGTGGATGGTAATAATGGATTGAAAACCCGTTTCGGTAGAATATGGGTTCCAAACACATGTAATGTTAAAAAGCTTCTTCTTGATGAAGCTCACAAGTCATGTTATTCCATTCATTCGGGAGCTACCAAAATGTACCAAGACTTAAACAAAACTATTGGTGGCCCGGAATGAAAAGAGACATAATTCAGTATGTCAAAAAATGCTTAACTTGTTTACAAGTAAAGGAAGAACACCAAAAGCCTTACCATAAACTGCAACCGTTAGACATTCCGGTGTGGAAATGGGAGCATATCACCATGGATCTATTAACCAAACTACCAAGAACAACACGTGGATTCAACGCCATTTGGGTAGTCGTGGATAGATTAACAAAGAGTGCTCACTTTATTCCGATTCGCGAGACATACACATCGGAGAAGATGTCAGAAGTTTATACGAATGAAATCGTAGCCCACCATGGAGTACCAGTGTCTATCGTGTCTGATAGAGATACTCGGTTTACTTCAAACTTCTAGCGTGGTTTTCAAGAACAAGTGGGTACTAAGTTATTTATTAGTACCGCATGTCATCTTCAAACAGACGGGCAAAGAGAAAGAACAATTCAGACGTTAGAGGATATGCTACGGGCATGTATTATTGATTTTGGGGGTAGGTGGGAGGTTTATCTACCATTAGTTGAATTTTTCGTATAACAACAGTTACCATTCCAGTATTGGAATGGCTCCATACGAAATGCTTTACGGCAGAAAATGTCGGACCCCGGTATGTTGGGGTGAAGTGGGTCCTCGTGAACTTGCCCACAAAGATGTAGTCAGGACCACTAATGAGAAAATTGAAATGGTCCGGGCTCATTTGAAAGCTGCCCAAGACCGACAGAAGTCTTACGCTGATAAAAGACGAAGACAAATCGAGTTTCAGGTTGGTGATAGGGTCATGCTCAAAGTATCTCTGTGGAAAGGGGTCATTCGGTTCAGAAAAAAGGGGGAAGTTGAGCCCAAGGTTTATTGGGCCCTTTAAAATCGTTGAACGGGTGGGAAAAGTAGTCTACCGACTAGAACTACCAGAAGAATTAAGCGGTATACATAGCACTTTTCACGTTTCCCATCTTCGAAAGTGCCTAGCTGATGAAACGACTTATATAAGCTATGACGACATTGAAGTAGACGATAAGCTGAACTATGTTGTAAAGCCTATTGCAATTCTTGACCGAAAAGTCAAAGGCTTAAGGAATAAAGAAATTGACCAAGTGAAAGTCAAATGGGAACATCGGAAGGGATTGGACACCACTTGGGAGTCCGAATAAGAGATGAGACGCCTATACCCTTCCTGTACGTATTATGATTTTGAGAACGAAATCCTCTTTAAGGGGGATAGACTTGTAACACCCCAAAAATATTAAACTATATATGTGTGTATACATGTATAATTAATTATATTGATAATAAATTTGCGAAAATAAAACTAAGGATATTTAACCTAGTTAATTATATGTTATAAAATGATAAAGAATCAAGAGATTCTAACCCATTTTACAAATCTTAAAAGTAGAGGGACTAAAAAGGGGCAACTTGAAAGAGACTTAATAAATTGAAATTTTAAACACAAAACACACACTTGTGTGTGCTCTGTTCGATCAAAACCCAGAACCCAGAGAGTTCTTCCCTCAAAACCCTAAAATCACCAATTTCTCTTAAAAATCAAAGAAGGAAACAAATTTGAGATCAATTCCAAGTTAAATTCGTGATCACTATTGTTAGGAGATCACAATGTATGTTCAACTTTCATCTTTGGTGATGTTTTGAATTGTCATGAACTATAATAATGAAATTCTTGAATGAATGTTTGAAGTTATGGTAAAATTGAGATGATTATAAGTCTAGAAACAAACCCTAGATAAGAAATTAAGGATTTTATGTTATAACATAGTGATTTGATGATTTACCATATGTGTGCTATATGGGTGTTAAGAATAAAAGAATGAACACTTGAATTATAGTGATGAATCAGTGTTATCTAATTGTTATGATACAATTCTAGGTGTTGTTTATACATACTAGACATATGATTATGAAAATGATGATTTAGCATGGTTAATTGATTAACCATAAACTTGATAATGTTAGTGAAATAATCTCGCCCATAAGATGTTTGACAAAATGTCTAAGTGATCTTGACATATTAAGAAATACGAAAGAATCACTTAATTGATTAAGACACGTTGTGTGTTAAATATTGTGAATTTAGTTCTAAGTGATATATTCAAATTGAACTCTATAGGCAAATTGGGCGAATCATCGAGTGGTCAAGGCGGAACGGATAACCGCTTAGAAGGAAAGCTTTAAAGGTACGCGACTATATGCTTCGTAAATTTTCGTTAGTACTTTTATGTCTATTTATGTTGAATGACAAATGAAATGTTATGAAGTTCGGTTGATACTAAAATGGAGTATTCAGTATGAATAAATCGAACGGATTAACTAGAGTCTAACTATAAGTTAGAATGTAAAAGTGATGGATTTCACTATAATATTCAAACGGGTCAAAATGACTCAAATGATGAAGGTTTGGTAGTATGAAAGCGATGGATTTCGCTAATAAAATCAAATGGGTCAAAATAATCAAAGTAATTAAACTTTGGTTATATAAAAGCGATGGACGTTGCTAAGTAAATCAAACAGGTCAATATGAAGTCTTGATGTAAACCGGGAAGGTTGCACAATTAATGAGTTCGAAGTGATACTCGGATTATGAGTTGAAAGTCATTATCAGCATTAACTGAGAATTGGGAACGCGGAATATAAGTTAAAAACTTAGGTTTGAGTATGACTAAAAGATGCGCAATTCCATATAAGGGATTCGTGTCAAGTTCGTTCAACTAGTTATAGTTGAATAGGTCAAATAAACGACACACATATAGATAACAGGCGCATAAATTTCACGGATAAAGCCCCGAAAATTTAGAAATGTTCATAGATATCAATATCATACAAATTTGAAAGTAATAAACCAAGTTTGATTTTTAAAACATGAACGGGTCAAAATAAGTTGAAATTAAATATAAAGCCGTGAGCTTAAAATCAAGAATTTTGTTAATTCGGATATAGAATTTTGACTCCATATGATGGAGAATCAAATTACAACCATGTAGAAAATACGGATTGTAAAACGGACGAAAACTTGAGAAGTTATGACCATTTTGGTAAAATTTTACATAGCTGGGAATTTGCAGCTTTGCTTATAAACTTTCTGTCGAATTTAGTGCTTCGTGCCCCGCGACAGGTTATACATATCTCGGTCGCAGCCCGCCACGATCCCTCGTGGCCCGCTAAGAATTTTAAGGATGCCGTCGCGGCACGCGACGACCTAAAAGCTGGCAAATTTTTGCTGTTTGTTTGTTTGTTTAGGTCTTAGGGACTTGTTTAAATATGTATTAAACTCTCATAACTGATTATTATGATCATTTTGATTATAGGTAACTATGAAAATCTTTTGGATAGCGATCAAGCTTGCTCGAGAACCGAACACACGAACTAATGAAGCTTCCGCTACTATATTAGTCTCTTTTGTTACAAAACTTGCGTAGAACTTTTATAAACATCTTTTAAATGTTTTTAAACTTTTGTAAATATAGTTGAATGTTTTGAACGCTATGTAAACGTTGTTAAACAACATTTTGATATATAAATGCACAATGTATTATATGAAATATTCAATGTTTTGTAAGGGTCTTACACATTTTTTTCTGCATGATATTTAAAACAAAAGAAATCCCTCATACGAGTTGCAAGATAACAATTAGGGGCAGACGTATTTTGGTCTCATCGTAGTGACGTACAGGACAACATTTATTTTTCGAGCGTATATAAATTTTAATGTTAATTTTCCTTTTTATTTTTTTAGAATTTTGTAACTTATTGTTAGATTTACAATTTATTGTTTATTTGTTTTAAGTTTGACGTCTCTTTAGTTTACCTTTTAATATATTATTTAACTTAAGCTCATCGTAAAAAAGTTTCTTTGTAAATATATATATATATATATATATATATATATATATATATATATATAGGGAAACTATAATGTACTTCAGGGCTTAACCTACATTAACATATATGACAAAAAATATAACGTGCGTTATTATCATAGAATGTGCGTGATTATAGTCCCATGCGTGATTATGTGGTCCCATGCGTGATTATACCCCTGATCCAACGGTTACCATTGTCTCCTACGTGATGTATGATAAGGCTTTTTGTATGTTAACCTTACTCTCTCTCTCTCTCTCTCTCTATATATATATATATATATATATATATAGTGGAGAGTTCAAATGAGAAGAAATTTTTTGTAAGAAGAAAAAAGAACAAATTTCAACCAATAAGAATGCTTTATTTTACTTCATTTAATATAAGTATTTAATGTTACTATAAGGGTATATTGGTAAATCTACAAAGGTCATTAATTTGTAGTCTTCCTCTATAATAGCTAATACATTAAATTTTTTGTAACTTATCTTCAAAATATATATTTTTTTCAAAAAAATTAAATAAAATAATTTAAAGTGTAGGATAAATTAGAAGTTGTGTAGGATAAATTACGAGTTGTGTAAGATAAATTTCAACGTGTAGGATGAATTTTAAAATATGTAGGACAACTTTTTGATGTGTGTAGGCAAAAAAAAGTTAATGTGGAGGATAATAGTCTTTATGACTAATTAATTAGTCAAAAATGATAATAAATGAGATAAGTGAAAAACTATTTAATATTTTACAAAATTACCCTTTGTTCTTTTTCTTCTCAATTAAATTTTCTTCTCAAATGAACCTTCCCCTATATATATATATATATATATATATATATATATATATATATATATATAGGGTAGGGATATGGTAAAAAGTGTCTAAAATGTAAGAATGGTAAGAAGTGTTTTAAACCATTGGATATTTGATCTAATGGTTGAGATCAATAGGGTATAAAAATGTAAATTGTGTTTTAATTAGAGGGACCTTATGTAAAATTGAAGGGCAATAATGTCTTTTTCAATGTTTCAAATATGGTAACCGTATTCTACACAACCAAAAACACCTACATTCACTCATTTTTCCTTAATTATAGGAATTAATTACCAAGATCTAAATCGGAAGCCTCTTTGTTTTATATAAGATTCAATGCGTGGTGTTTTACGTTAAGAAGAACTGTAATCAGATTCATGGCGTAGTGTTTTATCTGGAGACATTGTTCATGGTGTGGTGTTTTATCTGGAGACATTGTTCATGGCGTGGTGTTTTATCTGGAGACATTGTTCATGGCGTGGTGTTTTATCTGGAGACATTGTTCATGGTGTAGTGTTTTATCTGGAGACATTGTTCATGGTATGGTGTTTTATCTGGAGACACTGTTCATGGCGTGGTGTTTCAAAACATCTGGAGATATTGTTCATAGCGTGGTGTTTTATCTGAAGACATTGTTCATGGTGTGGTGTTTTATCTGGAGACATTATTCA
This sequence comes from Helianthus annuus, assembly GCF_002127325.2. NCBI lineage: Eukaryota > Viridiplantae > Streptophyta > Magnoliopsida > Asterales > Asteraceae > Helianthus > Helianthus annuus. The sequence goes on from NC_035433.2 coordinate 145,392,119, forward strand.
TGGCGTGGTGTTTTATCTGGAGACATTGTTCATGACGTGGTGTTTTGTCTCCAGATGTTTAAAACACCACGCCATGAACAATGTCTCCAGATAAAACACCACGCCATGATTCAAGTCATGGTGTTTTATCTGGAATCCCAAGCAACCTTCTATGAATATAACACCATACAACTTAATAGAACCCGTTTCATACCAAACATTATATAAAACAAACTTTATCAAATAACTCATGTTTTTTCATGAAAACAAATATAGATGAAATCCATGAAAACACAGTAAGTTTTATTGTATATTTTTCCTCAACGCAATCGGTATATAAACGACACCATACAAACAATTGTTTTATGCAATAAAACACCACATATGAACCTGTATCGCTTTCTTCCATTTGTGGTTTTCGTAATGAAAAAACTGCTCCAAAATTGCAGAGAAAAAAAAAATACTTTTGAACCTGAATTAATGAACGAAGATGATATAATACTAGTTAATGATTGATTCTAATGATATAATCTCCTAAATTAACTCCAAAACAGTTACACACAATTAATTGATAAGAAAAGGTAAATTACTAATGTACCCTTTTGAATTAATTAAGAAGAGGGACACTTGTCATTCCAAGATTATTTCTTACACTTCTTACAAAAGTCCCACTTTTTACAGGATCCTCTACCTATATATATATAGGGGAGGGTTTAAATGAAAACGCTAAATATTGTGAGAACCGTGAGAACAAATAAAAAAACCATGAGAACTTGGTCAAAAACAATTCAAATTCAATTTTATTTTTCTACACTTATCATTATTATTCGAATACAATGTTAGAAATTCAATTTACACGTTTAAATTTACGTGAATTCGTAAATAAAGAAAATTTACACATGTGTAAATTTACACATGTGTAAAAAATCTAAAAAGAGTGATTTTGAAAGGAGAAATGAATTATTTGATGTTATAAATTCTTGTTTTGATGATGTATCTTAATTACAATGAGGTTTGTATTAAAAAAAAATGGTTTTGATTGCTTTTTTCATTCGTTCTCACGGTTCTCGCAATATTTAGCGTTCTCAAGATAACCCTCCCCTATATATATATATATATATATATATATATATATATATATATATATATATATATATAGGGTAAGGATAGTGTAAAAAGGGCCTAAAGTGTGAGAAGTGTGAGAAGTGTATTATAACACTATATATAATACTATATAACACCATATAAACACCGTATAACAATATGTAACACCATATAATACCATATAACACTATGTAACATTATATATCATTATATAACAAATATAACACTATACATCTATCATAGACATGCTATCAGACAACCTATAGTGTTATATTTTTTATATAATGATATATAGTGTTACAAAGTGTTATATGGTATTATATGGTGTTATATATTGTTATACGGTGTTTATATGGTGTTATATAGTATTATATATAGTGTTATAATACACTTCTCACACTTCTTACACTTTGAGCACTTTTTACAGGATCCTCTACCTATATATATATATATATATATATATATATATATAGAAAAAGTATATCGTAAATTATGGCTTAACGTACTTCACGTACAACAACGTGCGTGATTTGTTCTATAACATGCGAGATTAATGTTTTCAATATGCGTGATTATTGTGTTTCAACATGCGTGATTTTGGATTTTTAAGTTATAACGTGCGTGATATTAAAATAAACGTGCGTAATTACCTGTTGTACGTGATGTAACACAATGTAATTCCTCTATATATATAAACCAAGTATCGAGGCTTTATTAAATCCATATAATACCAATTAAAGTAATAATAAAAGATTTTAAGTTCGTTTAAACTTTCAAACAAGTCAAAAATATTAACCTTATTAATCATAAGTTTATAGTGGACGCCTTGGTGGCAATTAATGTTCCTTGCATCATTGATTTTATTCTTTACATTTTTTTTTTGAAAAATGCGTATCATAGAAAATAAGAAGAAACAGTAAACTACAATAACCCAAGCAAGTTGTTGCTATTTAAAAAGGGGTAGCGGCGCAGCTTGTTGCCCGCTTACCGGCTATTTTGGTGTAATTGTTCTTAAAGTTTTTATTTGAAATGAAATGCAGTATGAATTTAGATTGTTAGAAGAAACAGTAAACTACAATAACCCAAGCAAGTTGCTCAGGTTTTGAACAGAAAGCAAATTACAATCATGAACCTTCAGCTAAAACAATTAAAACTACTCCATTCAATCCAACCAATATCTGTTAATCCAGCTCTTGCACTTATCCACAGATAAGATAACGCCTTTATGCTGGATTGTTCCTGATCCTCCATAGAATCCAGCATGTTGCAGCAACAATTACTTGAATCGCCTTCTTTTTCACCTTTTCAGCTGGATAGTTATTCAAAGACTCCAGTAGTTCCACCACGCTTAGTAAGTATCTCGGTCAAGGAATCCTCACCCATAGCGATAATGCTACCCAAACCTGGTGGGCAAACGCGCAAGAAATCAGCAGGTGATCCGCTAATTCTTGAGCCGAGTTGCAAAGGGCACAAGTTACCGTTGGAATCGGGATGTTTCTTATTGCGAGAGCGTCCGGGGTAGGTATCCGGTAGGGGTGTGCAAAAAACCGAATTAACCGAACCATTACCGAATTAACCGACAAAACCGAACCGGTAAAACCGAACCAAATAAAAAACCGGTGGGTCTGTTAATGGGTTTTTTGAAAACCGAATGTAGCGGGTCGGTTATGGTTATCATTTTTTCCATTCCCATCATAACCGACCGAACCGAACCGAACCGACATGTAATAAATCTTTATAGGATTTAGGACTTTTCGTCATACTTTTAATATTTGATGTTTTTGACCGAAGAGTTTTAGTACTTATTGTTTTTTCATATCATTTTGTGATTTTGGTTGAATGTTTATTTGAATTTATGGAATTTATCATATCACTTTTTTGAATATTCGATAATAATTGGTATTAATATCCATAGATTATATGTATTTTCAATACTATGTAATATATGAATATATACAAATATGCAATAACAATTTATTCCATGTTAAAAAAATTAAGCTATTTTTAGCTAAGCTAAATACACGGTTAACCACCCATAACCGTCCCGCTATAACTATCAAAACCGAATAACCATAACCATCATAACCGATCAGTTATGGTTATCAAGTAACCGACATTGCGGTTATGGTTATGGTTGTTGATCAAAACCGACCCAAACCGACCCATGCACACCCCTAGTATCCGGTTCAGTACCACACGCCATAGGAAGCAGTTTGTTTTCTTAGGGATCCAATTAAGCCACTGCAAAAATTTTGCTTCTGGTATGAAGGGTATACCATCCAGTTCTTTCCTGAGATTGCATACCTTGAACTCTTCACTCAAACCCCCCTCTTTCCACAGCCACGTGTCTTCATCTTTATCCATGTTTATGTTATCCAGTAGCGTTACCAAATCTGCCCAGTCTTGCATATGAACACAGGATTTGCGCTGCCCATAACCATGCAACTTTACCTTGAATGACAATATATCTTTGTTGTACTAAAAAATATTTTTCAATATCAATACTGAAAAGATTCGGAAACAACTCGCGTAGGGTTTTGTTCCCTACACATTTATCCAACCAAAAAAATACCTTGTCTCCGCGTCCTCTCTTTAGTGCCAGCCTGTTTTTCGCATCCATTTTAGCACCATTCGGAGATCTACCCAGGTTGACAATACTTTTCCAAACACATCCTAGTGAACTTCTGAGCGGTATCAGCGGGTAACTCCTCCCTCCAATATGCATCGCCATGATGACCTTTCTCCATAGATGGGTTGTCTCGTGTTTGAACCTCACAATTCACTTGACCATCAAAGCCTTGTTAATCGAATCCAGGCTTCCAATATCCAAACCCCCATGTTCTTTTGGAGCCACAACCTTAAACCATGGTACCCAACTTATTTTGTTTTTATCCACACATCCACCCCACAAAAATTTATGCTAATCTTCTCTAATTGTTTTATCACTTGCGTAGGTGCACTAAAAAGAGAGAAGTAATAGCTTGGTAGACTTCCTAGTACCGTCATAATTAGTGTCGTTCTACCCCCAAATGATAAAGTACACGCCTTCCATATTGATAATTTGTTCTGAAATCTCTCAATTATGGGTCGCCAAATTTTCACCAATCCCATATTTGCCCCCCACCAGTAGGCCGAGATATGAAAACAGTAGGCCGAGATATGAAAACAGGAAAGGCCCCGCTCTACAATTAAGTATAGAGGCCATATGTGACACCACATCACTACCCACCCATGCCAAACAATTGGCTTTTAGAGAAGTTAACCTTTAGGCCCGAAGATAAGTTGAAACATCTAAGCAACCTTGCTAAGTTATGAAAATTGTCCTCGGACCATTCACCCACGAATAATGCGTCATCCGCATATAATAAGTGAGAGATTGTGGGACCCAAACTGATGCGGGCCCAAGTGTGGAGGAGCGGGCTATCTTGTATTTGGAGGCCCAAGATCGCGTAACAAAAGGGGCTTCACTAAAATGGCTCTAACTTGGGCTACGGGGGTCCGTTTTGGGCGTGTGTGACACTCGAGGTTTTTCCGAACGATCACCTTGTAATATTTTGTGTATATGATTATTATTAAATGAAAACGTGATCCTTTGTGCATTTTATGTGTTGTATGTATTATATATGTAGTATAGATATATAATAGAGCCGAGACCACGACCCGAGACCATGACTCGCAACCGGGCGGTTGCGAGTGGGCCACTCGGTCTCGAGTGGGCCGTTGAGCCGAAACCGGTTTGGGCCGAAACCCCCAAGCCCAACCCGAAACATCCCCTTGTATATATATCCCACCTTTCCCCCACTTCTTCCATTTTACACACACAAACACTCCTCAAACTCTCTCAACTAGAAACCCTCAACAACACACCCCAATCCCTTCCTATTTTCGGTTCAAGCAAAGATCCCGGACAAGAAACTCGGTCAAGACTATCACTCGGACATTCCATCTTCTTGGTTCTCTTTTCTTTGTTTTCGGCTCCTCCTCTCATAACCGGTTAGTGCTATCTTGTGGGTTATCTTTTGTGTATAAGATGTATGTATGTTGTATGAACTAAGAAATGGTTGGTTAGTAGTTTATGCATGATTATTAGGATGTTTTGCAAAGTTTGTGAATATGTGTTAACATGACTAAAAATGACATGATATTGGTAGTTTACAAGTGTTCATAGCCAACTACACTATGCTTCTTTGTTTCTTGCAAGAATGATGATGTTTAGCATAAGATTTTCGGCTATAATGTATGTTTTCTTGTTTAGCATCAAGATCTTGTTAAATGTGTGATTTTCGGTTCATAAATATGTGTTTATATTGGCATGAAAACCCTAGAAAAATATGAAGATAGGATGAACTTGTTTGAATATGGCTTGAAGATGTAAAAATGGCAAAGTTTGATCTATCTTTACTAGTATTCAGCTTTGGCAAAGTGTTAGTGAAACCTTATTGGTAGTTTCCTAAAATGGGCCTGAATTCTTGGTACAAAAGGGACTGATGCACCTGCATCATCACGTGTACATGAAAGTGACAGGTTACGACTCGCAACGACAGCCTTCCGACTCGAAACCGCACCGTTGCGACTCGCAACCAAAGCATGACAAGTCGAAACCACGTGATTGCGACTCGAGACTACGTCGGTTGCGACTCGCAACCACAGCATGATGACTCGAGACCACGGTTACGACTCGCAACCACAACGTGACAAGCCGAAACCACCTGGTTGCGACTCGAGACCAGCTGGTTGCGAGTGGGCTGTTCATTTTGGTTACTGGGCCCATATGTGTTTAACTTGGGCTATCTGTTGACTGGATTACGTGTTGCTGTTGACTGCTTAATTTCTTAGGCCGGCCCAGTAACCCACTGTTTACTTATATGCTTGATACGTGTTAGTTATGTGTAAGTTTTTACGTGAATGCCTGTATACCGAACCTGACCTATACCGGTAACCATGTTAGGACGTGGTGACCAACGTGATTGACAAGTAACCTTAACCTACCGAGCAACCCAAGGTGAGTTCACAACTTAAAAGCATGCGTCCCGGTGGTTTGGGACACGAGACTAACAACCCTATCCCCTGGTAAAAGGGGATACCATTTACATACCTTCCCTAGTCATTGGGAACAAAACTTACTTTTCCTTCCCGGGTATTGGGAAACCTTTTGGTTAATTACTGTTTATACGGATTGCAACTAACGGCACTAAACGAAACTCTATCACTCAAGTCCCTACTACAAATACCGATTAGTCGCCGGGTTAGGCGAGCGGGTTATTAGTTGATAGCGCTATTTAGGTGTTTACCAGCCTCACACCGTGCCCTGGTTTGGGACGGGCGTGAACTAATGTACTCAGAAATCCGTCAATGATGATAGAACATTGACATCGGGGCATCCTGCGGATACGCAACGGTTACCTAGTGTTCGGTATTGGAAAAACAGTTTAGTCGCTAACTTTTGGGGTAGCTCCCCAGGGCATGTATAAACGGATAAATTAATCGGTGAAACAAAGTTTTTGGTAATTAAAACTGGACAACTAGTGAACTCACTCAGCATTATTGTTGACCCCTTACTGCATGCTTTGCAGGTAACCAGTGACGATGGAGCTTGCAGCTTGGGAACGTGTAGTGTCTATTCACCCTTGTGTTGGGTGTTACCTTATTTTGAAACATGAACTTTGTTTTAACCTACCGTACTTATGCTTCCGCTACTTAATACTGTTTTGGAACTTAAAACTTTAAAACTCTGAACTTAATATTTGCTAAGCTTATGAATAGTAAGTATTACTTTTGTTATCAACTTAAGTATTCGGTATAATTGGTGGCTGGATCCTGGTCAGTCACGCCCTCGAAGCGGGTGTTATCCGCAGGTGGATTTTGGGGGTGTGACAGATTGGTATCAGAGCCATTGGTTATAGTGAACTTGGTTTTAAAAAAGGGAAAAATCTTTTTGGAGAAAACCAGACTATAACCCGTGACTCGTAACGACACTACACTCCAAGTGCAAGGCTCGACACATTTGACCTCATAGCTCGGACCAGTGTTTACTTGTTTGCTTTATGTTTCCTGTTATGCTATACGTACTAGTGTGCCTAAACTAGATAGATACACCTCTCTCTCCTATCTCATTCTCGCTACCTTACGGCATCACACTCATACTGTGTTTTCTGGTTATGAAGACAATGAGTGGACGCGGAAGAGGAAACATTAACATGACGCAGGCTCAGTTCACTAACCTGCTCAACACAGTGGCTGCGGCTTTTGCAGCTCACCCTTTAGGTAAGCTCGTTGTTTTAGGATGTTTAGGTCCTACCGCCACATCGACTTTTCGCCTCTAAACCTATACGTTTCGCTTCTCACCCTATAGGTCAGCATGCACCTGCGCAACCACCAGTGTGTACTTTCAAAACTTTCATGGATTGCAAGCCTCTCCCTTTCAACGGCACTGAGGGTGCCATAGGTCTTCTGCATTGGATTGAGAAAATTGAAGCTGTTTTTGCTGTTTGCGAGTGTCCCCCTGCGAACTGGGTGAAGTTTGCTACTGCTACGCTTGAAGGAAGCGCGCTTTCTTGGTGGAAGGCGCAGATTCAGATGTTTGGTTTGGAAACTGCAAATGCTACGGCATGGGAGGATTTCAAGGATATGATTAAGGACGAATACTGTCACCGGGATGACATCCACAAGCTTGAGAATGAGTACTATGAACTCAAGATGGTTGGGTCGGAAATTGAAACATACACCAAGCTGTCAAATGACTACGCTGCTCTTTGCCCAAACATGTCTCGACCAATGTACCGAAGGATCGAACTGTATATCAAAGGTTTGGCTCCAGAGATTCGAAGCCATGTCACTTCAGCCAACCACACTACCATTCAGCCGATTGTTCGACTTGCTCACAAACTCACTGATCAAGCCGTAGAAGAGGGCCGGTTGCCCAAAAGGATCAGTGCTACTGTCGGAACTTCTAGTGACAGCAAGCGTAAGTGGGAAGGAAGTCAAAGCAAGGATGCTAACCCCACTCAGGCCCCAGCACAGCAAAGGAAAACCGAAAACAACAAGGGCGCTCAACAACAGGGTGGCTATCGTGGAAACCACCCCAAGTGCAACAAGTGCAATCGACATCACAGCGGGCAGTGTGTGAAGGGCCAGTGTCAGCGATGTAACAAAATGGGGCATGAGGCCAAGGATTGTAGAAGTCAGTTCCCAGCTAGACAGAACCAGCAACAACCCCAACAGCAACAGCAGCAGGGAAACAACCGGGCATGTTTTAAGTGTGGAGCTGAGGGGCACTTTAAGAAGGATTGCCCTGAACTGAATCAGAACCGCAACAATAATCAGGGAGCTGGGAACAACAATCAGAACAACAATGCTGGGAATGGTGCTAGAGGAAGAGCTTTCGTGATTGGAGCTGGTGAAGCAAGGAATGACCCCAATGTCGTGGCGGGTAAGTTCCTACTCGATGATCGTTATGTTTCTGTGTTATTTGATTCCGGTGCCGATGCTAGTTATGTATCCCTACGTATTAGTAAGAAGCTTAAGCGTCCGCTTTCGTTACTAAGTTCTCCTCATATCGTCGAGTTAGCTAATGGTAGAAACATCGAGGCCTCCCATGTTGTCAAAGGCTGCAAACTAGAGTTGTCTGGTCAGACATTTAGTATCGATCTTTTCCCTGTTACTCTTGGAAGCTTCGACGTCGTTATTGGTATGGATTGGTTATCCAAGCAACGCGCAGAGATCCTCTGTCAAGAGAAAGCAGTTCGTATTCCTCGCCGTTCTGGCAAACCCCTCATTGTACAAGGTGGCAAAAGTGGAGAAATCTCTGGCGTTATCTCGTTCTTGAAGGCCCAGAAGTATTTACGAAAAGGGCACACCGCTATCCTAGCACTTGTTACCAACACGCAGGAAAAGGAAAAGAGGATTGAAGACTTTCCAGTAGTGCGCGACTATCCCGAGGTATTTCCTGAGGAATTACCTGGACTCCCTCCCCATCGTCAGGTCGAATTCCAAATCGAGCTAGCTCCCGGAGCAGCGCCTATAGCTCGTGCACCTTATCGACTAGCCCCCGCAGAATTGAAGGAACTCTCGACACAACTACAGGAACTTTTGGATAAAGGGTTTATCCGCCCTAGTTCGTCACCCTGGGGAGCACCGGTACTCTTTGTTAAGAAGAAGGATGGCACGTTCCGAATGTGCATAGACTATCGTGAGTTGAACAAGGTTACCATCAAGAATCGTTACCCTCTCCCGCGAATCGACGATTTGTTTGATCAACTGCAAGGATCGAGCTACTACTCTAAGATTGACCTGCGATCAGGCTACCATCAGTTAAGGGTCCGTAATGAAGACATCTCCAAAACTGCATTCAGAACTCGTTATGGTCATTATGAATTCCTCGTTATGCCCTTTGGAATGACCAACGCCCCTGCAGTGTTCATGGATCTTATGAACCGAGTATGCAAACCCTACCTCGACAAATTTGTGATCGTGTTTATAGACGACATCTTGATCTACTCGAAAAGTCAGGAAGAGCATGAACAGCATCTACGCCTTATCCTCGAACTCCTCCGCAATGAGCAACTGTATGCCAAGTTCTCGAAATGCGACTTCTGGCTTCGAGAAGTTCATTTCCTTGGGCACGTGGTTAACAAGGATGGAATCCACGTCGACCCAGCTAAGATCGACTCTATAAAGAATTGGCCTACCCCTAAGACTCCGACTGAAGTTCGCCAATTCTTGGGATTGGCAGGCTACTACCGCAGATTTATTCAGGGATTCTCAAAGATTGCTCAACCCCTCACTACACTCACTCAGAAAGGCGTCACCTACAAGTGGAATGAAGCACAGGAATCTGCTTTTCAGAGGCTTAAGGATAACCTCTGCAGCGCTCCTATTCTATCGTTACCTGAAGGAACGGACGACTTTGTGGTTTACTGCGATGCGTCTATTCATGGGCTCGGTTGTGTGTTGATGCAACGCGAGAAAGTTATTGCTTACGCCTCTCGACAACTTAAGACACATGAAAGGAACTACACAACACACGACTTGGAACTGGGAGCAGTGATATTTGCGCTTAAGATATGGAGACATTACTTGTACGGTACCAAGTGCACCATTTACACCGATCACAGGAGTCTCGAGCATATCTTTAAGCAGAAGGAACTAAACATGCGACAACGTCGATGGGTCGAACTTCTGAATGATTATGAATGCGCCATCAAGTATCATCCGGGCAAGGCCAATGTCGTGGCAGACGCCCTCAGCCGAAAGGACACTATACCAAAGCGCGTGCGAGCATTACAACTTACCATCCAGTCTAGTCTCCCTACCCAGATTCGAAATGCTCAGGTTGAAGCTCTGAAACCGGAAAACATCAGGGCTGAGTCCCTGCGAGGATCGAGGCAGCAACTAGAACAGAAAGAAGACGGCGCCTACTATGTGGCAGGGCGCATTTGGGTCCCACTTTACGGAGACCTACGAGAGCTTGTGATGGACGAAGCTCATAAATCCCGTTATTCAGTACATCCTGGTGCAGATAAGATGTACCACGACTTGAAAACCACATACTGGTGGCCTGGCATGAAAGCCCACATAGCCGCCTATGTTGGCAAATGTTTGACCTGCGCAAGAGTCAAGATCGAGTATCAGAAACCAGCAGGCCTACTGCAGCAACCCGAAATCCCGAAATGGAAATGGGAACAGATTTCCATGGATTTTGTTACAGGGCTACCTAGATCCCAACGTGGGAATGATACTATCTGGGTGATAGTAGATCGATTGACTAAGTCTGCACACTTTCTGGCCATTAAGGAAACAGACAAGTTCTCAACCTTGGCAGAAATCTATTTAAAGGAAGTAGTCTCCAGGCACGGGGTGCCAATTTCTATTATTTCCGACCGAGACGCTCGTTTTACTTCCGAGTTGTGGCAAGCTATGCACAAATGTTTTGGCTCACGTTTGGACATGAGCACCGCTTATCACCCGCAAACGGATGGGCAGTCTGAACGCACCATCCAAACCCTGGAAGACATGCTTAGAGCATGTGTGATCGATTTTGGCAAGAACTGGGAGAAGCATCTACCGTTGGTGGAATTCTCCTACAATAACAGCTACCACACTAGCATTCAGGCGGCACCTTTTGAGGCATTGTACGGTCGTAAATGCCGATCACCTCTCTGCTGGGCGGAAGTTGGTGATAGTCAACTCACAGGCCCAGAACTAGTGGTAGATACAACGGAAAAGATTTCCCAGATCAGGCAACGCATGGCGGCAGCTCGTGACCGTCAGAAAAGCTACGCTGACAAGCGTAAGAGACCATTAGAATTCCAGGTCGGGGACCGGGTTCTACTTAAAGTCTCACCCTGGAAGGGTGTGGTTCGTTTTGGTAAACGAGGCAAGCTGAATCCACGGTATGTTGGACCGTTCGAAATTACCGAGAAAATCGGTAAGGTTGCTTATAGATTGAACCTGCCTGCAGAGCTGAGTGCAGTGCACAATGTTTTTCACGTGTCTAACCTGAAGAAGTGTTTGTCGGATGAAACACTTGTGATTCCTTTTAAGGAACTGACGATTGATGAACAGCTACACTTTACTGAGGAACCGATTGAGATCACGGATCGAGAAATCAAAACCCTCAAACGTAGCCAGATACCCCTTGTGCGAGTTCGTTGGAACTCACGGCGCGGCCCAGAGTTTACCTGGGAGCGGGAGGACCAGATGAAGTCCAAGTATCCCCAGTTATTCCCAAACGAAAACCCCAGCACTAAAGCTACAACCGAATTTCGGGACGAAATTCCAAACTAACGGGGGGATGATGTGACACCCCGTTAAAACACACTAGCTTGGCAGTGGCTGCTTCAACTTTCGGGACGAAAGTTCTTAAAACTTGGGGATAATGTGACACTCGAGGTTTTTCCGAACGATCACCTTGTAATATTTTGTGTATATGATTATTATTAAATGAAAACGTGATCCTTTGTGCATTTTATGTGTTGTATGTATTATATATGTAGTATAGATATATAATAGAGCCGAGACCACGACCCGAGACCATGACTCGCAACCGGGCGGTTGCGAGTGGGCCACTCGGTCTCGAGTGGGCCGTTGAGCCGAAACCGGTTTGGGCCGAAACCCCCAAGCCCAACCCGAAACATCCCCTTGTATATATATCCCACCTTTCCCCCACTTCTTCCATTTTACACACACAAACACTCCTCAAACTCTCTCAACTAGAAACCCTCAACAACACACCCCAATCCCTTCCTATTTTCGGTTCAAGCAAAGATCCCGGACAAGAAACTCGGTCAAGACTATCACTCGGACATTCCATCTTCTTGGTTCTCTTTTCTTTGTTTTCGGCTCCTCCTCTCATAACCGGTTAGTGCTATCTTGTGGGTTATCTTTTGTGTATAAGATGTATGTATGTTGTATGAACTAAGAAATGGTTGGTTAGTAGTTTATGCATGATTATTAGGATGTTTTGCAAAGTTTGTGAATATGTGTTAACATGACTAAAAATGACATGATATTGGTAGTTTACAAGTGTTCATAGCCAACTACACTATGCTTCTTTGTTTCTTGCAAGAATGATGATGTTTAGCATAAGATTTTCGGCTATAATGTATGTTTTCTTGTTTAGCATCAAGATCTTGTTAAATGTGTGATTTTCGGTTCATAAATATGTGTTTATATTGGCATGAAAACCCTAGAAAAATATGAAGATAGGATGAACTTGTTTGAATATGGCTTGAAGATGTAAAAATGGCAAAGTTTGATCTATCTTTACTAGTATTCAGCTTTGGCAAAGTGTTAGTGAAACCTTATTGGTAGTTTCCTAAAATGGGCCTGAATTCTTGGTACAAAAGGGACTGATGCACCTGCATCATCACGTGTACATGAAAGTGACAGGTTACGACTCGCAACGACAGCCTTCCGACTCGAAACCGCACCGTTGCGACTCGCAACCAAAGCATGACAAGTCGAAACCACGTGATTGCGACTCGAGACTACGTCGGTTGCGACTCGCAACCACAGCATGATGACTCGAGACCACGGTTACGACTCGCAACCACAACGTGACAAGCCGAAACCACCTGGTTGCGACTCGAGACCAGCTGGTTGCGAGTGGGCTGTTCATTTTGGTTACTGGGCCCATATGTGTTTAACTTGGGCTATCTGTTGACTGGATTACGTGTTGCTGTTGACTGCTTAATTTCTTAGGCCGGCCCAGTAACCCACTGTTTACTTATATGCTTGATACGTGTTAGTTATGTGTAAGTTTTTACGTGAATGCCTGTATACCGAACCTGACCTATACCGGTAACCATGTTAGGACGTGGTGACCAACGTGATTGACAAGTAACCTTAACCTACCGAGCAACCCAAGGTGAGTTCACAACTTAAAAGCATGCGTCCCGGTGGTTTGGGACACGAGACTAACAACCCTATCCCCTGGTAAAAGGGGATACCATTTACATACCTTCCCTAGTCATTGGGAACAAAACTTACTTTTCCTTCCCGGGTATTGGGAAACCTTTTGGTTAATTACTGTTTATACGGATTGCAACTAACGGCACTAAACGAAACTCTATCACTCAAGTCCCTACTACAAATACCGATTAGTCGCCGGGTTAGGCGAGCGGGTTATTAGTTGATAGCGCTATTTAGGTGTTTACCAGCCTCACACCGTGCCCTGGTTTGGGACGGGCGTGAACTAATGTACTCAGAAATCCGTCAATGATGATAGAACATTGACATCGGGGCATCCTGCGGATACGCAACGGTTACCTAGTGTTCGGTATTGGAAAAACAGTTTAGTCGCTAACTTTTGGGGTAGCTCCCCAGGGCATGTATAAACGGATAAATTAATCGGTGAAACAAAGTTTTTGGTAATTAAAACTGGACAACTAGTGAACTCACTCAGCATTATTGTTGACCCCTTACTGCATGCTTTGCAGGTAACCAGTGACGATGGAGCTTGCAGCTTGGGAACGTGTAGTGTCTATTCACCCTTGTGTTGGGTGTTACCTTATTTTGAAACATGAACTTTGTTTTAACCTACCGTACTTATGCTTCCGCTACTTAATACTGTTTTGGAACTTAAAACTTTAAAACTCTGAACTTAATATTTGCTAAGCTTATGAATAGTAAGTATTACTTTTGTTATCAACTTAAGTATTCGGTATAATTGGTGGCTGGATCCTGGTCAGTCACGCCCTCGAAGCGGGTGTTATCCGCAGGTGGATTTTGGGGGTGTGACAGCGTGCGACCAGGCGAAACGAATGTGAGAACAAGGTCATCGTCCGGGCCAAGAAACACTTATTTCTATTAGTTATTTACGTTTTTATGTTTTTTGAAGCGTTTTGGCATTTTGTTTTTGGGCTTGTTTGGCCCATTGTCTTTTTGAGGCCCATTTCGAATTTCTGTTCCTATTTATATGTTTCTCTAGTAATTTGAAAGAACAGACTTGAATTTTGATTAACTCATTTTCACTTCAAATTATGTGCCCTTTGGGTTGAATTTTGGGGGTTGGGGAAGAACTACACGGGTATTCGCAGAATCAACGTGTTTGATCTTCGTTTTCGTAACACACGCTACATCACAAACCCGACAATTCTACTCCCTTAAAAATGCCTAACCTCACCGCACTTGTCGTTGCCAAATGTAGCTCTTCCATTGCCAAGATGAATAGTAGGGCTGAAAGTGGATCCCCTTGACGAACACCCCTTTGTATGTTGAATTCCAAAGTTGGTGAACCATTCACTAAAATTGATGAGCGAGTCGTAGATAGAGTACCCATCACCCATTTCCTCCAAAGAGTCGGAAAACCCATCTTCGATAGAACCGAATCCAAGAATCCCCAATTTAGTGAGTCAAAGGCCTTTTCTAAATCCACTTTGAAAAGCATCAGCTTTCTTTTAGATTTTTTCTCCCATGAGATGATTTCATTAATAATGAGAGGACCTTCCAAGATACTTCTACCTTCAATATAGGCGGTTTGCACATCACTAACTAAAGACCCCATCACCTTTTTAAGACGATTTGCCAAGATTTTTTATACCACTTTAGAGATACAACCAATCAAGTTGATAGGCCGGAACTTATTAATGGATTGCGGTTGTTTTCTTTAGGTATCAAGGTTATGAAACTTGAGTTGCAACCCCGATTTAGTTGGCCATGAACATAAAAGTAATCCAATACCTTGAAAAAATCCGCCTCAAGAATGTACCAAAATTTCTTGATGAATGAGAAAGTGAATCCATCCGGCCCCGATGTTTTTTCCCCGCCACAATTCCAAACCGCCTCCTTTATTTCTTTTTTTGTGAATCGCCTTACCAACGTAAACAATTAAAGTGAAGTCTTGAAACCATTGTTGATGAACTTAGGCCTATTGGGTCCGGTTTCACTAAAAATAGATTCAAAATATGTTTTTGTCCTCTTTTAATTCATCTGGCTGGGAAATTCATACATCACCAAAGAGTAGGCCATTTATTCTATTGTTTTTCTGGTGTCCCTTGATAATTCCATGAAAGAATGACGAATTCTCATCACCAGCCCATTTAATTTTGGCCCTTTGTCTCAAATCCTCCAATCGATGGTCATCTAATTTTTTTTTTTTTGAAAGGAGAATTTCATTAACACGCCAAAACCCCAATGGTCATCTAATTCATTTGCAAGTTTCAAACATGACTCTCTTTACATGTCTAACTTTTCATAGTTTATAATGGACGTCTTGGTGGCAATTAATGTTCCTTACATCATTGATTTTATTCTTTACATGTCTAACTTTTCACTATTTACAAAGCCTAGGTATCAAAAATATACTCGATTAAGTATTAACCTTATTGATCATAAGTTTATAATGGACGTTTTGGTGTCAATTAACGTTCCTTACATAAATTAAAAATACAAAAAAATAAAAAAAAATAAAATGCACTAACATAAATTTAAAATATAGATATTAGAATAATATATCGGGTATAGCCGGGTATAATAAGTTCCAGTTCCCGGTTTTTGTCTGGTTTTGGGTATTAATTGGGTATGATCGGTTCCAAATCCAGGTATTGAGATCAAAATGCACACCCTAACTATACCATACGCGTAGGGTCGGTTTGGTTTCGGGTATAGAATACTCGGATATTAAAACAACTGGTTCTGGGTTTTTTACCAGGTCTGAGTACTGTTTATTGTGCACCTCTACTTGTATAGTTTGAATGAAATTGGAACACCTAAAAACAGTGACTACATACGAATAAAATCCTGAATCAATCACCATTAATGCACTACATCCTAAGAACCGGTAAAATGTGGAAACTTGACTGTATGATCCACAATCTCCTTTATTTTAGCACTTGAATAATTGGAAAACAAGTAATTTAAAAGATTCACTTTGACTACGTGCAAAACCCTTAGGTAGCGTTCGTTTCATGGAATGGAATGGAATGGAATTAGGAAGTTTTTCTTTGTAAAATTGATCTTAGTTGGGGGAGGGAGGAATTTGAAATCCCATGAATTTCTTTAATCAATGAAATTTGTGACTATTTCAACATTCCTTAGAAATCCTTCACTCTAATGAAGGAATGGAATGGAATGTTGAAATAGTCACAAATTTCATTGATTAAAGAAATTTATGGGATCTCAAATTCCTCCCTCCCCCAACTAAGATCAATTTTACAAAGAAAAACTTCCTAATTCCATTCCATTCCATTCCATGAAACGAACGCTACCTTACTACATGGGCTTCTTCAACATCTCCATGGATATCTTTGCTTGGACTCCACCTGCATGGGCTTCTCTCGTGTGGGTCGGGTACGTAACAATAAGCATAAAAAAGTCAATTAAATTGTTTTGTCAACAATGACATACCGTTTTGTCCTCCAAACCAATGATATAATTTTAAATTATGTAAAGAGTGAATTGCAAATTTTGTTCTTTATTTTTATACTGAATTTCAAGAGGTGCTCTTTATTTTTAAAATTGATAAGTTTTGTATTTAATTTTTAAAATCCTGCATGTTATGTACTTTAGCCCTAACCCAGTTAATTTTAACTGTTAAGTGAAGGGTAATTTGGTCTTTTTACTTATTTATTTAAAACACCTTTTTAATCATTTTAATGATTGCAATTCACTCTTACGTAAATTGTGTTAAGGAAAATATGAACTATTAACATTGTTTTGGTCAAAAATTACCGAAGCAATTAAGTGATCAAATTAGTTAAGTGAGGTAGTGTGCTGAAAAATGTGTTGAAAATATGTTGGTTATGTTCTTTGGAAAAACAGTGTTCAGGATACGGCTCAGGATATTGAGTTGTATCTACGATCAAACAATGAGCAAAAAGCTAAAGTAAATGACACGAGATGTACGAGGAAAGCCCTTGATCAATCTAGACCGCCGGCATAAAACCTCGGGAGCTGACAATCGCAGCTGCCTAGTTCTTCTTATTGCTTTAAACTTCAGGATACAGTGCAGGATATAGATCAGATCGCTAAGTGTTACAATTTATGTGAGAGTTGCGAGAGAGCAAGTGTTAGAGGGTAGAGAGTGTGATTGTGATGTCCTATTTGATCTGATATACCCATCTATTTATAGTAACGAAATGCAAACTAAAATTCCTATAAACATGGGATGCTCCGAATATTTCAATGTGAACGTTGTAGACCGAGTAATGCGGCTTCAACGGCTTCTTGTGAACGACTTGGACCGAGTCTTCAGTAGAAAAGGTCTTCATGAACGTTGCTACCTTCTAACCCACGTACCTGCATTTAATCCGTTAGTGATCCTGAGGATACCATTCAGGATGTTACCAATATCCTGAATCAGCATCCCGGATGTAAACAGATACAATATAAACAAGATGTATATCAAGATATTTTCCAGGATATGGGCTCAGAATTTCACCCATAACAATTGTCCCCAAAAATGTTACCGTTTGATATCCTAACGGTTACATTTTTCACAACGGCCGAGGCAATTAAGAGATAAGACCATTGATGTGACAGCTTTCAACCACCCGGCCTATATTTACTCATCATACCCTATATCTTCTCATCCTCATCTTCATTTAACCTTTACCGGAGAAAAAAGGTAAACATTTCTCTCTCAACTCCATTTTTCATTCTCCCCAATATTCCGGTAATAATATGGCAAGGCAGACAAGATCTAGTTCCGGCGACTCTGCTCCCACGTTCATCCACCAAAATATTCTCCAGGATCCGGAGAAAGAAATATGTACCTTCGACGGTGCACACTTGTCAGCCCTTAAAACCTCCGGCATCTTCCCAAAAGGGACGGTGTTCCGACCGTTTGATCGGGAAATCCGATCAGACATGGTTTCTGACGAGTGGTTGTGTTTTAATGCCTTTCCTTTCACCTTAGGGTTGCAATTTCCTTTCTCGGATTTCATCACTGAGTTCTTTAATGTCACAAAGATCTGCTTCAGTCAGACAATGCCGATGCTTTGGCGAGTCTTGTCTGTTCTTGATCAAATCAAGAACAACCATATCCCTGATCTTTCTGTTAATGACATCCCTCTAGCGTACCGACTTAGGTGCCACGGCTCTTGTCGGTTCTTGTTTTATTCTACCTCCAGTGACCCATTGATCCTCCGAGCCACCAGGAATGAAGAGGAATGGAAATCCAAATTCTTTTTTTGTAAAAAGAGATTCAATCCCTGGTGGAGCGGATTATCCGGTGAATTGGTTGAAGAAGGGTAGGATTTAGGGTTTAAAGATGATCCTGCTTGTTATCCTGCTTTATATCCTGAACTGACTTTGTCGTTTTCTTATACAGCTGATTTTAGGAAGCTAGCACCTCCCCTTGCAGATTCTCAAAAAAGAATAGACGCCATCAGGCTCCTTCCAGAAGCAGAGAGAAGTTTCAACCCATCTCCACCAACTCCAAGCCCTCTTTCAAGCGCAAACATGTCTGGTAAGGATCCTGCAAGATATCCTGTAGATACATGTTTTTATTTGATATCTTTAGGAAAGGTTTAGAATTTTACTCCCTGTGTGCAGATTCCAGCAAAGTTCCAGTCTATCTAGACCTTGACGAACTTGACAGCTATCCAACTCCCACCATAGTCAAGAAGGAGGCTCCTGCTGCCACTAGCTCCAAGCCACTCCCAGCTCCCAAGGCCAACCCAAGGACTCGTGCTTCCACGGCGAAAAAGAGGAAAGGCCTTGAAGTCAGTGCTCCAAGCTCAGAAGGGTTCTCCTATGACGAACTCAGCTTCACTGATTCCTTAGAGCCAATGACATCCTTCCTCAACAAGGCAATATCCTGACACATATTCTGCACGCATATCCTGCACATATATCCTGCCTGGATATCCTAACAGGATATCCTGATAGGATATCTTAGTCATTATATATATATATATATATATATATATATATATATTCTAACTTGTACCTGTTATTGATGTGCAGGGCCTCCAGCATTTGCTCCACTTGTACAATGATGCATGTGGTACTGTTGCACTCCATGAAGCCAGGATCAAACAGCTTGAAAGCACCGTTGCTGACCAAGGTGCCATCGCCGAAGCGAAGAGCCGGCACTACGAAAGCCTGCTGAAGAAGGCTACCCAAGAAGCTGAGGTTAAACTTGCCACCGTTCAAATGGATCATGATCAAGCCATGATCAATTTCCGGGAGGGAATCAAGACTTCTGCTATCGTCTCCCTGCTACAAGCACGCATCAAGATGGCCTACGAGGCCAAGGAGACGGGTCTTGTTTGTCCATCTTGGCCAATTGAATCCTAGGTGGCCAAGTTGAAGGAGCTCGGAGGCAAAGCTTTGCCACTTCCATCTGAAGCCGGTGAATCTTCCAAGTCAGCAGAGGTGGCGGATCAGGCTGGAGACAAGAAGGATGCCGGAGCGGATGCTGGTGAGGATGCTGGACAGGATGCTGGTGAGGATGCTGGTTCTGAGAAGCCGGGGAAAGCAGGAGAGGATGCCGCTGTGTGAGGGCAGCTGAGTGGGCGATGATGGATATTGATGCCTAGGCCGGAGCCCACTTTTTTAGGTTTAATGGTTGATGTCTTGAACAATTTACTTTTCTTGTTTGTTGAACAATTTCAATTTCCTGCACGTAGACAATATGATGGCCAAAGGTGGAGGGATCCTGAGTTTTAGGACGAAGCCCTTGGTCATCAGTTAGTATGGTTTGTTTTGAACGCTTTTAACAAGTGAAGGTGGAGGTATCTTGGGTTCCAAGAAGAAGCCTTCATTTGTTAAGTAAATATGTTAGGAAACTAACTATGCTTTTGGTGGATGGGTCTCGGTTTGAGACGAAGCCAAGAGCATAATCTTTTGCTATGTTAATAATATAACCCCTTTTTTTTGTTTCACCATTGTTGTTGTTGATATATAAATTTCACTTGTGAAAATTGTTTTGTTTGAACATTTTTGAGAACACGTTATAAATGTATCCCGGTGAATATCCTGAAAGATATTCTGATTAAAATACAACCTATTAGTTGTCTAAATAAAAAGGAAAGATCATACCAGAGATTCTTAGTGAATCAATTTCAATTCTTCATCATAAGCTTGTCCCCAGTGCATACTTATAAACTCGAATCCATCCTCAGAATAGTATAACGTATGTACCCTGTACTTAACATAGAAACACAAATGTATTCATATTTTTGGCTCGAATGAATTCCAAATACCCCAGGGCAAAACCCTTGATATCTTGAAATGAACCCTTAGTATACTGGGGATAAACCCTGAGTTTCATGCGCTACAGGCGGGAGTGTATAAACTCCAAGACTTAGAAAGGTGAAAACCTTTAAACCTTAGAGAGTATGAAAATACCCTTTTGTGAGAGAGGGTGATCAATCCTCATATACCTTGAGGATCCAGGGTATAGCCAACAGTAACGAAATTGTCAGCCACTTTTACATGAACTGGTCCCGCCACCTTGAACAATCCCTGGATAACTTGCGCTCCAGGCGGGGTGTTTAAACCCAATTCGGGAGAAAGGTGAATACCTTTAAACCTGTGAAGGGATCAGTATCCCTTAAACGTGAGAGAGGGGGCCAATCCTCTAATCTTCCGAGTTATCCTGAGTATACATCCTGGAGCTATATGCTGCAAAACAATTGTGAACTAAGGTGGGTGTTAGCTTGGCTAACACCCCTCCGATGCCTAAGTTAGTATTGTGTTCAAGATAATAAACAAATATATTTAAAAGAGACAAAATACATACCATTCTGGGATAGAAATTAAATTCTATTCTTACTTGAAATAGAGCTTTAGGTGTATAGCATTCCAAGACCTTGGTAGCATATCCCCTTCCATATTCTTGAGTCTGTATGCTCCTTTCCCTGCTTCTGATTCAACTTCGTATGGTCCTTCCCATTTCGGAGCTAACTTACCATCGGCAGGATTAGTAGTATTCTGAAAAGCCTTTCTTAGCACCCAATCACCAACTTGAAATCTCCTAGTCCTTATGTTCTTGTTATATGCTCTGGATATTCTTTGTTGATATGCTGCCATCCTTAGTCTTGCTGCATCTCTTTTTTCGTCTATGGTATCCAAATCTTGACATAAGGTTTCAGGATTCTGCTCAGGATTCTGTAGGATAGATCTTGCAGTAGGTATTGCCATTTCCGTTGAAATTACTGCTTCCGCTCCGAATACTAAGGAGAATGGGGTTTGGCCGGTTCATTTTTTACCGTTGTCCTGTCAGCCCATAACACAAAGGGTAATTCCTCTGCCCATCTTCCTTTTTTGGCTCCAAGTCTCTTCTTTAAGTTATTCACTATTATCTTGTTTGAAGATTCAGCTTGTCCATTCGCTTGAGGATGCACCGGAGTAGACGTTATCATTTTGATTCCCCAATTCTTGCAAAAGTCAGTAGTCCTTTTGCTTATAAACTGGGACCCATTATCACAAATGATTTCAGCTGGTCTCTGACTTGCACAAATGCTTCCGCTTCAACCCACTTAGAGAAATAATCCGTCATTGCCAGCATAAAGACTTTTCCTCCCGGAGCTTTTGGTAACTTCCCTACTATATCCATCCCCCATTTCATGAACGGCCAAGGGGATGCTACAGGATATAGTGGTTCAGCTGGTTGATGCAATATGTTACTATGCCTCTGACATGCATCACATCTTCGAGCATATTTTGCAGCATCTTTTCTCATTGTTGGCCAATAATAACCTGTCCTTAGCACTTTCGAAAATAATGACCTGCCCCCGGTATGGTTACCACAATCCCCTTCATGTATATCCTGAAGTACTTCTTTGGCTTCAGGATCCTCCAAGCATCTCAAGTATGGCCCTGCAAGAGATTTTTTGTATAGAATATTATTTATGATAGTGAATCGTGATACCTTCATCCTAAATGCCTTAGGATTTTCGTCTTCGGGGATATGTCCTTCCTTGAGATATCTCATAATTGGAGTTGTCCAGGATTTAGGATCCTCTCCAGGATACACCACTTCAGGATCTTGAATACTTGCTACTTCCTTATGCTGAGGATCCGTTGCAGGATACGGGATATGTAATATCGGTATTGGGATTCCTTCCGGTATCCTGATTGATGATCCCAAGTTTGCCAATGCGTCTGCTTCGGCGTTATCCTCTCTTGGTACCTGTTCAAGTGTAAAAACATCGAAATATCCTGCTAATTTTTTAAGAATACCGAGGTATTCCATTAGTTTCTCACCCTTGACTGCATAGGATCCATTAAAATGATTAGTAATTAACAAGGAATCAACATATACTTGCAAATTCTTAATATTCATATTCTTAGCCAATTCCAATCCTGCGATTAAGGCTTCGTATTCTGCCTCATTATTAGTAGCAGGGAATTCACATCTAACAGCCTGGGGTATTATGTCCCCCTGTGGCGATTTTAGTAGTATTCCTAATCCTACTCCTATTACATTAGATGCACCATCAGTATATAATGTCCAGGATCCTGAGGATTCTCCTAACTGTTGAACTTCTAGGTCTACCTCGTCCTGAATGTCACTACTAAAATCAGCCACAAAGTCAGCTAAAGCCTGAGACTTTATGGCATTTCTAGGTTCATATACTAAATCATAGGCACTTAATTTACTGACCACTTGGCCATTCTACCCGACATCTCCGGTTTTCTAAGCACATTCTTAACAGGATAATTAGTTTTAACATGAATCCTGTTAGGGCTGGATTTTTATGACATATGATCCTTACATGTGATCCTAACCAATGATCCTTATTTCATTTGACAGATGGTGATCCTCAGAAAAGTTCCAGGATCAGGATCACGGACCATCATAGGGATCCTCATACTAACAGTTGTTTTCATTGAATTTAATGTTATCTTACAGGAATATCTAGCAGGGTCCGCTCTTAGCATCGCAAACAAGGGACGCGTCTTTACAACTTTGGCATATACTTAATCAGAGATGAACGTTGTAAAGGATATGGAAACTCGGCATGATTTAAGGGCGATAATTTAGGCTAGATTTACTTTTATTCCTAAAGGGGTAATGAGCTGATAGTTAGTCTATTTACCTAAAATAGGGCCACTCACACTTGTATATATAGCCCTCTTCCACATTCGGAAGACACAACATTTTTTCTCACACGCTTAGACACACGATACTATAGTGATCCTTGTACTCAGCTCATTACCATCCGAAGTTGTAACCATTATTTGTTATATTGTAGTTTGGTGATCGGTAGTTGCCATCACCCGAGGTTTTTTATGCCGGAGATCATTCATTGATTAAGGGGTTTTTCCTCGTATAAATCCTTGTGTCACTTGCATATTTCTTACAAAAGTGATCCTTTACTTTTCAACAAACCAAGCATCATTCCCCGTTTACATAGAGTTTGGTTGCATTATCCTTGTGTGATTTTTGACCAAAACAGTTTGGCGCCCACCGTGGGGAAATTGGTGCTTCATTCATAAGAAAACTTTATGTTGGTGATCATTTCAAAGAGCTACATGGCTTCATCATTGAAGAATACATCCGCAGCGATGTCTGCAGTCACTTCGTCCCAGAATACTCTGCCTTTGCCTCCACCACCGGCAGGATCTCAGAAAAATGCTGAGAAGAGACCAACTCCTACTATCTCTAAACCTCCATCTTCTTCTGCTTTAAATTCTTCTGCTCCCAGTACTAGTGATGTATTTACTTTGATTTTGCAGATGAAGGATCGTATGCAGCGGCAGGATGAAACTAATGACTGGATCCTCAAGGAAATCGGAGATCTCAAAAGGCAAAAGAAAGCGGCAGATGATCATTCCCCACTAATGCCCAAATCTTTGAGTTTTGATACTCCGATGATCACTTCTCAGCCATCAGGAGTCCCAAACGTTCAGATTGTGGGAGGATCAAAAGGATTGCACCTCGGATCGGCGATAATGACTCAGGCATCAGGCTCACATTTCCAGCCGGCAGGATCCTATCCTCAGCATATGGGATCCTTCGCGAATTCAGGAGCCTATCCAGGGGCACAGCAATTTCAAGGATCCTACTTTGTTCCAGGATCATCCCAGGTTCAAGGATCCTTCTTTGTTCCAGGATCATCCCAGGTTCAAGGATCCTCCTTTGTTCCGGGATCATCTCAGATACCGGGATCCTTCCAGATGCCAGGTGTTAGGGCTGGATTTTTATAGGTGATCCTTACACATGATCCTAACCAGTGATCCTTGTTTCTTTGGCAGACAGTGATCCTCAGCAGGACTTCAGGATCAGGATCATGGGACATTATGGTGATCCTCGTACTAACGGCCACTTCCGCTTAATACAATATTGTTTTGCAGGAACATCTAGCAGGATATGCTCTAAAGACCATGATCCAGGGACGCGTCTTCACAAATATGGCAAGAGCTAAATCAGAGATAGACGTTGCACAGGATATGGAAACATGGCTTGATTCATGGGCAGCAATTTAGGCTAGATTATCTTTATTTCTAAAGGGGTAATGAGCTGAATATTAGTTTAGCTACCTAAAATAGGTCACCTACACACGTATAAATACCACTCTTCCTCATTCGGAAGAACACACACGACATACGACACAACTCTCAAACACTTAGACACTCGGTGATCCTTGTACTCAGCTCATTACTATCCGAAGTTGTAACTACATTTTTATTATATTGAAGTTGGTGATCGGTAGTTGCCATCACCCGAGGTTTTTTATGCCGGAGATCATCCATTGATCAAGGGCTTTTTCCTCGTATAAATCATTGTGTCTTTGCATCTTTATCACAGAAGTGATCCTTTACTTTCATAATTAACCAAGCATCATACCCCGTTTACATAAAGTTTGGTTACATTATCCTTGTGTGATTTTTGACCAAAACACCAGGACCCCTAAAGAGTTTGCAAACAGGAAGTCCAGATGTCCATCAAGGGGATTTCATCCCAATGCAGACCATTGCCTCCACTGGTCCCTCCATCATCCCAGAATCCCAGCAATATGGATTCACATCCAGTGTTCCTAACTTGAACCCAATGGGAGGTAACGCCTTAAATAGTTATCTTACCACTAACCATGGATTCGTGCAGGATACAGGTATCAACCATGCTATGGCCAGAGAACTGCAGAAGCTGAAGGATATGATCTCAAGTGTTCCAGGGGTAGTCAAGCCTATCCCGGAGATTGCAGATGGAAGCCATAAGGTATCTCGTTTTGCACCACCGATTTGTGATGCAGAGGTACCCAAAAGTTTCCATATCCCTACTATGAAGCTGTATGATGGTACAACGGATCCTGAGGAGCACATAGCACAATACAGGGAGAGGATGGAGATCAATCCAATTCCAGAAAAGTTAAAAGAAGCATGCCTATGTAAAGGATTTGGATCCACTCTTACTGGATCAGCTCTTAAATGGCTGCTAAGTCTTCCCCCTTACTCTATTACCTCATTTGCTAATTTAGTTAATTTGTTCAATAATCAATTCTCATGTAGTAGAAAGTTTGAAAGATTGACTAGTGATTTATATTGGGTAACTCAGGGTCATAATGAATCATTAAGGGATTACATAACCAAATTCAGTAAAGAATCCTTGGACATTCCCAACTTGGATATGGCCACGGCTGTTGAGGCCTTCAAAATGGGACTGCTTAAGGATTCATTGTTCTATGATGATCTTGTTATGACACCATGCAGGAACCTAGACGAAGTAAGAGCTCGGGCACTCAGGTTCATCCGGCTAGAGGATGACAAGAGGATCCAAGAGAGACGAGTAGGATCCTCAAAACAGGAAAAGCAAGGATCTTCCTTCAAGAGCAATAAATTCAAATCCTACCATAGAAATGACAACCGGAACGTGCATGCTGTTGACCAAGAAGAGGATGATGAGGATTATCCTCCGATTTCTGAATATTGTTTTTCCGTTGACAATCATGAACTAATCCTTGCAATGCAGAATCTAGGAGAAAAAGCCAGGTGGCCCAGAAAGAATAACAAACCATCCGGGACTAAAGACAAGTCAAAGTGGTGTGCATACCACGAGGATTTCGGGCATCTAACTGAAGAATGCATCGCATTAAGAAAGGAAATTGGATATCTGCTAAGCAAGGGACATTTAAAAGAATTGTTGGGAAGAAAAAAGCAAAAGACTCAGGATCCTGAGAGGATCCCTGAAAAAGCTCCAGCTCCTCCGGCAAACGCACAAGTGATTAACTTTATTTCTGGAGGATCAGACATCTGTGGTACATCCTTCTCAGCGGCTAAAAGGCATGCAAAGGAAGCAAAAATGGATAATGGAGAAAGACCTATTCAAACATCAAGTATCTCGGAAGGAAATACGATAACGTTTGATGAGGATGATCGCATTAACATCCAGGATCCTCATCATGATAGTTGTTTTGGTCAAAAATCACACAAGGATAATGTAACCAAACTTTATGTAAACGGGGTATGATGCTTGGTTAATTATGAAAGTAAAGGATCACTTCTGTGATAAAAGATGCAAAGACACAATGATTTATACGAGGAAAAAGCCCTTGATCAATGAATGATCTCCGGCATAAAAAACCTCGGGTGATGGCAACCACCGATCACCAACTTCAATATAACAAAAATATGATTACAACTTTGGATGATAATGAGCTGAGTACAAGGATCACTATTGCTTTTGGTGTCTAAGTGTGTGAGAGTTGCGTTGTATGTCGTGTGTGTTCTTCCGAATGAGGAAGAGTGGTATTTATACATGTGTAGGTGACCTATTTTAGGTAGCTAAACTATTATTCAGCTCATTACCCCTTTAGAAATGAGATACAATCTAGCCTAAATAGCCGCCCATAAATCAAGCCTAGTTTCCATATCCTGTGCAACGTCTTTCTTCGATTAAGCTCTTGCCATATTTGTGAAGACGCGTCCCTGGATCATGATGTCTAGAGCATATCCTGCTAGAGGTTTCTGCAAAACAATATTGTATTGAGCGGAAGTAGCCGTTAGTATAAGGATCACTATAATGTCCCATGATCCTGATCCTGAAGTCCTCCTGAGGATCACTGTCTGCCAAAGGAACAAGGATCACTGGTTAGGATCACTTATAAGGATCACGTATAATAAAAATCCAGCCCTAACAATTGCCCCCAAAATATAAGGAGTTAATTGTAAATAGACGAGTTATATTTTGCTTCGATCTTATCTCTAACGGGCGACTCCGAATAACTAGCCGTTACACATGGACTAGCCGTTGTGATCATTACGTCATAGATGTGACAATCCCTGCAAATCATGATTATAAATAGGAGATAGGGTGAGGATCAGTTTATATTTAAATTCAAGATACACTCCCTTTATATTCTGCACCGAAGATTGATCAGGTATCTTTCTCTCTTTCTTTTTTTTCTTCTCTCTACTCTCTTTGCTCTGTTTTCCGTTTCTACTTTGTTTCTGTTCCAAACATGTTGCTCCGGAATTCTCCGCACAAGGATTCCAAGAAGGATAGTCCCTTAAAAAGCCAGGGGATTATCAAGGATTCTCCTACGGAGAGGTGTTGCTTTAGTGATGCCCACGTGGACAAAATTCGTCATTGCTTTCCGGCGAATGCCGTTTTTAAATCCTTTGATCCTACTGCTTTGAGCGACTTTGTCTCGGATGTCTGGGTGGCTTTCCCTGCTACCCCGTTTGCTATAGGGTACTCGTATCCTTTTCCAGACTTTACCCAGTCTTTCTTTTCCTTAACCGGCATCTCTTACATCCAAGCTATGCCGATGATCTGGAGGGTTCTTTATACCTTCGAGAGGATCATCGAGCAGGAAGGGATTGATCTGGGGATGGCGGAGTTAGCTGAGTTTTACGATCTCACCACCTTCGGTTCTCACCGGTATTTGTTGAAACGGAAAGCTGGGGAGGATCACCCAATCTTCAAAGTTACCAAGAATGATACAAACTGGAAACGTCGGTTTTTCTTTGTTAAGAGGGATTCCATCCCGGATGGGAAGGATCTGCCCAAGGAATGGGCCACTCATGGTAGGGTAGAGGATCCTCGAAGGATCACTATCAGTCCTGTCTCATATGATGAGGATCACTGATGTCTTTTTTCCTTTGTCTTTTATGCAGCTATTTCCATTGCTCGTCTGAGATTAACCCCTGCTGCAAAAGAGAGAGTGTTAGCTTTTAAAAAGCTTGATCCTGAAGTTAGAAGCTTCCAAATCACTATCCAAGATTCTCAAGAGATATCCTCTGCATCTGCCACAATGTCAAGTAAGTATCCTTATAGGAAATGAGTTATATGTAAAGTTGTTCAATTAGTAAAGGAACTTATCTTGTTTTTTTTTTGATTATGTAGGTGCTGGAAAGTCTGCCAGGTCTGCTAAATCCGCCTCCAAATTTGGGATAAGTGATCTTGCCAATGTCACGTCTTCAAAGAAGAAGGCTCCTGTTGCCAGTCCTTCAGTATCAGCTCCTAAAGCACCTATCCGAGGCAAAGGGAAGAAGAGGAAGGCTACTAAAGATCTGCAAGGATTTCCCCTCCTCCGTCAGCAATTCCTTGACTACGTGAATGAGGTAAGGATCACTGCCCCTGTTGGTTATCCGTCCCAAATATCCTGTTGGTGTATCCTGTTTCTTTGAGGATCATCTGATTCTGAACTTACCTTATTTCCCTTTTTGCAGAAACTTGCCGAGATCGAGACCTATCTTGGCCATGTTGAGGATCAAGAGAGCCAGATTGCCGACCTCCAGCAAATGGGTGTGTTAAAGGATCTCAAGGTGGCAGATCTTGAGAAGGAGCTCCAGGCTACCAAAGACGAGGCTGCTCAAAGGCTGATTGAGATGGATAATGAGAAGCAGGAGATCACCCAAGACGCCAAGGTTTCCGCGGCAATTACTATGTACAAGATACAACTTCAAATGGCCGAGGAAGCTCAGGATCCCACCTTTGACAAGAGCTCGTGGGATGTTGAAGGTTGGAAGGCAAGGCTGGCGGATCTGGAGGACGAGGATGAGGCTGAGGACATCCCCATGCTGAAGGGTGGTGATGTTGACCAGGATCAGGGCGGAGAAGCAGGTGGTGATGGAGCAGCAAAGGTGTAGGCTGCATGATTGGGCGATGATGGATATTGTTGACTAGGCCGGAGCCCAATTTTTTAGGTTTGGTAGTGGTTTTTTGTGGTTGTTGATGTTTGAAACAATTATGGTCTGTAATCTCTGAACAATAGTTTCTTAGGGTTAAGGATCCTGGATCCTTTGGACATTAGGTAGGATTTACAAAAGGTGGAGGGATCCTCTGTTTGGGGGATGAAGCCTTTGTGATCCTGCCGCTTTTAATTTCCTGCACAATGCTAAGACCGCATAGACAATGGACACCTTTTGCCAACCCATGTGGACGGGTCACGTTTTGCTGGTAGAAATGTGGGTTGGCAATTTTGACAACTTTTTGAAAGGGTTAATGATCCTTTTGTTTAATAATATAACTTAACTTTTCTGGCTTGTCTCGTGTTGTCATCCTTATCTTCTTGTTTCTCAGTTGTTTTTGTAGTATATTTTAAAGTAGCAAGAGTTGAAAATATGTTATCCAAACTTAGGATATGATCCTAGATCAAATATCATGATATTGAAAGTTTTCCAAGTACTTTAGTTCAAGGATCATAGGTTTGGTTGTCAAAGTATAAGGGTCGGTTAGGATAATGAATATAATCAAAATAGTCAAGGATCATACCTGAGGACCCAAGTTAGGATCCTTACCTTCAATCAAGGCAATCATAGATAAGACTTTGATAGTTAATAAGGATTAAGGACCCTTATGTGTTTAGACTTCCAAAACCTGAAAAAGTGAGATATAACTTGGGACTAAGCCAATGTAAAAGGTAAATTAGTAACTGGGGACATGCTCAAAGGATAAGTGGGGATGATCCCAGAGGATCACTGGGGACAAGCCCATAGGATAACTGAGAATGATCCCAGAGGATCACTGGGGATAAGCCCATAGGATAACTGAGAATGATCCCAGAGGATCACTGGGGACAAGCCCATAGGATAACTGGGGACAAGCCCAAAGGATCGTATGTAAACTGGAGTATGGCCCTTTTCTGGCGACTATCCAAACTTGGTGACATGAAAATGTCAAAACCTTAGCTAACGTGAAAACGTTAGAAACCTTAGGAACGGATGTATGGTACGTCTACCATTATACGTAGGATCCTAAATATAGCCAGTACGATGAGGTTGTCAGCCCCGAAAGTGGGTACTGGTCCCAAAGACGTGAACTATACCAGGATCATCGTGCGCTGCTGGCGGAAACTAGGGATAATCCCAAGGATAACTGGGGTTGGACCCAAGGATCTGTGGTGCTTTTGGAGATCTTTGACGACTTGCTGAAGATACCTGAACTATCATAACTCAAATGGTTTGTGAGTAGAGGATGAAGGATACATGATCCTTATCCTTAGGTAAAAAGTAAGAAAATGCAATAGTTTTAGGATAAGCATATTACCAGAGTAAGGATCACTGATATCTCCGGGATCCTTCAAGGATACTTCAATGTAAGGATCACATGCATGAAGGATCACGTTCACATGAAATATTTCTTTAAGTGAACAACATTCCAGGCTCTTGGTAACAAGTTTCCTTCCATGGTTAGCAACCTGTATGCCCCCTTTCCTGCTTCAGCTTCAATCAAGTAGGGACCTTCCCATTTTGGTGCTAGTTTCCCGTCAGCAGGATTGATAGTATTTTGAAATGCTTTTCTCAACACCATATCTCCGACTTGGAACTTCCTTATCCTGACATTTTTGTTGTAGGTACCAGCCATTCTTTGTTGGTAGCTTGCCATCCTTATTCTAGCTAGATCCCTGATTTCCTCAATAGTATCCAAATCCTGAGCTAGGATTGCAGCATTTTCTTCAGGATCACGAGCAATTGTTCTAGCAGTTGGGATCACCATCTCTGTTGGGATCACTGCTTCTGCCCCAAATACTAAAGAGAAAGGTGTTTGACCAGTGGCATTCTTGGGAGTTGTCCTATCAGCCCATAGCACATAAGGTAACTCCTCTGCCCATTTTCCTTTCTTGGATCCTAGCTTCTTCTTCAGATTGTTGATGATGATCTTGTTGGATGATTCTGCTTGACCATTGGCTTGTGGATGAACTAGTGTTGATGTTATCATCTTGATTCCCCAACTGTTACAAAAGTTAGTGGTTCTGCTTCCAATGAATTGGGAGCCATTATCACATACAATTTCAGAGGGAATGCCAAATCTAGTTATAATGTTTCTTTTAATGAAGGATATGACTTCTTTTTCTCTGACTTGAGCGAAGGCTTCAGCTTCTATCCATTTGGAAAAATAGTCAGTCATGGCAAGCATAAATACTTTTCCACCAGGTGCTTTAGGGAGCTTGCCAACTATATCCATTCCCCATCTCATGAATGGCCAAGAGGATGGTATTGGGTGTAAAAATTCAGCTGGCTGATGGAGGATATTGCTATGCCTTTGGCAAGGGTCACATTTCTTAGCATACTCTACAGCATCCCTTTTCATGGTTGGCCAGTAGTATCCTGTTCTAAGGATCCTTGAGAATAATGCCCTGCCCCCAGTGTGGTTTCCGCAATCTCCTTCATGGAAATCTTTCAACACTTCCTCGATTTCAGGATCCTCGATACATCTCAAATATGGTCCTGCAAGAGATCGCTTATATAATACATTATTCAAAGTTGTAAATTGAGATACCTTAATCCTGAAAGCTCTAGGATTTTCTCCCGTCGGAATCTCCCCATGTTGCAAGTATCTCATGATTGGTGAGATCCATGATCCTGAATGTCACACCCCAACCGATGGCGGAAACATCGAGATGAGACGTACAAACTGTTCAAAGACATCATAACACTAATTGTGACAATAATTAAAGTTTTATTCATTGATAACCAATAGTTTCATACAATACATGGAAATGAAAAATACATAACATAGATTGAAATTTAAATGTTTGATGGGTTTCTAAGCCATCCTAGCCATATTCTTGTTTTCTTGAATCGTCAACCTGCAGTATGCATTTAAAATACAATCAACAAATAATTGCTGGCGAGTATACAGGTTTGTACATAGCATAATAGAGTTAAATAGTTTATCAAATCTAATCCATGTGAACAACTGATATCAAATTAACTGTTATACTCGTAACGATGAAATCCACATGTCCAAACCATAGTTTAACGCAATTAACATAGCCTAACCCTCGAAAGGGTGGTGATAGAGTTAAAAGACCCTAGCAATACCCGTATATACGGGAGGGGCGTTACAACCTACAGCGCTGCCATTGATAGGGGAGGCTTGCAAAGTTAATGAACATATAGCCATAGATGTTAACATCAGCACAACATAGATAATCAATGATCAAGTAGTTTCACAATAGTATGGATAGATTGTGCAATGAAAGTGTTTATCATTGTGTTTTTGATAAGGAAATGCATACTACACCCAAACGTGTAAAAAGAAAATGGGTCAAGTATACTCACCTTAGGTTGCGTTGCGTATATTGGAAAAAGATAATAGAATCAGGGATTTTCCAAGAAGATCGTGCACAAGAGAATTACCCTATTAAGTTTTGAAGATTGTTACTTATTGGGAATTTAGAGATTATTAAAATAATCAAGGCAAAAATAATATTAATATTTCTAAATAACAATCATATGTCCCATATTTTTATATTTAATGAAATATGTGACATCTTATAAATAAATGAGTAAAAATAAATATTGATTGTTATGTAATAATATTATAACTGATTTTACCAAAGTATTATAAATATTATTACTAAAATGTTGGATTAAATAAATAATGATAATTCTGATATATATATATATATATATATATATATAAATAATTCTGATTTAATAAAGTAATTAATAATAATTCTGAAATATAATTTCTGAAATAAATAACACAAATTCTGATTAAAATGATGAAATATAAATTCTGACTAAAATATTATTTTGAATAATAATTCTGATTTTATTTAAAGTAATAATTCTGATATTTATAAAATATTAATTCTGATTTTATAATTCTGAAAATAATTCTGATTTAAGAATAAATTTCTGATTTAAATAATAAATCAGAAAATAATAATAATTCTGTTTATTATACATATATAAAAATGATAATTCTGATTATAATAAAATAATAATATAAATTCTGATTATAACTCTGATTTAATAAAAATTCTGAAATATAAATAAAACAGGAATAAAAATTCTGATAATAATTATTCTGATTTTGAAATTCAAATTCTGAATATCTAAAATAATCTGATTATTTTAAAATGTCAATTCTGAATATAATAAATCTGAAAATAAATAATAATTCAGATTGTTTAAATATTAATTTAATAATAATTCTGGAAATTTGTAAATAAATTCTGATTATTATAAAAACTCTGATTATTATAAAATTATAAATCTGAAAATAATAATATCTAATAGTAATAATAATATTAATAATAATAATAATATTAATAATAATAATAATAATAATAATAGTAATATAACTGTATTATATATAAAAAAATGCGGGAACTGTAAATATATAAAAAAAAAGAAAGAAACGGAGTCGGAAACGGTTACCGGTAGACGGTGGTGTTCGGTGGTCGACGGCGGTTCTCCGGCGACGTGGTGGTGGTGCGGAGGTTCTCGGTGGCAATGCAAGCTTTCCGGCGAAACGAAGATGAAGTCGGGTTCGGTTTATTCGGGTTGTTTCGGATATATATATAGGAGATGGATGATGACAGTTACAGATCGTTAAAGGTCACAAAGTTTCCGGTGAACATGTAAAGGGTCGAAGAAGATGATCAGGCTCTTGGGCGGTTTATTAGATTTAAATACGACATTAAATACACATTAAATATAATACGGGTCAAGGTCTAACACAAGTTATGTTGCAGCCCAGTTGGTTTGATATGCGCGTTGGTGAAGTCATGGTCGCGGGTTCGAAACCCGGGTCACGCATAAAATCCCACCTTTTTCCCTTTTTAGTTAACACTTAACTGAACTAACTGGGATTTCTAACCCAGTTAGTGATCCTTTAATACAAACTAACCTAGTTAACCATAACTAGGTTATCTACCATGTTCCAAA
Source organism: Helianthus annuus (assembly GCF_002127325.2). NCBI lineage: Eukaryota > Viridiplantae > Streptophyta > Magnoliopsida > Asterales > Asteraceae > Helianthus > Helianthus annuus. Next base: position 145,426,721 of record NC_035433.2, read on the forward strand.
GGATGTGCTAACCTAGTTAGTTAATTTTAACTAGAAATTAAATAAAAACTCAATAAAATTCAGAAAAATACTTATTTATTTAGTTTAAAATATTAATAAAATAATATAAAAACCATTTTAACCCAAATTTCAATATTTTTACCGAATTAACGTATAAATTCCCAATTTTCGTACAGTTTAGGGTAATCTCTTGGCAACGAGGAATTTAAGAGCTGAGATTAAGATGGAATTTCACTGTTTTTACGTGTTTAACATAGTTTCAACGTGTTATCAATTGTTTCAACAATACTTAGCATTCAAACACAAATATGGGTAAAATCATGCATTTTCATTATGATTTCAAGTCTCGAGTACGATTTGGGAGTAAAACCAAATACCACAAAGGTACAACTTACAAAAATAGAAAGTACAAGCAGACTTGCCAAAAATAGAAAGATCGAAAATACGAGATGTTACAGTCTCCCCTACTTTAGGAGATTTCGTCCTCGAAATCTAAGAGGAAACTTTTGAAAAGATTATATTTAAAGAATAAATGAGACTTTGATCATAATGTTTTTGTTTAGGAAAATTGGTTTCATGTATGCATCACATAGCACATTGTTTTTCACATAATTTGTCAAATAGTTTCACATAGATTAACATAGCATTGCACATAGAATAATATGATGTTACACATAGAATATCATGTATAATGAAAGCAAGATAAATTTAGTTTGTTCATGATAGAGTAATTATTTATTTGTTTTAGATTGCGATAATAACGTGCTTCGTGTTCCCAAACTTGAAATGAAGATAACGCTCAAAATGTAAATCACATGATAATTGAGATAACATAAAAAGAGATTCATCATAAAAATATGGAGTGTCACGGAACGTAACATAGATTATTCCAAAGTGAATCGAAATCCTTTTCGAATTAAGGAGACGTGCTTTGGCCTAATAGACAAACATTCTCATCGAGGAGCGACTAACGATGTTTTTCCTTCCAGTTACTACACGTCCTTAATCGATTGGGAAAATCGAAACTTTGGCGAGATCGAAAATCAAAGAATGGGACTAGTTAAACAAGATGCGAGTTTCACCTCTAACTTGATAACATCGTACCCTGATGTGGTTGGTACTCATCCAAAGATGAGGGTCCACTAGAATATGAAATGGAAAACTCCCAACAAGGTTTGGATATCACTCCTAACTTGAGGGTAGATTTCGTGCAAAAATCAAAGTATAGCTGAGTGAAAGTCATCACCAAGTGTGGGAATCACCCCTATCTTGATGAATCATTTCGATTGCGTTGTAAGAGTGTCTTCAAAGCTTCCAAGTGTGTATTGTGTTAGCCTTAGGAAAGGCTTGTATATTAGAAGTCCAAAAGAATAGAGAGAAGCAAAGAAGAGAGAAAAGGATAATGTCTTTAACAGCAAGTAAATGAGAAAGCTCATAAACTATAGACTAGGCAAGCAAGGCATTCCTAATTCCCTATAGTTATGGCTCTGATACCAATCTGTCACACCCCAACCGATGGCGGAAACATCGAGATGAGACGTACAAACTGTTCAAAGACATCATAACACTAATTGTGACAATAATTAAAGTTTTATTCATTGATAACCAATAGTTTCATACAATACATGGAAATGAAAAATACATAACATAGATTGAAATTTAAATGTTTGATGGGTTTCTAAGCCATCCTAGCCATATTCTTGTTTTCTTGAATCGTCAACCTGCAGTATGCATTTAAAATACAATCAACAAATAATTGCTGGCGAGTATACAGGTTTGTACATAGCATAATAGAGTTAAATAGTTTATCAAATCTAATCCATGTGAACAACTGATATCAAATTAACTGTTATACTCGTAACGATGAAATCCACATGTCCAAACCATAGTTTAACGCAATTAACATAGCCTAACCCTCGAAAGGGTGGTGATAGAGTTAAAAGACCCTAGCAATACCCGTATATACGGGAGGGGCGTTACAACCTACAGCGCTGCCATTGATAGGGGAGGCTTGCAAAGTTAATGAACATATAGCCATAGATGTTAACATCAGCACAACATAGATAATCAATGATCAAGTAGTTTCACAATAGTATGGATAGATTGTGCAATGAAAGTGTTTATCATTGTGTTTTTGATAAGGAAATGCATACTACACCCAAACGTGTAAAAAGAAAATGGGTCAAGTATACTCACCTTAGGTTGCGTTGCGTATATTGGAAAAAGATAATAGAATCAGGGATTTTCCAAGAAGATCGTGCACAAGAGAATTACCCTATTAAGTTTTGAAGATTGTTACTTATTGGGAATTTAGAGATTATTAAAATAATCAAGGCAAAAATAATATTAATATTTCTAAATAACAATCATATGTCCCATATTTTTATATTTAATGAAATATGTGACATCTTATAAATAAATGAGTAAAAATAAATATTGATTGTTATGTAATAATATTATAACTGATTTTACCAAAGTATTATAAATATTATTACTAAAATGTTGGATTAAATAAATAATGATAATTCTGATATATATATATATATATATATATATATATATATATATATATATATATAAATAATTCTGATTTAATAAAGTAATTAATAATAATTCTGAAATATAATTTCTGAAATAAATAACACAAATTCTGATTAAAATGATGAAATATAAATTCTGACTAAAATATTATTTTGAATAGTAATTCTGATTTTATTTAAAGTAATAATTCTGATATTTATAAAATATTAATTCTGATTTTATAATTCTGAAAATAATTCTGATTTAAGAATAAATTTCTGATTTAAATAATAAATCAGAAAATAATAATAATTCTGTTTATTATACATATATAAAAATGATAATTCTGATTATAATAAAATAATAATATAAATTCTGATTATAACTCTGATTTAATAAAAATTCTGAAATATAAATAAAACAGGAATAAAAATTCTGATAATAATTATTCTGATTTTGAAATTCAAATTCTGAATATCTAAAATAATCTGATTATTTTAAAATGTCAATTCTGAATATAATAAATCTGAAAATAAATAATAATTCAGATTGTTTAAATATTAATTTAATAATAATTCTGGAAATTTGTAAATAAATTCTGATTATTATAAAAACTCTGATTATTATAAAATTATAAATCTGAAAATAATAATATCTAATAGTAATAATAATATTAATAATAATAATAATATTAATAATAATAATAATAATAATAATAGTAATATAACTGTATTATATATAAAAAAATGCGGGAACTGTAAATATATAAAAAAAAGAAAGAAACGGAGTCGGAAACGGTTACCGGTAGACGGTGGTGTTCGGTGGTCGACGGCGGTTCTCCGGCGACGTGGTGGTGGTGCGGAGGTTCTCGGTGGCAATGCAAGCTTTCCGGCGAAACGAAGATGAAGTCGGGTTCGGTTTATTCGGGTTGTTTCGAATATATATATAGGAGATGGATGATGACAGTTACAGATCGTTAAAGGTCACAAAGTTTCCGGTGAACATGTAAAGGGTCGAAGAAGATGATCAGGCTCTTGGGCGGTTTATTAGATTTAAATACGACATTAAATACACATTAAATATAATACGGGTCAAGGTCTAACACAAGTTATGTTGCAGCCCAGTTGGTTTGATATGCGCGTTGGTGAAGTCATGGTCGCGGGTTCGAAACCCGGGTCACGCATAAAATCCCACCTTTTTCCCTTTTTAGTTAACACTTAACTGAACTAACTGGGATTTCTAACCCAGTTAGTGATCCTTTAATACAAACTAACCTAGTTAACCATAACTAGGTTATCTACCATGTTCCAAAGGATGTGCTAACCTAGTTAGTTAATTTTAACTAGAAATTAAATAAAAACTCAATAAAATTCAGAAAAATACTTATTTATTTAGTTTAAAATATTAATAAAATAATATAAAAACCATTTTAACCCAAATTTCAATATTTTTACCGAATTAACGTATAAATTCCCAATTTTCGTACAGTTTAGGGTAATCTCTTGGCAACGAGGAATTTAAGAGCTGAGATTAAGATGGAATTTCACTGTTTTTACGTGTTTAACATAGTTTCAACGTGTTATCAATTGTTTCAACAATACTTAGCATTCAAACACAAATATGGGTAAAATCATGCATTTTCATTATGATTTCAAGTCTCGAGTACGATTTGGGAGTAAAACCAAATACCACAAAGGTACAACTTACAAAAATAGAAAGTACAAGCAGACTTGCCAAAAATAGAAAGATCGAAAATACGAGATGTTACACTGAATAAGATTGGGTTTCTTCACTAGGGATCATTGCAGTATCCTCTTCTATTTCCATGGCCACCTGATTTTCAATAGCAGGAGCCAGGATATGGATGATAGGGATACTTATATCTTCTGGAATCTTCAAGGATGATCCTAGGTTGGCCAATGCATCAGCCCCTGTGTTCTCCTCCCTTGGTACCTGTGTCAAGCTGAAAGAAACAAAAGAGAGTGCCAATTCTTTGACTATCTCTAAGTATTTGGTTAGTTTTTCACCTTTAACAGCATAGGATCCGTTAAAGTGATTAGTGATCAATAATGAGTCTACATATACTTTAAGATACTTTACCCCCATATCCTTAGCAATTTGTAAGCCAGCAATTAAGGCTTCATATTCAGCCTCATTGTTAGTTGCTTGGAACTCACAGGCTATGGAGTGGGGTATTATGTCCCCCTGTGGCGATTTTAGTAGGATCCCTAGCCCTGTGCCTTTGATATTTGAGGATCCGTCAGTGTGTAGTATCCAAGGATCCTTGGTCTCATCCAGCTGCTGGACCTCCAATTCTGCTTCTTTTTGTAGATCACTACTGAAATCAGCCACAAAGTCAGCTAGTGCTTGAGATTTAATAGCTGTTCTTGGTTCGTATCTTATATCATGGGCACTAAGCTTTACTGCCCATTTAGCCATTCTCCCTGACATATCTGGTTTCCTGAGGACATTCTTAATTGGAAAATTAGTTCTAACAACAATAGTATGGGTTTCAAAATAATGTCTTAACTTAGTCGATGCCATGATTAATGCAAGGATAAGTTTTTCGAGGTGTGAGTACCTGGATTCGGCATCAAGTAGACTTTTACTTACATAGTAGATAGGATATTGTGTACCTTCGTGATCCTTAACAAGAACAGCACTTACAGCGGTTGAGGATACCGCCAGATATAAGGATAACACATCTCCTTTTTCCGGTTTTGCTAATGCTGGTGCTGAGGACATATACTCTTTTAGGGCTTGTAAAGCATTCTCATGCTTCTCAGTCCATTCGAACTTCTTATTCTTCCTTAGGATATCGTAAAATTCTCTGCATTTCTCTGAGGATTTCGATATGAACCTGTTCAAAGCTGCTATCCTGCCTGTCAGTCTTTGAACATCCTTGGCATTGGCAGGAGATTTGATATTTATTAATGCTTTGATTTGTTCCGGGCTTGCTTCAATGCCCCTCTGGGTTACCATGTATCCTAAGAACTTTCCTGCCTTAACACCAAAATGGCATTTTGAAGGATTAAGTTTCATGTTGTAATTATCAAGGATATCGAATGCTTCTTCTAAGTCCCTTAGGTGATCCTCAGCTTTCTTTGACTTGACCACCATATCATCTATGTACACCTCCATAGTTTTTCCAATTTGATCTTTGAACATCATATTTACCAGCCTTTGATATGTTGCACCTGCATTTCTTAGTCCAAAAGGCATGGCAATATAACAATATAAACCGGTTGGGGTCATAAAGGCTGTATCCTCTTGGTCAGATGGTTCCATCTGGATTTGTTGGAACCCAGATGATGCATCCATAAAGGTCAACAGTTCATGCCCCGCTGTTGCATCCACCATGGAGTCAATGTGGGGTAGTGGGAAAGGATCCTTGGGACATGCCTTGTTCAGATCAGTGAAGTCGACACATACCCTCCACTTTCCGTTTTTCTTTTGGACAACAACCACATTGGCTAACCATTTTGGATACTTTACCTCTCTGATCATACCTGCTCGAAGTAGTCTCTCTACTTCTTCTTGGATAATGGCATTCCTTTCTGGTGCAAACTTCCTCCTTTTTTGATGGATTGGTTTGATAGACCTGTCAATGCCAAGTTTGTGAGTAATAATATCCTTAGATATACCTGTCATATCTTCATGTTTCCAAGCAAAGGTAGATTTTCTTCTTTTGAGGAAGGATATCATGTCTTCTTTCATCTTGCCAAGGATCCCTGATCCGATATAGATTTTTGATTCAGGATCACTAGGATCCAAGAGGATTTCATCTACATCTTGTTCCCTTGCCTCCAAGACATTCCTTGGAGGATACTGTAATTGCTATTGCTCCCTTGGCTTCGAGGTTGGCTTCATAGATGAGGTATAACAATCCTTAGCCTCCTGCTGGTCACTATCGATCTTGATTATTCCCCATGGGCTAGGGAGCTTCACACATTGATGGTAGGTAGATGGGACTGCTTTCATATCATGTATCCAAGGCCTGCCAAGGATAACGTTGCAACAAGATAAACAGTCAATAACACAAAATTTTTGGTAATTATGTAATCCTTCCACGTAGATTGGGAGTTTGATGTCCCCCAGAGTTTTCTTCGTCTCTCCACTGAATCCTACAAGCACGGAGGATCTTGGTGTGATGTCTGATTCTGGGATTCCCATCTTCTTCAGGACATCAAGCTGGATAATGTTCACTGAGCTCCCTCCATCAATAAGGATCCTGCGGACAAAATGGTTAGAGATAAAGAGAGTGATAACTAAACTATCATGGTGAGGATCCTGAATGTTGATGCGATCATCCTCGTCAAATGTTATCATCTTCCCTTCTGAGACACTTGATGTTCTAATAGGCCTTTCTCCATTATCCATTTTTGATTCTTTTGCATGTCTTTTGGCCGCCGAGAAGGATGTACCACAGATGTCTGATCCTCCGGATATAAAGTTGATCACTTGTGCATTTGCCGGAGGTGCTGGAGCTTTTTCGGGGATCCTTTCAGGATCCTGGGTCCTTTGCTTTTTTCTCCTCAATAACTCTTTTAGATGCCCCTTGCTTAGCAGGTATCCGATTTCTTTTCTTAAGGCTATGCAATCTTCAGTTAGATGCCCGAAATCCTCATGGTATGCACACCATTTTGACTTGTCTTTAGTCCCGGATGGTTTATCATTCTTCCTGGGCCACCTAGCTTTTTCACCTAGATTCTGCATTGCAAGGATTAGTTCATGATTATCAACGGAAAAACAATATTCTGAGATTGGAGGATATCCTTCATCATCCTCTTCTTGGTCAACAGCATGCACATTCTTGTTCTCATTTCTATGGTAGGATTTGAACTTGTTGCTCTTGAAGGAGGATCCTTGCTTATCTTGTTTTGAGGATCCTACTTGCCTCTCCTGGATCCTCTTGTCATCCTCTAGCCGGATAAACCTGAGTGCTCGAGTTCTTACTTCATCTAAATTCCTGCATGGTGTCATAACAAGATCATCATAGAATAATGAATCCTTAAGCAGTCCCATTTTGAAGGCTTCAACAGCCGTAGCCATATCCAAGTTGGGAATGTCCAAGGATTCTTTACTAAATTTAGTTATATAATCCCTTAATGATTCATTATGATTTTGAGTTATCCTGTACAAATCACTAGTTAATTTTTCAAATTTTCTGCTACAAGAGAATTGGTTATTGAATAAATTAACTAAATTGGCAAATGAAGTAATAGAGTTAGGGGGAAGACTTAGCAGCCACTTAAGAGCAGATCCAGTAAGAGTGGATCCAAATCCTTTACATAGGCATGCTTCCTTCAATTTTTCTGGGATAGGATTGATCTCCATCCTCTCCCTGTATTGTGCTATATGCTCCTCTGGATCCGTTGTGCCATCATACAACTTCATGGTAGGGATATGGAACCTTTTGGGTACCTCTGCATCACAAATCGGTGGTGCAAAACGGGATACCTTGTGGCTTCCATCCGCAATCTCTGGGATAGGCTTGACTACCCCTGGGACACTTGAGATCATATCTTTTAGCTTCTGCAACTCCCTGGCCATAGCATGATTGGTACCTGTATCCTGCATGAATCCATGGTTAGTGGTAGGATAATTGTTTAAAGTGTTACCTCCCATTGGGTTCAAGTTAGGGAATCCATATTGCTGGGGTTCTGGAACAACGGAGGGACCAGTGGAAGCAATGGTCTGCATTGGAATGAAGTCTCCTTGATGGACATCTAGATTTCCTGTTTGCAGATTTTTTAGGGATCCTGGTATCTGGAAGGATCCTGGTGTCTGGGATGATCCTGGAACGAAGGAGGATCCTTGAACCTGGGATGATCCTGGAACAAAGGAGGATCCTTGAACCTGGGATGATCCTGGAACAAAGGAGGATCCTTGGCCCTGGAATGATCCTGGAATAAAGTAGGATCCTTGAAACTGCTGTGTCTCCGGATAGGCTCCCAAATTCCTGAAGGATCCCATGTACTGAGGATAGGATCCTACAGGCTGAAAATGTGAGCCTGACGTCTGAGTCATTGCTGCCGAGTTGAGATGTGATCCTCTTGACTCCCCTATGATTTGCACGTCCGGGATCCCTGATGGCTGGGAAGTGATCATTGGAGTATCAAAACTCAAGGATTTGGGCATCAGTGGAGAATGATCCTCTGCCGCTTTCTTTTGTCTTTTGAGATCTCCAATTTCCCTGAGGATCCTTTCGTTAGTTTCATCTTGCCGCTGCATACGATCCTTCATCTGCAAAATTAAAGCAAATACATCACTAGTACTGGGAATAGAAGAATTCATAGCAGAAGAAGATAGAGGTTTAGAGAAAGTGGGAGTTGATCTCTTCTCAGTATTTTTCTGAGATCCTGCCGGTGGAGGAGGCAAGGTGATCTCTGATGAGGTGACTGCAGACATCGCCGTGGACGTGTTCTTCAATGATGAAGCCATGTAATTCTTTCAAATGATTTCGAACAAAAGATTTTCTTATGAATGAAGCACCAATTGCCCCACGGTGGGCGCCAAACTGTTTTGGTCAAAAATCACACAAGGATAATGTAACCAAACTTTATGTAAACGGGGTATGATGCTTGGTTAATTATGAAAGTAAAGGATCACTTCTGTGATAAAAGATGCAAAGACACAATGATTTATACGAGGAAAAAGCCCTTGATCAATGAATGATCTCCGGCATAAAAAACCTCGGGTGATGGCAACCACCGATCACCAACTTCAATATAACAAAAATATGATTACAACTTTGGATGATAATGAGCTGAGTACAAGGATCACTATTGCTTTTGGTGTCTAAGTGTGTGAGAGTTGCGTTGTATGTCGTGTGTGTTCTTCCGAATGAGGAAGAGTGGTATTTATACATGTGTAGGTGACCTATTTTAGGTAGCTAAACTATTATTCAGCTCATTACCCCTTTAGAAATGAGATACAATCTAGCCTAAATAGCCGCCCATAAATCAAGCCTAGTTTCCATATCCTGTGCAACGTCTTTCTTTGATTAAGCTCTTGCCATATTTGTGAAGACGCGTCCCTGGATCATGATGTCTAGAGCATATCCTGCTAGAGGTTTCTGCAAAACAATATTGTATTGAGCGGAAGTAGCCGTTAGTATAAGGATCACTATAATGTCCCATGATCCTGATCCTGAAGTCCTCCTGAGGATCACTGTCTGCCAAAGGAACAAGGATCACTGGTTAGGATCACTTATAAGGATCACGTATAATAAAAATCCAGCCCTAACAATAGTTTAGTTATTACTCTATTTATTTCTAACCATTTTGTCCGCAGGATCCTTATCGACGGAGGAAGCTCAGTAAACATTATCCAGCTTGATGTTCTAAAGAAGATGGGTATCCCGGAATCAGACATCACACCAAGATGCTTGTGGGATTCAGCGGAGAAACCAAGAAAACCCTGGGGGACATCAAACTCCCAATCTATGTGGAAGGATTACATAATTATCAAAAGTTTTGTGTTATTGACTGTTTGTCTTGTTGTAATGTTATCCTTGGCAGGCCATGGATACATGATATGAAAGCAGTCCCATCCACCTACCATCAATGTGTGAAATTCCCTAGCCCATGGGGAATAATCAAGATCGACAGTGATCAGCAGGAGGCTAAGGATTGTTATACCTCATCCATGAAACCAACCTCGAAGCCAAGGGAGCAATAGCAATTACAGCATCCTCCAAGGAATGTCTTGGAGGCAAGGGAACAGGATGTGGACGAAATCCTTTTGGATCCTAATGGTCCTGAATAAAAAATCTATATCGGATCAGGGATCCTTGGCAAGTTGAAAGAAGACATAATATCCTTCCTCAAAAGAAGAAAACCTACCTTTGCATTGAAACATGAAGATATGACAGGTATATCTAAGGATATTATCACTTATAAACTTGGCATTGACAGGTCGATCAAACCAATCCATCAAAAAAGGAGGAAGTTTGCACCAGAAAGGAATGCCATTATCCAGGAAGAAGTAGAAAGACTACTTCGAGCAGGTATGATCAGAGAGGTAAAATATCCAAAATGGTTAGCCAATGTGGTTGTTGTCCAAAAGAAAAACGGAAAGTGGAGGGTATGTGTCGATTTCACTGATCTGAATAAGGCATGTCCTAAGGATCCTTTCCCATTACCCCACATTGACTCCATGGTGGATGCAACGGCGGGGCATGAACTGTTGACTTTTATGGATGCATCATCTGGATTCCAACAAATTCAGATGGAGCCATCTGACCAAGAGGATACGGCTTTTATGACCCCAACCGGTTTATATTGTTATATTGCCATGCCTTTTGGACTAAGAAATGCAGGTGCAACATATCAAAGGCTGGTGAATATGATGTTCAAAGATCAAATTGGACAGACTATGGAAGTATACATAGATGATATGGTAGTAAAGTCAAAGAAAGCTGAGGATCACCTAAGGGACTTGGAGGAAGCATTTGATATCCTTGATAATTATAACATGAAGCTCAATCCTTCAAAATGTCACTTTGGTGTTAAAGCAGGTAAATTTCTAGCATATATGGTCACTCAGAGGGGCATTGAAGCAAGCCCGGAACAAATTAAAGCATTGGTGAATATCAAATCCCCTGCCAATGCTAAGGATGTGCAAAGGCTAACAGGCAGGATAGCAGCTCTAAACAGGTTCATATCAAAATCCTCAGAAAGATGTAAAGAATTTTATGATATCCTAAGGAAAAACAAGAAATTTGAATGGACTGAAAAGCACGAGAATGCTTTACAAGCCCTTAAAGAATATATGTCCTCAGCTCCAGCATTAATGAAACCCGGAAAAGGAGATGTGTTATCCTTATACCTGGCGGTATCCTCAACAGCTGTAAGTGCAGTCCTTGTTAAGGATCACGAAGGTACACAACATCCTATCTACTATGTAAGTAAGAGTTTACTTGATGCCGAATCCAGGTACTCACACCTTGAAAAACTTATTCTTGCATTAATTATGGCATCCACTAAGTTAAGACATTATTTTGAAACCCATACTATTGTTGTTAAAACTAATTTTCCAATCAAGAATGTCCTCAGGAAACCAGAGATGTCCGGAAGGATGGCTAAATGGGCAGTAAAACTTAGTGCCCATGATATAAGATATGAGCCTAGAACAGCCATTAAATCTCAAGCACTAGCCGACTTTGTGGCTGATTTCAGTAGTGATCTACAAAAGGAAGCAGAATTGGAGGTCCAGCAGCTAGATGAGACCAAGGATCCTTGGATACTACACACTGATGGATCCTCAAATGTTAAAGGCACAAGGCTCGGCATACTACTAAAATCGCCACAGGGGGACATAATACCCCACTCCATAGCCTGTGAGTTCCAAGCAACTAACAATGAGGCTGAATATGAAGCCTTAATTGCTGGTTTGCAAATTGCTAAGGATATGGGGGTGAGATATCTTAAAGTATACGTAGACTCATTACTGCTCACTAATCACTTTAATGGATCCTATGCTGTTAAAGGTGAAAAACTAACCAAATATTTAGAGATAGTCAAAGAATTGGCACTCTCCTTTGTTTCTTTCAGTTTAAAACAGGTACCAAGGGAGGAAAATACAGAAGCTGATGCATTGGCCAACCTAGGATCATCCTTGAAGATCCCAGAGGATATAAGTATCCCCATCATCCATATCCTGGCTCCTGCTATTGAAAATCAGGTGGCCATGGAAATAGAAGAGGATACTGCAATGATCCCTAGTGAGGAAACTCAATCTTATTCAGGATCATGGATCTCACCAATCATGAGATACTTACAACACGGGGAAATTCCTACGGGAGAAAATCCTAGAGCTTTCAGGATTAAGGTATCCCAATTCACAATCTTAAATAATGTGCTATATAAACGATCTCTTGCAGGACCATATTTAAGATGTATCGAGGATCCTTAAATACAAGAAGTGTTAAGAGACTTCCATGAAGGAGATTGTGGAAACCACACTGGGGGCAGGGCATTGTTCTCAAGGATCCTTAGAACAGGATACTACTGGCCAACTATGAAAAGGGATGCTGTGGAATACGCTAAGAAATGTGATCCTTGTCAAAGACACAGCAATATCCTTCATCAGTCGGCGGAATTTCTACATCCTATACCATCCTCTTGGCCATTCATGAGATGGGGGATGGATATAGTTGGCAAGCTCCCTAAAGCACCTGGTGGAAAAGTATTTATGCTTGCCATGACTGACTACTTCTCCAAGTGGATAGAAGCTGAAGCTTTTGCTCAAGTCAGAGAAAAGGAAGTTATATCCTTTATTAAAAGAAACATTATAACCAGATTTGGCATTCCCTCTGAAATTGTATGTGATAATGGTTCCCAATTCATTGGGAGCAGAACCACTAACTTTTGTGACAGTTGGGGAATTAAGATGATAACATCAACACCAGTCCATCCACAAGCCAATGGTCAAGCAGAATCATCCAACAAGATCATCATCAACAATCTGAAGAAGTAACTAGGATCCAAGAAGGGGAAATGGGCAGAGGAATTGCCTTATGTGCTGTGGGCTGATAGGACAACTCCCAAGAATGCCACTGGCCAAACACCCTTCTCTTTAGTATTTGGGGCAGAAGCAGTGATCCTAACAGAAATGGTGGTTCCAACTGCTAGAACAAGTACTCGTGATCCTGAAGAGAATGCTGCAAACTTAGCTCAAGACTTGGATACCATTGAGGAAATCAGGGATCTGGCTAGGATAAGGATGGCAAGCTACCAACAAAGTGTTGGTGCAGTCATCTGTCGACTACGTCTAATGTCGAGTTCGGGTTGCGATGCGGATATGGTCAAGCATGATGTCATCATGCTTAATGATGACATCATGTGACATCATCAAAAATCCTATGATCATCATCAACAGCAAACGACAAAACACAACTAAAGTTGCAAAAGCTTAAATGCCTAGTTGATGTTGATTGGACCAACATGAGGTCCAATGGGGAGATGCAAATTTAAGGACCAATGAAAAGAGTTTCATGTGTTGTCAAAAGTCAACATGGTGCATCGCTTATATGATCAGCTTGTCAGTCCGCCTTTATGTCAACATGGGAACCGCTTTTACGTCACAAGGTGAATCGCTTTTATGAACGTTGCTGAACCGCCTTTATGTACATGTCTTTTGAGCGGTTCACAACTACTCTATATAGGTTTGTTTGTCATTTCATTTGTAACGGAGTTCAGAATTGATACCGAGGTGCTGCCGGTATTTCCTCTTACTGTAATCGTTGTAATATCAATATACGAGAGGATTAAAGTGTGAAACAAGCTGTGTATATGTTCGTTTCTTTGTTTCCGCCGCTGAAACGGATTTGAGCTCTTCCGAACGACTCGTTTAGGTCGGAAATCCGATCCTACAATTGGTATCAGAGCTAGGAGCTCGATTGCTTGATCAAACACGTCGTTCTCGTACAGATTTCAGCGTATTCAGAGCCAAATCAGATCCGGATTCTTCGATTTCTTCATCTTCTACTTGTTTCTTACGTTTTTTCTGAAAAACGTCAAATTGAACAGGTAAATTCGGTCCAAATCGTCTGATTTTTGGATATGTTGTGCATTTAGACCCGATCTACAATCCTACCAAATTTCAGCTCGAAACTCCAAGCCGTTTTGGAGAAACCGCGATTTTTCTGTCCGAATTTGCGGTCAAAATTCAGCTGTGAATCGCTCTTAGTGCACTGTTGGGATCGCTCATTGGAAATATCTTGGATCGCTCGTAATCAGTTGATGTGGAACCGCTCCAAAATCAATCCTTTGAACCGCTCAAATGACAGTCTTTGAACCGCTTTTATGACACAAGGGTGAACCGCTCAAGAAAAACTATTCTGGATCGCTGATAAGAAACATGTATGAACCGCTTATTTGACGTTTCTGGAACCGCTCATTGTGTCATCTTTAGGTCCGCTCTTTTGTCATCTTCTACATCGAAACAGTAAATTGCAGGCCTATTGAATTGAGGGTTGTCGGTTATCTCACATACACCACCGTTATCTCACAAACACCACCCACTTATATACCCAATCAATACAATCTACTTAATACACCGCCCACTATCATTTATGTAGATTGTTGGATTCTGAAGCCAATGTGACCGCCCCACTACCTTATTAAGATCCAATTAGACTTCAAGCACCGCCCAACCCACATCACTAATTGATATTAATTGTGCCGCCCAAAACCCAATTAAAAAGTCCACCGCCCACTATCATTATAACCGTCCATAAATTTTGTTACCCAATATCATTTGTCGGCCTTTTTTAACTTTTAGCATTAATCACCGCCATTTATCATTTGTCACAAAAACGGCCCAATCAATAGTTCTTTTCACCGCCCAAAGAGCCCATTATCTTTTATCCACCGCCCAAGTGATATTGGTTCCACCGCCCAAATTAACCAACCATTAAACCCACTTGCACTACCCAAGACCCAACAGTTATCCAAGCACCAACCCACTTAGATATCGGCCCAATTATTGATTAGTGTAGTGGACTGGAGGTGCTGTCATTTGAAGGTAAACACGTGTCGGGTTTGTTTTTTCGAAAAATGGCAATGGTGTTTGATGAACAGGAGAACTATTATTTCGAAAGATTTAATGAATGGCATCACTGATTTCTAGATGAGGGTTATAGAAAAGTGAGCAAAGATGGATGGGCAAAAAGGTTTAAATATTTTGTGTGTCTGAAAGACGAAACGTTGGATGATCTTAAAGACCGATATAGTATTTTACTGAATTATTTGAAAGATCATGAGATATATCCGTCAAATGTTGAGAAATTGGAGAAATTTGCAGATGCATTACCGATTGAATGGGGTGAATGTTTGAAAAATTTAAAAGAGGACTCAAATTTTTCAAAACTACCTCTAAATCAATTCATCAGCAAACTTAAAGCTCATGAACTTGAAACCAGAAAGAAAATGAAAGAGATTTTGATAGAAGATTTGGAGAAGACTTGGAGGAGAAGACTTTCTAGAGAGAGAAAGTAGAGAGAGAAAGTATTGTATTTGTGATTCTTGTACCGTACACGTCAAGTTTAGCAATGGAATCACATTAGTAGTACGTTATCGTGTGTTCGGTCACGTTCGTTCACGGATTCCGCACGTGAAACGTTCGTTACGCAATCGAACGGTCGCAAAACCGGTCCTACACAAAGAATGGCTGGTGCTTACAACAAAAATGTCAGGATAAGGAAGTTCCAAGTCGGGGATATGGTGTTGAGAAAAGCATTCCAAAATACCATCAATCCTGCTGATGGGAAATTGGCACCCAAATGGGAAGGCCCTTACTTGATTGAAGCCGAAGCAGGAAAGGGGGCATACAGATTGCTAACCATGGAAGGAAATTTGTTACCAAGAGCCTGGAATGCTGTTCACTTTAAGAAATATTTCATGTGAACAGGATCCTCCTGGCACATATGATCCTCACATTGAAAGCATCTTCGAAGGATCCCAGTGACACCAACGATCCTTACTCTGGTAAAGTCCTTGTCATAAAACTATTCCATTTTCTTATTTTTACCTAAGGATAAGGATCATGTATCTTTCATCATCCTCTCACGAGAATTTGAGTTCTGATAGTCCAGGTATCCTCAGCATATTATCGATAGTCTTCAAAAGCTTCTCAGATCCTTGGGTTTAACCCCAATTATCCTTGGGCTTGTCCCCAGTTTTCGCCTATAGCGCACGATGATCCTGGTATAGTTCACGTCTTTGGGACCAGTACCCACTTTAGGGGCTGACAACCTCATCGTACTGGCTATATCTAGGATCCTACGTATAATGGTAGACGTACCATACATCCGTTCCTAAGGTTTCTAACGTTTTCACGTTAGCTAAGGTTTTGACATTTTCATGTCACCAAGTTTGGATAGTCGCCAGTAAGGGCCATACTCCAGTTTACATACGATCCTTGGGCTTGTCCCCAGTTATCCTTTGGGCTCGTCCCCAGTTATCCTTTGGGCTCATCCCCAGTTATCCTTTGGGCTTGTCCCCAGTTACTAACTTATCTTTTATATTGGCTTAGTCCCAAGTTATGTTCTATTTTTCAGGTTTTCGAAGATTAAACTTTTAAGGATCCTTAATCCTTGTTATCCTCTAAAAATTTCACTTACGATTACCCTGATCAAAGGTTAGGATCCTAACTTGGATCCTCAGGTATGATCCTTAACTGTTTTTAATTCTATTCATTGTTTCTTTATGCTAACCCTTGAAATTTGACAACTAAACTTGTGATCCTTAAAATATATACTACTTTTTGGGATTTTTCGACAATAGGATATTTGATCAAGGATCATATCCTAAATGTTTTTAATCTGACTTATTCAAAGTTACTTATTTAATGAATATACATCAAAACAATGGGGAATTAAAGGAACAAAAAGGATAACAACACGAGATAAGCCAAAAAGATTAGAGTTATTTTATTAACAAAGGAGTTTAAAACCCTTCAAAGTTGTCAAAATTGCCAACCCACGTTTCTACCAGCAAAACGTGGCCCGTCCACATGCGTTGGCAAAGGGTGTCCATTGTTTGTGCGGTCATAGCAGGGGCAGGAAATTAAAAGCGGCAGGATCACAAAGGCTTCATCCCCCAAACAGAGGATCCCTCCACCATTTGCGATCCTACCTATTGTCCAAAGGATCCAGGATCCTTAATCCTAAAACTATTGTTTAAGTTACAGACCATCATTGTTTAAAACATCACAACCACAAAAACCACTACCAAATTTAGAAAATTGGGCTCCGGCCAAGTCTCGAAATTTCCATCATCGCCCAATCCTGCAGCTCAAACCTTCGCTGCACCATCACCACCAGCTCCACTTGCTTCCCCCTGATCCTTGCCAGCATCACCACCTTCAAGCATTGGGATCTCCTCAGCTTCATCGTCGTCCTCCAACTCTGCTAACCTTGCCTTCCAGCCCTCCACGTCCCATGAGCTTTTGTCAAAGGCAGGATCCTGAGCCTCCGCAGCCATCTGCAATTGGATCTTATACATTGCTATTGCGGCAGAGACCTTGGCATCCTGGGTGATCTCCTGCTTCTCACAATCCATGTTGGTCAGCATTGTGGCAGCTTCATCCTTGGTAGCCCGGAGCTCCTTCTCAAGATCAGCAATCTTGAGGTCCTTCAGCACATCCATCTGTTGGAGGTCGGCAATTTGGCGGTCTTGATCCTCAACGTGGCCAATATATGTTTTTATTTCAGCGAGTTTCTGCAGAAAGGGAAGAGGGTAAGTTCAGGACCAAGAGATCCTCAAACAAGCAGGATATACAAGCAGAAGCAGTGATCCTTACTTCGTTAACGTAATCAAGAAACTGTTGGCAGAGCAGGGGAAATCCTTGAAGATCCTCAGAGGCCTTTCTCTTCTTTCCCTTACCCCTAATAGGTGCTTTAGGGGCTGAAGCAGATGGACTAGCAGCAGGGGTCTTCTTCCTTGCAGATTTGACATTAGCAAGATCATTGTTAGGGCTGGATTTTTATAACATGTGATCCTTACATGTGATCCTAACCAGTAATCCTTATTTCTTTGGCAGATAGTGATCCTCAGAAGAGTTCCAGGATCAGGATCACGGACCATCATAGGGATCCTCATTCTAACAGTTGTTTTCATTGAATTTAATGTTATCTTGCAGGAATGTCTAGCAGGATCCGCTCTTAGCAACGTAAACAAGGGACGCGTCTTTACAACTTTGGCATATGCTTAATCAGAGATGAACGTTGTAAAGGATATGGAAACTCAGCATGATTTAAGGGCGATAATTTAGGCTAGATTTACTTTTATTCCTAAAGGGGTAATGAGCTGATTATTAGTCTGTTTACCTAAAATAGGCCACTCACACTTGTATATATAACACTCTTCCCCATTCGGAAGACACACGACACATTTCTCACACGCTTAGACACACGATACTATAGTGATCCTTGTACTCAGCTCATTATCATCCGAAGTTGTAACCATTATTTGTTATATTGAAGTTTGGTGATCGGTAGTTGCCATCACCCGAGGTTATTTATGCCGGAGATCGTTCATTGATCAAGGGTTTTTTCCTCGTATAAATCCTTGTGTCACTTGCATATTTCTTACCAAAGTGATCCTTTACCTTTTCAACAAACCAAGCATCATTCCCCGTTTAGTTAGAGTTTGGTTGCATTATCCTTGTGTGATTTTTGACCAAAACAGTTTGGCGCCCACCGTGGGGCAATTGGTGCTTCATTCATAAGAAAACTTTCTGTTGGTGATCATTTCAAAAGAGCTACATGGCTTCATCATTGAAGAGTACATCCGCAGCGATGTCTGCAGTCACTTCGTCTCAAAACACTTTGCCTTTGCCTCCACCACTGGCAGGATCTCAGAAAAATGCTGAGAAGAGACCAACTCCAACTTTCTCTAAACCTCCATCTTCTTCTGCTTTAAATTCTTCTGCTCCCAGTACTAGTGATGTATTTACTTTGATTTTGCAGATGAAGGATCGCATGCAGCGGCAGGATGAAACTAATGAGAGGATCCTCAGGGAAATTGGAGATCTCAAAAGACAAAAGAAAGCGGCAGAGGATCATTCCCCACTAATGCCCAAATCTTTGAGTTTTGATACTCCGATGATCACTTCTCAGCCATCAGGAGTCCTAGACGTTCAAATTGTGGGAGGATCAAAAGGATTGCACCTCGGATCGGCAATAATGACTCAGGCATCAGGCTCACATTTTCAGCCGGCAGGATCCTATCCTCAGCATATGGGATCCTTCGTGAATTCAGGGGCCTATCCGGGAGCACAGCAGTTTCAAGGATCCTACTTTGTTCCAGGATCATCCCAGGTTCAAGGATCCTCCTTTGTTCCAGGATCATCCCAGGTTCAAGGATCCTTCTTTGTTCCAGGATCATCCCAGGTTCAAAGATCCTCCTTACTTCCGGGATCGTCTCAGATACCGGGATCCTTCCAGATGCCAGGATCCCTAAAGAGTTTGCAAACAGGAAATCTAGATGTCCATCAAGGGGATTTCATTCCAATGCAGACCATTGCTTCCACTGGTCCCTCCATCATCCCAGAATCCCAGCCATATGGATTCACACCCAGTGTTCCTAACTTGAACCCAATGGGAGGTAACACCTTAAATAATTATCTTACCACTAACCATGGATTCGTGCAGGATACAGGTATCAATCATGCTATGGCCAGGGAATTGCAGAAGCTGAAGGATATGATCTCAAGTGTTCCAGGGGTAGTCAAGCCTATCCCGGAGATTGCAGATGGAAGCCATAAGGTATCTCGTTTTGCACCACCAATTTGTGATGCAGAGGTACCCAAAAGGTTCCATATCCCTACTATGAAGCTGTATGATGGAACAACGGATCCTGAGGAGCACATAGCACAATACAGGGAGAGGATGGAGATCAATCCAATCCCAGAAAAGTTAAAGGAAGCATGCCTATGTAAAGGATTTCGATCCACTCTTACTGGATCAGCTCTTAAATGGCTGCTAAGTCTTCCCCCTTACTCTATCACTTCATTTGCTAATTTAGTTAATTTATTCAATAATCAATTCTCTTGTAGTAGAAAATTTGAAAGATTAACTAGTGATTTATATAGGGTAACTCAAAGTCATAATGAATCATTAAGGGATTATATAACTAAATTCAGTAAAGAATCCTTGGACATTCCCAACTTGGATATGGCCACGGCTGTTGAGGCCTTCAAAATGGGACTGCTTAAGGATTCATTGTTCTATGATGATCTTGTTATGACACCATGCAGGAACCTAGATGTAGTAAGAACTCGGGCACTCAGGTTCATCCGGCTAGAGGATGACAAGAGGATCCAGGAGAGACAAGTAGGATCCTCAAAACAGGAAAAGCAAGGATCCTCTTTCAAGAGCAATAAATTCAGATCCTACCCTAGAAATGACAACCAGAACGTGCATGCTGTTGACCAGGAAGAGGATGATGAGGATTATCCTCCGATTTCTGAATATTGTTTTTCTGTTGACAATCATGAACTAATCCTTGCAATGCAGAATCTAGGAGAAAAAGCCAGGTGGCCCAGAAAGAATGACAAACCATCCGGGACTAAAGACAAGTCAAAGTGGTGTGCATACCACGAGGATTTCGGGCATCTAACTGAAGAATGCATCGCATTAAGAAAAGAAATTGGATATTTGCTAAGCAAGGGAAATTTGAAAGAGTTGTTGGGAAGAAAAAAGCAAAAGACTCAGGATCATGAAAGGATCCCTGAAAAAGCTCCAGCCCCTCCGGCAAACGCACAAGTGATTAACTTTATTTCCGGAGGATCAGACATCTGTGGTACATCCTTCTCAGCAGCTAAAAGGCATGCAAAGGAAGCTAAAATGGATAATGGAGAAAGATCTATTCGAACATCAAGTGTCTCGGAAGGAAAAACGATAACGTTTGATGAGGATGATCGCATTAACATCCAGGATCCTCATCATGATAGTTTAGTTATTACCCTCTTTATCTCTAACCATTTTGTCCGCAGGATCCTTATCGACGGAGGAAGCTCAGTAAACATTATCCAGCTTGATGTTCTAAAGAAGATGGGTATCCCGGAATCAGACATCACACCAAGATCCTCCGTGCTTGTGGGATTCAGTGGAGAAACTAAGAAAACTCTGGGGGACATCAAACTCCCAATCTACGTGGAAGGATTACATAATTATCAAAAATTTTGTGTTATTGACTGTTTATCTTGTTGTAATGTTATCCTGGGAAGGCCTTGGATACATGATATGAAAGCAGTCCCATCCACCTACCATCAATGTGTGAAACTCCCTAGCCCATGGGGGATAATCAAAATCGATAGTGATCAGCAGGAGGCTAAGGATTGTTATACCTCATCCATGAAACCAACCTCGAAGCCAAGGGAGCAATAGCAATTACAGTATCCTCCAAGGAATGTCTTGGAGGCAAGGGAGCAGGATGTGGACGAAATCCTTTTGGATCCTAGTGATCCTGAATCAAAAAAATATATCGGATCAGGGATCCTTGGCAAGTTGAAAGAAGACATAATATCCTTCCTCAAAAGAAGAAAATCTACCTTTGCATGGAAACATGAAGACATGACAGGTATATCTATGGATATTATAACTCATAAACTTGGCATTGACAGGACGATCAAACCAATCCATCAAAAAAGGAGGAAGTTTGCACCAGAAAGGAACGCCATTATCCAGGAAGAAGTAGAAAGACTACTTCGAGCAGGTATGATCAGAGAGGTAAAATATCCAAAATGGTTAGCCAATGTGGTTGTTGTCCAAAAGAAAAACGGAAAGTGGAGGGTATGTGTCGATTTCACTGATCTGAATAAGGCATGTCCCAAGGATCCTTTCCCATTACCCCACATTGACTCCATGGTGGATGCAACGGCGGGGCATGAACTGTTGACTTTTATGGATGCATCATCTGGATTCCAACAAATTCAGATGGAGCCATCTGACCAAGAGGATACGGCTTTTATGACCCCAACCGGTTTATATTGTTATATTGCCATGCCTTTTGGATTAAGAAATGCAGGTGCAACATATCAAAGGCTGGTGAATATGATGTTCAAAGATCAAATTGGACAGACTATGGAAGTATACATAGATGATATGGTAGTAAAGTCAAAGAAAGCTGAGGATCACCTAAGGGACTTGGAGGAAGCATTTGATATCCTCGATAATTATAACATGAAGCTCAATCCTTCAAAATGTCACTTTGGTGTTAAAGCAGGTAAATTTCTAGGATATATGGTAACTCAGAGGGGCATTGAAGCAAGCCCGGAACAAATTAAAGCATTGGTGAATATCAAATCCCCTGCCAATGCTAAGGATGTGCAAAGGCTAACAGGCAGGATAGCAGCTCTAAACAGGTTCATATCGAAATCTTCAGAAAGATGTAAAGAATTTTATGATATCCTAAGAAAAAACAAGAAATTTGAATGGACCGAAAAGCACGAGAATGCTTTACAAGCCCTCAAAGAATATATGTCCTCAGCTCCAGCATTAATGAAACCCGGAAAAGGAGATGTGTTATCCTTATATCTGGCGGTATCCTCAACCGCTATAAGTGCAGTCCTTGTTAAGGATCACGAAGGTACACAACATCCTATCTACTATGTAAGTAAGAGTTTACTTGATGCCGAATCCAGGTACTCACACCTTGAAAAACTTATTCTTGCATTAATTATGGCATCTACTAAGTTAAGACATTATTTTGAAACCCATACTATTGTTGTTAGAACTAATTTTCCAATCAAGAATGTCCTCAGGAAACCAGAGATGTCCGGAAGAATGGCTAAGTGGGCAGTAAAGCTTAGTGCCCATGATATAAGATATGAGCCTAGAACAGCCATTAAATCCCAAGCACTAGCCGACTTTGTGGCTGATTTCAGTAGTGATCTACAAAAGGAAGCAGAATTGGAAGTCCAGCAGCTGGATGAGACCAAGGATCCTTGGATACTACACACTGATGGATCCTCAAATGTCAAAGGCACAGGACTCGGCATACTACTAAAATCGCCACAGGGGGACATAATACCCCACTCCATAGCCTGTGAGTTCCAAGCAACTAACAATGAGGCTGAATATGAAGCCTTAATTGCTGGTTTGCAAATTGCTAAGGATATGGGGGTCAGATATCTTAAAGTATACGTAGACTCATTATTGATCACTAATCACTTTAATGGATCCTATGCTGTTAAAGGTGGAAAACTAACCAAATATTTAGAGATAGTCAAAGAATTGGCACTCTCCTTTGTTTCCTTTAGTTTGGCGCAGGTACCAAGGGGAGAAAATATAGAAGCTGATGCATTGGCCAATTTAGGATCATCTTTGAATATCCCAGAGGATATAAGCATCCCCATCATCCATATCCTAGCTCCTGCTATCGGAAATCAGGTGGCCATGGAAATAGAAGAGGATACTGCAATGATCCCTAGTGAAGAAACTCAATCTTATTCAGGATCATGGATCTCACCAATCTTGAGATACTTACAACACGGGGAGATTCCTATGGGAGAAAATCCTAGGGCTTTTAGGATTAAGGTATCTCAATTCACAATCTTAAATAATGTGTTATATAAGCGATCTCTTGCAGGACCATATTTAAGATGCATCGAGGATCCTGAAATTCAAGAAGTGTTAAGAGACTTCCATGAAGGAGATTGTGGAAACCACACTGGGGGCAGGGCATTGTTCTCAAGGATCCTTAGAACAGGATACTACTGGCCAACTATGAAAAGGGATGCCGTGGAGTATGCTAAGAAGTGTGATCCTTGTCAAAGACACAACAACATCCTTCATCAGCCGTCTGAATTTCTACATCCTATACCATCCTCTTGGCCATTCATGAGATGGGGGATGGATATAGTTGGCAAACTCCCTAAAGCACCTGGTGGAAAAGTATTTATGCTTGCCATGACTGACTACTTCTCCAAGTGGATAGAAGCTGAAGCTTTTGCTCAAGTCAGAGAAAAAGAAGTTATATCCTTTATTAAGAGAAACATTATAACTAGATTTGGCATTCCCTCTGAAATTGTATGTGATAATGGTTCCCAATTTATTGGGAGCAGAACCACTAACTTTTGTGACAGTTGGGGAATCAAGATGATAACATCAACACCAGTCCACCCACAAGCCAATGGTCAAGCAGAATCATCCAACAAGATCATCATCAACAATCTGAAGAAGAAATTTGGATCCAAGAAGGGGAAATGGGCAGAGGAATTGCCTTATGTGCTGTGGGCTGATAGGACAACTCCCAAGAATGCTACTGGTCAAACACCCTTCTCTTTAGTATTCGGGGCAGAAGCGGTGATCCCAACAGAAATGGTGGTTCCAACTGCTAGAACAAGTACTCGTGATCCTGAAGAGAATGCTGCAATCTTAGCTCAAGACTTGGATACTATTGAGGAAATCAGGGATCTGGCTAGGATAAGGATGGCAAACTACCAACAAAGAATGGCTGGTGCTTACAACAAAAATGTCAGGATAAGGAAGTGTCACGACCCCTGACCCCATCCTGGCCGGAATCGGTGCCGTGAGCAGTCCAGTGGTACCGGTGATTATTTTGAAAAACATTGCAGCGGAAATTTCATCAGGACCGTGAGTTAGGAAAAATATCAGAGTTTTAGAAACACCGGATTTTATTTAAAAAGATGGAATAAATTCCATGTTTTACAAAGGTAGCTTTTAATAAAAACAATATTTCTTAATTTGAAAATAAGCCACTTCTTGAAGTCCTTCGGTGTCGGATCCAATCCTTACTCCAATCTATTGTAATTACCTGAAACGCGTTTTAAAAAGATTTTGTCAGCGGGAAATACTGAGTGAATTATTCTAGTTGCTGGAAAATGACACATTTGTTATAATTCACAGTGTTAAGATCTTTTACAATGTTTCTGATATCAACCAACTACCCACAGTACTTTACCACTCGACCCATTGGCCCACATGTCCAATGGTGTCTGTGATTATGGTCATATCACCCAATGGCTGCCCCAATGGTGACGATTATAGTGTAATGTGCACAATACCCCACATACCGGCTGTAATTTGGTGATTACATAAACTTAATCACTGTAAGTTATAATTATGAAAATAATTTGGAGTATTGTAAAACAGTTAACAACTCACAAACGGTGAGAAAAGAGTTTATAAAAGAAGAATAACTCACAAATCAGCATGCAGGATTGAGTTAACAAACTTCCTGATTCTACTTCTTCCGATAATTAGGCATGCACTTTATTATTCTGGATCTTCTGATGATTTTATAGTTTGTTTGATTGTAAGGGTGTAGTTGGGAGTATTCTTGGTAGTTAAATACATAGTTTAACAGAATGGAATACGTATTGGTGTAAAACCCAAATCAAACCTTAATGGTAGTCATGAGATTCGAACATTAACGAATTTCACAAAAATCGGGTTAATGATCAATACAGCTTTTACGATAATTCACGAGATCAAATTCTCACAATGAACGACAAAGTGCAATACTTCAACTCATTTATCGAATTGATGACAAACGACAAAGTATAATACTTCAACTCATTTATCGAATTATCGACAAACGACAAAGTATAATACTTCAACTCATTTATCGAATTAATGACAAACGACAAAGTATAATACTTCAACTCATTTATCGAATTATCGACAAACGACAAAGTATAATACTTCAACTCATTTATCGAATTAACGACAAACGACAAAGTATAATACTTCAACTCATTTATCGAATTAATGACAAACGACAAATTATAACCCAATGTGGGCGGCACTTAGACATTCTTTGGATATATTCATCCCGGAAATTGAATCGTAATAGCGATCGAGTGATTATTGGTTAGAACACCAACGTATAGAGAGAAAAAGAAAAGAAATGAGCAAAGAAAAATGAATCCTAAGCTTCCTATTTATAGGTAGAAAATAGGAAATTTCTAGGAAGTTTCCCTTGTATTTCTAGGAAGTTTCCTATAGCTTTTCTAGGAAGTTACTTATATCTTCCAGGAAGCTTCCTACCCACAGATATCTATCCTCTTACACTTTCCTAGCACCTTCCTTCGGTATTATCTATTATATTTATATATTTTTATTTGGTGATTAGTAGATTTTACTTAGCTTAATTAATCTTGCTTAACTTAATTAATCGTACTCAGCTTAATTAATCTAGTTTAGTTTAATTAATCCCACTTAATTAATACTAAACTTAATTAATAAATTAATTAATCTATTTAGCTAACTTAACTGCTAAGTTTGATATACTAGTTTAACAGCTTACTGATTATGAGTTCTAATTTCTAGACACAAGAACTCGTATTAGTGTATTAACTCAATTCAACTTTAATGACCAGTGATTAGAGTTATTACCCTAATAACGAGCAGAGTTTAGGGATTTAGAGGGTAAAATCCCGAGCTATTATTTACAAAAATAAAAGCTGACGGAAAGAAAAGAATTGAACAGTGATCGAGTTAATACCCTGATTGCGACGTCGATTAGTGATCCGTGTGTGTGAATTGTGGTAAACAGAGCATAACTCCGTGTAATTTTCGACTTTGTTCGTCGATCAAGCGCCCAGAATCAAGTGCCAATGTCCTGATATTTATACCCGATTTTGATCAGGCTTACGGACCGTAAGCTATACCCCTTACGGTCCGTAAGGGGTACCTATATGCTAAAGGTCGGCCAAGGTTGGGACTAGGCTTGCTGAGTCAATGAATTGGACCAATCAGATTAAACCAACGTTTTATTTGGATAAACGTCCAACTAGGGTTTGCCCCCCTTGAGTTTTAGGGGCCCTGATCCTGATTCTGATTGTTCTGAAAATTTTAGGGTTAGTGCAGAATCAATTGGGTGTCTTAATTAGGGTTTCCTTATTGGATAATTATCATACTAAATATTAATTTTAGTGAGAGTCGTTACATCCTCCCCATCTTAATAAAAATCTCGTCCTCGAGATTTAGACGATGATATTTTCTTGAGGTTATGTTACTTCTTTTAATAGGAACAATATATTATGGGATGGAATCAAAAGATATTTGATAGGCATGAATTTTGAAATGAAATGATTTGGAGAATATGACTTAATGTCAGAAAGGAACTTACTTTGATCAATTGAGAAAGATTCTATTTGTGAGTAGAAGTATGAAAAATGATTTGTTAATGATTATCCCGAAAATCAATTTTGTTTACTTAAATGGTAAGGATATACTAAACAATAGAATTTTAGTGTATAGTAATCTGAGTACATAATTGTACCAAGAAAATGACAAACCAAACGAACGGCTTATGAATAGGGTTTAGGACAGGCTGCTACAAAGCGTTTGTAGTGATTCAATGATGACCGAATAAATTCATTGTTTTCGAATTTAAGAGTTTCAAGGAAGCGGATTTGAATATTTCAAGAGATGAGATATTCCGATGAAATGATATGATTTCCAAGTTGATTATGTTTAAGCCAAAAGATATATGATCTATAGATTCTTAAAATGAATGTGAAGAACTTTTTGGAATTGGTAAAATTCTTTGTCAGAAGAAAACTTACCTTGATTGGTACTTAAGATTGACCGGTTCCAAATGAAATGAAAACATGAAAATGTTTTGTCAGATATCGAATTATGATATGAGAAAATCAATGTGCTGAGATGGGTAATTTGTAAGAATACATGAAAAGACAATAAAGTTAGTATATTTTTGTCTTAATACATAATTATATTTAGATGATTTTAATCAAAATGTTTGATTAAAGATAGGTGATATTTTGATTTACTAAATACCTTTTCCTTTTTATGTTATCATAATAAAATATAGATAGGTTTAAAATACCAAAACCCGTAATGATATATGTTTTATAAATAGGTTTACCCAATATCGTAGAACTCATGATTATTATTTATAAAATCAAATATGTTTACTATAAGATTAGGGTATTTTAAATCATAAAAGTAGAATAATAAATGTTTATCAAGTATACTTAAATATTGGCTTGCGTAAATAATATTCGATATATTTTATTGGAAGAATATTTTTATAAGTATTCAATGGTTGTGAAATATTAATCAAGATGAACATTTTATAATATGTCTTGTTCATGAATACTTAGACTATTATTTAGATAATTTTATTCGTCCCTTTGATTGTTTTATGAAAATATGTCTTCTCTCTACAATACAAAGTATACATATTTTTATATATAATATAAAATATATATATATATATATATATATATATATATATATATATATATATATATATATATTAAATAGTTATTATCATTGTTGGATATTGGTTAGGGCTGCCTTGTTTAAGCATAAGTGATCAGTCCATGCCTAACTAAGGCTACGCTATCCAATATCTGTCTTGATAATACCCTTAAAATAATAGTAATACCTACTGTTATAAATATTTGAATATTTACTAAAAATAAATAATTTAAACGAGATCAGCGAAATTTTCAAATGTTGTGAAAAATGTCACCACAAGGTGATTGTAATCAAATAAATGTTTTGATGAATTCGAAGACTAAACAAGCATGTTATGGTTCAAGAGAATTGAAGTGCTTGTCAGGACTATTTTGAATATGATGGCTTCAATCCATCATATGGGACTTTGAATTGAATATGTAATGCGAGCAAGTTTAAACAATTGAACTTGGTGTAAATAAAATGAGTTCCTGTATCAATAAGAAATTTTTGATATGGTTACAACAAAACCATGTATGCTAAAGGAAATTGAGTTTTTCAAGAAACTTATTGACTTGCTATCAAAGAGTCAACGTTTTACAATAAACGTGGTTTATAAATGCAAAGATCAAGTATAGTGATATGATATTTGAACTTTTGATAAAAATAACAAATTGGAATGAAGCCTCCAGTGGTCTTCATAAATCAAACGAACCACATGCGCAACAAACAGTGCATGTGTAAAGTGTGGATTTACCAAGAAATGAAATAGATCAATATTTGTCACTATGAAAGAATTCCTCATTGTATGATGACCGTTAGGGGAACTAGAAAAAGTTTATTCATAGAGGTCAGAATTGCAACGAAGGGAATATAAGAACTTCTTATCTGGAATTTCGTGTGATAACTATTTGTTTAATGACATTATCAGAGAATGTCGAATGAAGTGAAATGAAATAGGGGATTTGCAAAGGTAGATGACTTCTTTTGTAGTGCCAATGACTATAATTAGACTGTGCATTGATGGTTGTGAAATATTGTTCCAACGTACCTTAGTGATATTTTGATCATTTGTAAGATCATGTGGCAAAGTGCCGATTTTTTTGATTAGGAGTTCTTTTACTGACGGAATTAGTGTTGGTATCATCATGCCCAAATTCATATTTTTCAAAGGTCTTGCCTTGGAGATTGTATTCGATATACTTTGATGTCTTGCGGACGTGAAATTTTAGGTTTCATGTGTTTTCTGGTGCATTAGCACAACTTTACCTGCTTCTTACTGGCGTTAATAGTTTATGGTAACGCATTGGTAATTCTTATATATTTTTGATGGTGTCCCAACTTAATGGGTTTCCAGTATTATTTTGTTGCATGAGTTACGAGGTAGATGATCAAACGAAAGAATGTTTGACATCCAAATTAAAGATATATGCGAGAGATTCCTGATAAAGAAATCTATATACATATGCTTGTGCTTTATTCTTAATTGTTATGGCTTTTTGGAATTTCTTATAGATATACATATCTATATTATATACATACCCTTTATAAGGTTAATGTATTTAACAGAATCTTATTTTTTAAAAACAAGTCTGATATCTGGCCATGATACTTATTTAGGGAAATCTTGTCACTTGTTTGACATTTTATATACCCCATCTTACCCGGTTCGCGCCGGAGAGGTAACCTCAGTATATCCGGACAAGCTGGAGAGTCTGCTACTCTATACCCAGTTTTGCCGGAGAAAATTTTCTATTTCCCATAAATAGTATCTTTTCAAGATTTTTAAAAGTGCCTCTTTTATTAGGGCTTTTATCCAGAATTAAGGAAATTTGTATTCCCATAACATCTCTTTATTCTTGACCAAATAATATCAATAAGCAAAAATAAATAGCAATTAAGTGCTATTGTCTGCTAATCGTCATTCGTATGACATATCAGTATCCATTACATTATACTTATATAAGTAATTTATTTTAAAGTTTATTTTAAGGCAAAATTCTTAAGTTCAAGTCTAAATATCATTCAGAATGTTATCAGATAATATTAAGTTTCTAACTTTCCGTTTAAGCTTAGGTATTATTATTATAACACCTACTTGCTCTTAAACAAGTGGCTTAGTTTATACTAAGGCATCTTTTCTTATGTTCAGGTCTAAATTCTATCAGATGTGCTACCAGTTAATAGCAATCTCCTAACTTTTTATTTAAGCTTAAGTATTGTTATCACAACACTTATAGGCTTAAAGCAGTGGCTTAGCTCTAATACCACCTTCTGTCACGACCCCCGACCCCATCCTGGCCGGAATCGGTGCCGTGAGCAGTCCAGTGGTACCGGTGATTATTTTGAAAAACATTGCAGCGGAAATTTCATCAGGACCGTGAGTTAGGAAAAATATCAGAGTTTTAGAAACACCGGATTTTATTTAAAAAGATGGAATAAATTCCATGTTTTACAAAGGTATCTTTTAATAAAAACAATATTTCTTAATTTGAAAATAAGCCACTTCTTGAAGTCCTTCGGTGTCGGATCCAATCCTTACTCCAATCTATTG
Organism: Helianthus annuus; assembly: GCF_002127325.2. Taxonomy (NCBI): domain Eukaryota; kingdom Viridiplantae; phylum Streptophyta; class Magnoliopsida; order Asterales; family Asteraceae; genus Helianthus; species Helianthus annuus. The sequence goes on from NC_035433.2 coordinate 145,457,479, forward strand.
TAATTACCTGAAACGCGTTTTAAAAAGATTTTGTCAGCGGGAAATACTGAGTGAATTATTCTAGTTGCTGGAAAATGACACATTTGTTATAATTCACAGTGTTAAGATCTTTTACAATGTTTCTGATATCAACCAACTACCCACAGTACTTTACCACTCGACCCATTGGCCCACATGTCCAATGGTGTCTGTGATTATGGTCATATCACCCAATGGCTGCCCCAATGGTGACGATTATCAAGTAATGTGCACAATACCCCACATACCGGCTGTAATTTGGTGATTACATAAACTTAATCACTGTAAGTTATAATTATGAAAATAATTTGGAGTATTGTAAAACAGTTAACAACTCACAAACGGTGAGAAAAGAGTTTATAAAAGAAGAATAACTCACAAATCAGCATGCAGGATTGAGTTAACAAACTTCCTGATTCTACTTCTTCCGATAATTAGGCATGCACTTTATTATTCTGGATCTTCTGATGATTTTATAGTTTGTTTGATTGTAAGGGTGTAGTTGGGAGTATTCTTGGTAGTTAAATACATAGTTTAACAGAATGGAATACGTATTGGTGTAAAACCCAAATCAAACCTTAATGGTAGTCATGAGATTCGAACCTTAACGAATTTCACAAAAATCGGGTTAATGATCAATACAGCTTTTACGATAATTCACGAGATCAAATTCTCACAATGAACGACAAAGTGCAATACTTCAACTCATTTATCGAATTGATGACAAACGACAAAGTATAATACTTCAACTCATTTATCGAATTATCGACAAACGACAAAGTATAATACTTCAACTCATTTATCGAATTAATGACAAACGACAAAGTATAATACTTCAACTCATTTATCGAATTATCGACAAACGACAAAGTGTTGGTGCACTTGTGTCTGTACTTTGTCTGTATTCGGTCACGATGTAAACGATGTCCCTGTCAGTCCTGTAAGTTGACCAAGTCAACCGTCCTCCTGGTTTGACTTGGCCAAACAATTAAGAATATGTTTGTAAAGGGTCTGAGTCGAAAGATGGGCCATCGAAGGATTATGTCTATCCTTCGATGAGCTCGAAAGATGTCCAACGAAGGATAATGTTGAACCTTGAAGGATATACCATCCTTCGAGGTAAATGTAGATCCTTCGAGAGACTTGTGATCGACAGATGGTCTTTCGGTCTATCTGCATGATCCTTCGACCAGACCTGCTGTGTATGGGTATAAATACCCATGCAGTGTGTTCAAGACATATGAGATGCACATAGAGAGATAAGGAAGTTGAGAGCATTCTGTCCGAAACACACACACACTAGAGAGTTTGCAAAACTGATTTGTGAACATTGTGCTTGTAACCGGAACCTTTCATTCGCATTAATACAAGTGGTGTTAATCGGTGAACCTTTGTGTGTTTGTGTTTATACTTGCTTCATCCCGGTTTGCTTGCTAGCTTGGATTCCGCACTCGCTAGTGGGTTAGTATAACAAGGTTTAGGTTCGTCATCCTCTAAGAGGGACCTACAAGTGGTATCAGAGCCGTGGCTCTTTACTTTGTTTAAAACCGGGTTTGTTCAAGTTCTTGGTGTGTTTGGACACTTGGTTTAGCACCCGTTTTTGGTGGTTTTCTTGCATCTTTAAACTGAAAAACGCGTTCTAAACCTTTCGGGAGTGTTCAAGGTTGGGTTGGGTAACTTAAAACTTGATTTTAAGGTGTTTTGGTGTTTTCCGGTCAAATTCCGGTCATAGCTCCGGTGACTAGTTTTTGGATAAGGTGTTCCTTTTTTGGGTAATATTTTATTTGAAAATCAAAGTTGGTAGAAAGGTGAGGTCTGACCATTCCTTTTTGCCGAAAGTTGACTTCACCAACCCATCACCTTTTCACCAACCTGGCACATCAGTGTCAGTGTGTCAGTGAGTTTCGAAGGATATCCTTCGACATCGAAAGACCATCTTTCGATCAAGGAAGTTTCGATAGATATACATCTTTCGACCCATCCTTCGAAGTCAGAGTCTTATCCTTCGAACCAGAGAATCTATTCGAAAGACAGTTATTCGAAAGATAAGGATATATACTCGAAAGATAAGGATCTTTCAAATTCTGAATCCTTCGAGTTTGTAAATCTTTCGAAATCATTGTTCGAGATTCAACAGTGATCTTTCGAGCACTGTTGATCCTTCGAACAAGATTTGATCTTTCGATCGTGGTCTGTTTGTTGTTAACAAGTTTCTGTTTTTTAGATCTTTCGAACCAGGATCCTTCGGCTGTGTGTGATCTTTCGGAATATTCATATAGAATTTATTTTTCTCATCAATCATGAATCCGAATTGGTGGAATCCGGCTCCAGATAGTGGAAAATATACAAGTTCAGGTTCCACTCCCTCATGGTGGGGTACACCAGCTCCAGACAGTGGAAAGTACACGGCTACCAGTTTATCTCCTTCATGGGCCGAGTCTCCGGTGTCGACATCTTCTCAAGCCAATCAGTGGGCATTAGTATCGAATCAAACTCCGAGCATTCAGAGTATCTTATTGAGCGAAAGCGAAACTGGAAGTTTGAATCGACCTCCAAAGCTGATGCATTTAAACGAGTATCCGGGTTGGGCTGATAGATTCCGTACATATGTTCTGGGTCAAAATACAGAGCTGTGGATACGTTTCACCACAGATTTTGATCAAGCTATCGAGGTTGCTGCTTCATCAACTGCTACTTTTGCCGATCTTCCAGAGGATCAGAAGAAAACATATGATCTAGAGAAGAAAGCCTACGCCATTCTCACTCAGGCGTTAAGCAAAGACATCTATCATCAGTTTGTCAGCTTCAAGACTACAAAGAAGTTGTGGGACGGTTTGAAAACCAGAGGAGTAGGGAATGAAGCAACACGTCAATTGCGTCATGATCTACTCAAGAAGGAATTTGACGGTTTTGCATGCTTGGATAAGGAGTCTTTGGGAGACATGACAAGCAGATTTTATCATTTGCTTACTGAGTTGAACAATTTTTGTGTAGCAACAACTCAGATAGAAGTGGTAAAGAAGTTCGCTGATGCATTGCCACCCCAATGGAATAGTTTCTTGGAAATTTTTAAGTATAATGGGGTTATGGCTACTACAAATATCAACGACTTTGTGCAGCTTTTGGAGAACAAGGATCAGGAAGAGACCTTGAAGGCAAAGAGAGTTCCAGTGCCACAGAATCCAGAAATGTATTATGGAACTACAAGTACTTCTTCTGCAAGAGCCATTGTGCCAAGCAACCATGGTTCACATGCTCCACTGCAGACAGCCTTTGTCACAAGCACAGATATGTATGGCAATACAGTGCAAGTTCCTGTTAAGCCTCCTCCTACCACAGACATGTATGGAAATCCAATTCAACCACCTCCTCCTGCTCAAGCTTGTTATGGAGGTACATCATCTGCTGGTCAGCAATCAAAGCCAGATACAATGCGGCTCAACACTTCAAGCTTCTCTAAAGTCAGTGTGGAAGTAGCTAAGGAACACATGGAGCTGCTCAACACTTTGGTGAGCGCGTACTGCGGGCTAGTTGAAGGTCAGATTGGCAACATTAATCTGACACAAGAAGACTATCAGCAGATCGATAAAGAGGAGATGGAGATGATGGACATCAAGTGGGCCTTTGCCAGCGCTGTTAGAAGAGCAAAGGATTTTATGGAGAGAACAGGCAGAACCAGCTTGGAGAGCAAGAAAGACACCAAGTATGGGTTCGATAAACAGGCTGTGAAGTGCTTTAACTGTGGAGAACGTGGCCATTTCAAGCGAGAATGTACGAGGCCATCTCAACATGGGAATCAAAATCCCTTCAGAGGTCAAGGGAACAGGGGAAATCAGAACCAAGCGAGGAACAATGAGCGTACATTGGTACCGGTTAGCAACCAAGCAGGACCGTCAAATGCCAATCAGGCACTTGTGGTTCAAGTTGATGAAGGTTGTGATTGGTCAATTCAGCTGAGTAGTGATGCTCCTGATGGAACAGCCTGTTTTGCTAAGGTTATGGAGGATACTGTTCACACCAGTGGTGGAGAATCTTCCGCCAATGGTGGTGAATCTTCTGAGGATGAAGACTCCTCCGGTGATAGCAGGAGTTCCGATGAAGAATCCTCAAGGTCAGGCGATGAGAATGTGGGTGAGATATCTGGTGTTTCGGTTGATGCTGATATTGATGAACTTTTGGAGGAAGCTGCAGCAAGAACTGATAGAAGATCTATTCTAGTGGATCAAGCTGCTTATGCTTCGTCTTCTCTCCATTCAGCCTTTATGGCTAATGTCGGCTGTTCATCAAGTCAGGTATGTGTCGATGAACCCACTGCTGCTAATTGTGTTAACTGTGATAGTTTGCGTGCTAAATGTGCTGATTTAGAAGCAACCATGTCTGAGTTGCAAGGCAAACATGATGCTTTACAAGCTAGTTTGTTTGACTTGCAAGACAAACATGGTTCTTTAAGTGCTAAGTGGTGTGAATTGCAAAGCAAACACGAAGCTTTGCAAGAAAAATATGAAGTGACATTCATCCACAATCAGAAGTTGACTGTGGATCTCTCCAAATGCACAGAAGCCAACATGTTTTATGAAAACCATGAAAAAGAATTTAAGTCAGTGATTGAGACATTAAAGAAAGATAAAACTAAACTGACAAAAATGGTTTCAAGAAAACAAACTGATATTAATTTGTATATATCTCGCCTTGAGATTATGCAAAAAGAGATGGCTTGTGTGAAAACCGAAAGTGATGCGATCCAGCTTAAGCTAGACAGTTATTTGAGCTCTAGCTATGTGTTAGATCACATCATTGACGTTCAGAAGGAGAAAAGGGATGTCACATGCATTGGCTATAAAAAATGTCCACCACCAGTTAGGCACAATTATGATGCAATGCCCGATGAGGAGGATAGAGTGTTCTTTGAACCATCTGTTCCTCTAGATGTGAAAGAGTTTGCCTCGGGACTCGGATACAAGAAAGAAGTATCCTCAGATTCAGATACTTCAGCAGATACATGTGTGTCTTCTGCTGAGCTGAATCAGGATCCTCCTGTCCTTATTGAGGATGCTGATTCGTCTGATGATGAATCTGATGATGCTGTCACAGCAAAGTCTGATGCGGTGATCAAGGATGAGGACATACCTCTCGAGAATTACATTCTATGTGATCCTCCTGCAAAACCCGCTAAGACTGTTGCAATCGAGTCCTCTGCTGAGAAAGAGTCGGAGAGTGTGAATTTGCTGTACACTCTGGTTGGTGATGATAAAATTTACTCAGACAAAGATTTTCCTATTAAGAACGTTAATCAATCCTTAATCTGCAAAGTCTTTGAAAATTCGACAAGTAAGTTTTTGGGAAAGGCAAGACCTCATGTTACAGTTACACAGTGTCCTCCTATTCCAAAGGCTGAAATTCGAAAACAATTTGGCAACAAGAAATTACCAACAGTGCCAAAACAGCAAAATCACACCAAGCCAAAAGGAAAATCACCGGCTCAAGCCCAAAAGAAGCCGAATCAAAAGAAGAAGAAAAATGTTAACTTTGTGAAATCGACGGGAACGGACAAAATTGAGACTTTTGAAAACAAATCTAACTTAGATTTTGTCAAGAAAGCAATTGTACAGAAGAGGAATGAACCAAGCAGTTCAAAACCTAGTACCTCGGGTTCACAAAGTTCATCATCATCGGCTAGACGATCACATGATTCTTCGGGGTTTGTTGAACGAAGATCATGTTTTGAGTGTGGAACAATTGGGCATATAATTCAAAATTGCCCATATCTTCATAAACAAAAGGAAAAGGTTGATGTTCCCCGTGACCACAATGACCGTAAGCGATCTGTTTCCGTAAAACAAGATCCCCGCCTTGTAAAAGAAAGGGAAAAGAAACAGAAACGCCAACAGGTCAAGAAGATTGAAAAAGCGATTAAAACCGATGTGGTTCAAAAACAATCTGTTTCTATAAAACCAGACAATTCAAAAACTTCAAATAATCAAGAAGTTAAAATTTTAAAGAAAAACACTGGTGACATAAAACAGACTTGGAAACCGAAAACGGTTACTGGATCAAGGGGACCATCACAATTCACCAATCATCAAAGACAAGAAGTTATTGTTATTGATGAAAATGGAAGACCCAAGACCACAATGGCTTGGGTCCCCATCTCCAACTAATCATTTGAGTTCATGTGCAGGGTGTTCCAGGAGGAACTATCAGTAGTCACTGGATTGTTGATAGTGGGGCATCCAGGCACATGACAGGCGACGTGAAGCTTCTCTACGACGTCAAATCTATTAGAGGAGGTTATGTTGCTTTTGCTGGAGATAAGGGTGGTTATATAACGGGTGAAGGAATGATATCCAACGGGATTGTCAGCTTTGACAAGATCAATTTCGTGCAACAACTTGATCACAATCTTCTTAGTGTTTCTCAAATTTGTGACAAGCAATTCTCAGTACACTTTGATGCTAATGGATGTTATGTGCTGAAACCCGGCTTCAAAATTCCAAAAGAATGGATTCTCTTGTCGGCTCCAAGGATAAATGATTTGTACGTCCTTGATATGAGCCAAGCTATTACTACGTCTGCACAAGCAACATGTTTCGTTTCCAAAGCCACAGAAAAAGACACTATCTCTTGGCATAGACGTATGGGTCACATTCACTTACGCAAAATGAATCATTTGGTGTCAAATGAATTGGTGAATGGTGTTCCTCTCAAAAATTTCCATCTTCAAGACGTCTGTGTTTCGTGCCAAAAGGGTAAACAAACAAAGAAGAAGCACCCTACAAAGAAGATCAACACGGTGGCAATTCCCCTTGAACGTTTGCACATGGATTTGTTCGGTCCTGTCAAGCACAAAAGTATTCGGGGTGATCAATACTGTCTCGTGATTACTGATGATTATTCAAGATTTTCTTGGGTGGCGTTCATGGCACACAAGAGTGAAACCTTTGGAATTATCAAAAACTTGATCGTTCAGATTGAGAATTTGTATAAATTTAAGGTTAGGCGGATACGTAGCGACAATGGTACTGAATTCAAAAATCATGCCATGGCGGAGTTCTGCACTGAAAAGGGTATTCTTCATGAGTTTAGTGCAGCTTATACTCCTCAGCAAAATGGCGTCGCTGAACGTAAGAACCGCACATTGATCGAGACTGCTAGGACGATGTTGGTAGAGTCGCAGTTGCCCATTCCATTCTGGACTGAAGCTGTGGCCTCTGCATGCTATACATTAAACCGAGTCCTTACAGTAAAAAGGCACAACAAGACCTGCTTTGAGCTTATTAACAAACGGAAACCAGATGTGTCTTATCTTGAACCGTTTGGAGCTCCCTGCACAATGATCGATCCTAATGGAAAGTTTGGGGCAAAAGCAATTGAGGGATACTTTCTTGGGTATGCCACCCCTAACTTACGAGTCTGGAATCTAGAGACTAAAAGGGTCGAGGAATGGTCTGAGGTCAGAGTACAAAGGCACACCTTGCCAGTTAAATGTCCTGGTCAACCTTGGATGTTTGAGTACGATGACTTTTTCAATTCGATCAATGTTGAAGCCGTTGAAGAAAATGCTGCGGCAAGGATGTTCTTCGAGAGTGACAATGCAACAGTTTCACCAGTGGTTCGTCCAATTCTTGTCAATCAAGAACCATCTACTTCGGTGAACAACAATACTCTCAACAATGAGGATTTTCATGATGCAACCGAATTGAACGAATCTTCAGAGGATGATGAATTTCTAGATGCAGATCAAGAAGCTCCTACAACAGCAGTTCATGGTACTTCAGAGGGTACTCCTCCAGTGGATGCCCACAGAACAGCTGAAGCTACTGCATCATCCTCTTCGTCAATTCCGGGCCTTGATTTGGTTGTTGATCTAAATCTCAACAACCTAGGTATCAATATTCCAGTTCGAGATAATCCTGAGACAAGGATTCATAATACCCATCCTCAACAAAACATCATTGGAAATGTGCAAAGTGGCATTCAAACAAGAAACATGTTGCGGAACAACAGCAATGCAGGCCTGTATGCTGCAATACGAGAATCCGGGCAACAAAACGATTGGTCTTTCGCGTGTTATGTCTCACAGGAAGAACCAAGAACGTGGAAAGAAGCCATGAAAGATAACTCTGGGGTGGAAGCCATGCAGGAAGAATTGCAACAATTCCAGAAGCTGGGTGTCTGGAAAATCGTAGAGAAACCTGCTGGATACAAGAAGATTGGTACCCGTTGGGTTTTCAAATGCAAAAAGGATGACCGCGGAGTTGTTATCCGAAACAAAGCGCGTTTAGTCGTTCAAGGTTTTCGTCAGATTGAAGGCATCGACTACAACGAAGTATATGCACCAGTGGCACGTCTCGAAGCAATTCGAATCTTTCTAGCCTATGCGTCCTTCAAAGGATTCAAGGTTTATCAAATGGACGTGAAAAGTGCATTCTTACATGGTGTGGTTGAAGAAGAGGTGTATGTCGAACAGCCTCCAGGTTTTGAAGATCCTATCCATCCTGATCGGGTTTGGTTGCTCAACAAAGCTCTCTATGGTCTTCATCAAGCACCGCGAGCTTGGTATGCAACCTTATCTAACTATCTGCTGGAGAACGGTTTTCGCAGAGGTCTTATCGACTGCACTCTTTTCATCAAAGAACAAGATGGAGATCTTCTTCTGGTACAGGTATATGTTGATGATATTATTTTTGGTTCTACTAATGATGTCTTGTGTAGGAATTTCGAGCGCATCATGCAGGATAAATTCGAGATGAGTGCTATGGGGGAAATGAACTTCTTCTTGGGCCTACAAGTGCAACAAACGGAGTCTGGGATATTCATCCATCATACTAAATATGTTGGTGACATCTTGAACCAGTTTCAGATGTCTGATGCAATGCCCATTGGTACCCCATTGCCAACAAATCACGGAATTACTCCAGACTTGAAGGGTGAAGCAGTTAGCCCTTCATACTATCGCGCTATGATCGGATCTCTTATGTACCTCACATCATCAAGGCCAGACATAATGTACCCAACGTGCCTGCTTGCCAGATATCAAGTCAATCCGAAGGCCTCACATCTTGCAGCTGTAAAAAGGATTTTTCGTTATTTGAAGGGTTGCCCTGACACCGGTCTATGGTACCCTAGGGATAATAACTTTGAATTGGTAGCTTTCAGTGATTCTGATTTTGGCGGATGCAAAATCGACGGTAAATCCACAACGGCTGGATGTCAGTTTTTAGGAAATCGCCTAGTCACATGGCAGTGCAAGAAGCAGACGTGTGTCGCTACATCAACATGCGAAGCTGAATACATTGCTGCCTCAAGTTGTTGCTCCCAAGTTCTTTGGATCCAACAACAATTGCGGGACTACGGTTTTGAATTCCTAACTACTCCTATTTACGTTGATAATTCTGCTGCATTACAGATCACTAGAAATCCTGTGCAGCACTCAAAGACCAAACACATCGAAATCAAATATCACTTCATACGTGATTGCTTTGAGAAAAGGCTAATCGATGTTGTTAAGGTCCACACCGATGACCAACGTGCCGACTTATTTACCAAAGCGTTTGACAAATCAAGATTTGACTTTTTATTATTGGTAAACGGCATTAAGGTCAAGCCAGAGTAAAACCAACATCGGAAAATCATTTTTGTAAATACCTTTGTGTTTTAAATTTGTCTTAGTTTATTGATTTTAGGGGGAGTAAATCCAAAAATCTGAAAATCCAAAAACATCGAAAAATTTCAAAAACACAAAAACAATAGAAAATCAAAAATGAGTTTCCTGTCGAGCAAAAGAGAAAGTGATAGTACATCAGTGGTCTATCCAAATCTCTTTAAACCTTAAATGAAAAACGATAAGCAGCTCTATACAAGATGTATCGGTAGGCTCACAATCATTTTAAAGTGTGCAGGGTGATATAAATCTTTAACCGACTGAAGACCAGGTGGGAACCATTCATTGGCATATGGTCTTAGTACCGAAATTTCGTTTGATAGATTGCCGAGGTTCTGAGATATTCGGTCTTTATGCTGCTTATCATCTGGGTATCATGGTTGTATCTTTTACCGAAAAATAACGGGGACGCAAGTCTAGATCTTCCATGATACCATACATACGTGTACATAATACATACTGCATTCGACCTCAATAAGTGATCAACAATCACATGTCCATATCAAATAAGTGATAAAATATCACATTTTCCGGGAGTCAAGTTCGTCTCTCTGCTGTACGGAAGTACTGACCTGTTCACGGACTTGCTCCTGTGCCCTCATGCATATGAAAATCAAGTTCCTCATCAATAAGTGATTATATCACATAGGGCTTGTTTTCAAATCAAAATAAGTGAGAATCTCACATCATATACGGTCAAACAGATGATAATCGGTATACTCACCGGTAAGATGAACCCTCGCGCATACCTTGATACGGGAATGTGTCATGATGTGGATGAACACCGGTTGGTAAGTATAAATCATACCTTAACGTAACCCCTAATCATGATTACATCTGATAAGTTGAGCTTAAGTGGACAACAATACCGATAATTGTTATAGGATGCTTATCTTAATGTTAACTAACTGAACAACAAGAGCGTTTTGGCATGACTGTACACTGATATGATTCTCTTACCCTCGAAACTCGCAAAAAGAATGTCTGTATATATTTATTTACTGCTTTCAGTCCTTTCATTTGAAAAATTCAAAAATACCAAAAAGATTTTATTTCTGCTTTATTTTCGATCGTACGATGTTGGAACTCGAGTCTTCGTTGCCTGAAACCTGAACGAAAACCGAATTGACTAAATCTTCATAAACGGTCGAAATTTGCAAGATTTTGAAAGTTGAAAACTAAAATTGACAAATTTGTAAAACTTTCAAATTTTCGGACGGTGTTTGATTGTGACATAGTCATATGTGTGTCATTTGTTTATGTTAACTATATTCCAAGCAGTTCTTCTCATTACGCGTTTAGATTTCTTGCATGTGCAGATTCTAAAGGCAAGGAGAACATGGTCGATGACAAAGCTTCGGAATGAAGACACGACGTGAAGGCACTCAAGTGATGAAGATGATCGAGTTGCCGCTGGCCTTCATCAACACCACAAGGATCTCACTTCATAAAGATCAAGTATTTCACGAGCATAACTCAAGGGGAGCTTATGTTAAGGGGGAGTTTGTTAACACACTTCCTACATGATACGGGTAGTTTGTTGATACACTCTCTGCTTTCAAGACGTGAAGATTTTCAAGATCCTCCGACATTGAAGACTTGAAAGGACATCAAAGTCTTGAAGACTCAAAGATCAAAGATGATCAATATCGAGACGAATCTACAACCATAGAAGATCAAGACAAAGCTACAGCCAAGGGGGAGTTTGTTGGTGCACTTGTGTCTGTACTTTGTCTGTATTCGGTCACGATGTAAACGATGTCCTTGTCAGTCCTGTAAGTTGACCAAGTCAACCGTCCTCCTGGTTTGACTTGGCCAAACAATTAAGAATATGTTTGTAAAGGGTCTGAGTCGAAAGATGGGCCATTGAAGGATTATGTCTATCCTTCGATGAGCTCGAAAGATGTCCAACGAAGGATAATGTTGAACCTCGAAGGATATACCATCCTTCGAGGTAAATGTAGATCCTTCGAGAGACTTGTGATCGACAGATGGTCTTTCGGTCTATCTGCATGATCCTTCGACCAGACCTGCTGTGTATGGGTATAAATACCCATGCAGTGTGTTCAAGACATATGAGATGCACATAGAGAGATAAGGAAGTTGAGAGCATTCTGTCCGAAACACACACACACTAGAGAGTTTGCAAAACTGATTTGTGAACATTGTGCTTGTAACCGGAACCTTTCATTCGCATTAATACAAGTGGTGTTAATCGGTGAACCTTTGTGTGTTTGTGTTTATACTTGCTTCATCCCGGTTTGCTTGTTAGCTTGGATTCCGCACTCGCTAGTGGGTTAGTATAACAAGGTTTAGGTTCGTCATCCTCCGAGAGGGACCTACACAAAGTATAATACTTCAACTCATTTATCGAATTAACGACAAACGACAAAGTATAATACTTCAACTCATTTATCGAATTAACGACAAACGACAAAGTATAACCCAATGTGGGCGGCACTTAGACATTCTTTGGATATATTGATCCCGGAAATTGAATCGTAATAACGATCGAGTGATTATTGGTTAGAACACCAACATATAGAGAGAAGAAGAAAAGAAATGAGCAAAGAAAAATGAATCCTAAGCTTCCTATTTATAGGTAGAAAATAGGAAATTTCTAGGAAGTTTCCCTTGTATTTCTAGGAAGTTTCCTATAGCTTTTCTAGGAAGTTACTTATATCTTCCAGGAAGCTTCCTACCCACAGATATCTATCCTCTTACACTTTCCTAGCACCTTCCTTCGGTATTATCTTTTATATTTATATATTTTTATTTGGTGATTAGTAGATTTTACTTAGCTTAATTAATCTTGCTTAACTTAATTAATCGTACTCAGCTTAATTAATCTAGTTTAGTTTAATTAATCCCACTTAATTAATACTAAACTTAATTAATAAATTAGTTAATCTATTTAGCTAACTTAACTGCTAAGTTTGATATACTAGTTTAACAGCTTACTGATTATGAGTTCTAATTTCTAGACACAAGAACTCGTATTAGTGTATTAACTCAATTCAACTTTAATGACCAGTGATTAGAGTTATTACCCTAATAACGAGCAGAGTTTAGGGATTTAGAGGGTAAAATCCCGAGCTATTATTTACAAAAATAAAAGCTGACGGAAAGAAAAGAATTGAACAGTGATCGAGTTAATACCCTGATTGCGGCGTCGATTAGTGATCCGTGTGTGTGAATTGTGGTAAACAGAGCATAACTCCGTGTAATTTTCGACTTTGTTCGTCGATCAAGCGCCCAGAATCAAGTGCCAATGTCCTGATATTTATACCCGATTTTGATCAGGCTTACGGACCGTAAGCTATACCCCTTACGGTCCGTAAGGGGTACCTATATGCTAAAGGTCGGCCAAGGTTGGGACTAGGCTTGCTGAGTCAATGAATTGGACCAATCAGATTAAACCAACGTTTTATTTGGATAAACGTCCAACTAGGGTTTGCCCCCCTTGAGTTTTAGGGGCCCTGATCCTGATTCTGATTGTTATGAAAATTTTAGGGTTAGTGCAGAATCAATTGGGTGTCTTAGTTAGGGTTTCCTTATTGGATAATTATCATACTAAATATTAATTTTAGTGAGAGTCGTTACAGGAAGTTCCAAGTCGGAGATATGGTATTGAGAAAAGCATTCCAAAATACTATCAATCCTGCTGACGAGAAGTTAGCACCAAAGTGGGAAGGCCCTTACTTGATTGAAGCCGAAGCAGGAAAGGGGCATACAGATTGCTAACCATGGAAGGAAATTTGTTACCAAGAGCCTGGAATGCTGTTCACTTAAAGAAATATTTCATGTAAGCAGGATCCTCCTGATACATATGATCCTTACATTGAAAGCATCCTCGAAGGATCCCAACGATGTCAATGATCCTCACTCTGGTAAAGTCCTTATCTTAAAACTATTCCATTTTCTTATTTTTACCTAAGGATAAGGATCATGCATCCTTCATCCTCCTCTCACGAGAATTTGAGTTATGATAGTCCAGGTATCCTCAGCATATCGTTAAGAATCTTCAAAAGCACCTCAGATCCTTGGGTTCAACCCCAGTTATCCTTGGGCTTGTCCCCAGTTTCCGCCTGTAGCGCACGATGATCCTGGTATAGTTCACGTCTTTGGGACCAGTACCCACTTTCGGGGCTGACAACCTCATCGTACTGGCTATACCCAGGATCCTACGTATAATGGTAGACGTACTATACATCCGTTCCTAAGGTTTCTAACGTTTTCACGTTAGCTAAGGTTTTGACATTTTCATGTCACTAAGTTTGGATAGTCGCCAGTAAGGGCCATACTCCAGTTTACATATGATCCTTACATTGAAAGCATCCTCGAAGGATCCCAGCGATGTCAATGATCCTCACTCTGGTAAAGTCCTTATCTTAAAACTATTCCATTTTCTTATTTTTACCTAAGGATAAGGATCATGCATCCTTCATCCTCCTCTCACGAGAATTTGAGTTATGATAGTCCAGGTATCCTCAGCATATCGTTAAGAATCTTCAAAAGCACCTCAGATCCTTGGGTTCAACCCCAGTTATCCTTGGGCTTGTCCCCAGTTTTCGCCTGTAGCGCACGATGATCCTGGTATAGTTCACGTCTTTGGGACCAGTACCCACTTTCGGGGCTGACAACCTCATCGTACTGGCTATACCCAGGATCCTACGTATAATGGTAGACGTACCATACATCCGTTCCTAAGGTTTCTAACGTTTTCACGTTAGCTAAGGTTTTGACATTTTCATGTCACTAAGTTTGGATAGTCGCCAGTATGGGCCATACTCCAGTTTACATACGATCCTTGGGCTTGTCCCCAGTTATCCTATGGGCTTGTCCCCAGTTATCCTTTGGGCTTGTCCCCAGTTACTAACTTATCTTTTATATTGGCTTAGTCCCAAGTTATATTCCATTTTTCAGGTTTTCGAAGTTAAACAATTAAGGATCCTTAATCCTTATTACCCGTCAAAGTCTTACTTATGGTTATCCTGATTAAAGGTTAGGATCCTAACTTGGATTCTCAGGTATGATCCTTGACTGTTTTGATTATACTCATTATTTTGAACAACCCTTACACTTTGACAACTAAGCCTATGATCCTTGAAATAAACTACTTTGAAAATTTTCGATTATAGGATATTTGATCCAGGATCATATCCTAAAATTCTTGAACATGATTTGCTTAACTTTTCTTACTCAAACAAATACATTTCTAAACAAGCAGAAAATAAGAGGATAAACAAAGGATAACAAAACAAGATAAGCCAAAAAGATTAGAGTTATTTTATTAACAAAAGGATTTAAAACCCTTCAAAGTTGTCAAAATTACCAACCCACGTTTCTACCAGCAAAACGTGGCCCGTCCACATGGGTTGGCAAAGGGTGTCCATTGTTTGTGCGGTCTTAGCATGCAGGAAAATAAAAGGCAGCAGGATCACAAAGGCTTCATCCCCCAAACAGAGGATCCCTCCACCATTTGCGATCCTACCTATTGTCCAAAGGATCCAGGATCCTTAATGTTAGGGCTGGATTTTTATAACATATGATCCTTACATGTGATCCTAACCAGTGATCCTTATTTCTTTGGCAGATAGTGATCCTCAGAAGAGTTCCAGGTTCAGGATCACGGACCATCATAGGGATCCTCATGCTAACAGTTGTTTTCATTGAATTTAATGTTATCTTGTAGGAATGTCTGGCAGGATCCGCTCTTAGCATCGCAAACAAGGGACGCGTCTTTACAACTTTGGCATATGCTTAATCAGAGATGAACGTTGTAAAGGATATGGAAACTCAGCATGATTTAAGGGCGATAATTTAGGCTAGATTTACTTTTATTCCTAAAGGGGTAATGAGCTGATTATTAGTCTGTTTACCTAAAATAGGCCACCCACACTTGTATATATAACACTCTTCCACATTCGGAAGACACACAACATTTTTCTCACACGCTTAGACACCCGATACTATAGTGATCCTTGTACTCAGCTCATTATCATCCGAAGTTGTAACCATTATTTGTTATATTGAAGTTTGGTGATCGGTAGTTGCCATCACCCGAGGTTTTTTATGCCGGAGATCATTCATTGATCAAGGGCTTTTTCCTCGTATAAATCCTTGTGTCACTTGCATATTTCATACCAAAGTGATCCTTTACTTTTTCATTTAACCAAGCATCATTCCCCGTTTACATAGAGTTTGGTTGCATTATCTTTGTGTGATTTTTGACCAAAACACTTAATCCTAAAACTATTGTTTAAGTTACAGACCATCATTGTTTATAACATCACAACCACAAAAACCACTACCAAATTTAAAAAAATTGGGCTCCGGCTAAGTCTCGAAATATCCATCATCGCCCCATCTTGCAGCTCAAACCTTCGCTGCACCATCACCACCAGCTCCACTTGCTTCTCCACCCTGATCCTTGCCAGCATCACCACCTTCAAGCATTGGGATCTCCTCAGCTTCATCATCATCCTCCAGCTCTGCCAACCTTGCCTTCCAGCCCTCCACATCCCATGTGCTCTTGTCAAAGGCAGGATCCTGAGCCTCCGTAGCCATCTGCAATTGGATCTTATACATAGCTATTGCGGCAGAGACCTTAGCATCTTGGGTGATATCATGCTTCTCGTAGTCAAAGTTGATCAGTGCTTTGACAGCTTCATCCTTGGTAGCCCGGAGCTCCTTCTCAAGATCAGCGATCCTGAGATCCTTCAGCACACCCATCTGTTGGAGGTCAACAATTTGGCGATCTTGATCTTCGACGTGGCCAACATAAGTCTCTATTTCAGTAAATTTCTACAAGGAAAACAAGGTATAACGTCAGAAACAAGTGATCCTCAAAACCGTCAGGATAACCAACAGGGGCAGTGATCCTAACCTCGTTGAAATAATCAAGAAACTGTTGGCGGAGCAGGGGAAATCCTTGAAGATCCTCAGAAGCCTTTCTCTTCTTTCCCTTACCCCTGACAGGTGCTTTAGGGGCTGAAGCAGATGGACTAGCAGCAGGGGTCTTCTTCCTTGTAGATTTGACATTAGCAAGATCATCAATACCAAACTTGGAGGCAGACTTAACAGATTTCCCAGCGCCTGCACAACCAAAATAAGATAAGTATTCTAACTAATCCTACATAGAACTACTTTTTAATAAAGAATACTTACTTGACATTGTGGCAGATGCGGAGGATACTTCCTGTGAATCTTGGGTGACAACTTGAAAACTTCTAGTCTCGGGATCAAGCTTCTTGAAGGCTAAAACTCTCTCTTTTGCAGCAGGTGTCAACTTCAGATGAGAAATGGAGATAGCTGCACAAAAAACAAAAAGACATTAGTGATCCTCATCCTAAGGAACAAGTCTGATGGTGATCCTTCCAGGATCCTCTATCCTACCATGAGTAGCCCACTCCTTGGGCAGATTCTTCCCATCAGGGATGGTATCCCTCCTAACAAAGAAGAACCGTCGCTTCCAGTTCGTGTCATTCTTGGTGACCTTGAAAACAGGGTGATCCTCTCCGGCTTTCCGTTTTAACAAATATCGACAGGATCCAAACGTTGTGAGATCATACATCTCAGCCAGCTCCGCCATCCCTAAATCAGTCCCTTCCTGCTCAATGATCCTTTCAAGGGTATATAAAACCCTCCAAATCATTGGCATGGCCTGGATATAGAAGATGCCGGTGAGGGAAAAGAAGGACCGGGTGAATTGAGGAAAAGGATACGAATATCCTATTGTGAACGGAGTAACAGGAAAGGCTACCCAAGTGTCAGAGACAAAATCGCTTAAAGCAGTGGGAGTAAAAGACTTGAAGATAGCATCCGCCGGAAAACAGTGACGGATTCTATCGATGTGAGCATCGGTGAAGCAGCACCTCTCGGTGGGAGAGTCTTTAATGATCCCTTGACCTTTCAAGGGGCTGTTCTTCTTGGAATCCTTGTGAGGGGAATTCCGGAGCAACATATTCGCAGAAGAATGGAAAGAGAAAGAGAAACAGAGTAAGAGAAGGAAGAAAAGAGGAAGAATACCTGATCGATCTTCGGACGAGATTATAAAGGGAGTATCTCTTGAATTTAAATGCAAATTGATCCTAACTCTATCTCCTATTTATAATGATGATCTGCAGGGCTGTCACTTCTGTGACGTAAGAGTTGCAACGGCTAGTCCGACTTCAACGGCTAGTTATTCGATTAGCTTGTTGCAGATAAGATCAAGCAAAATATAACTCGCTTATTTACAATATAACTCCTTATATTTTAGGGGCAATTGTTAGGGCTGGATTTTTATAACATGTGATCCTTACATGTGATCCTAACCAGTGATCCTTATTTCTTTGGCAGATAGTGATCCTCAGAAGAGTTCCAGGATCAGGATCACGGACCATCATAGGGATCCTCATTCTAACAGTTGTTTTCATTGAATTTAATGTTATCTTGCAGGAATGTCTAGCAGGATCCGCTCTTAGCAACGTAAACAAGGGACGCGTCTTTACAACTTTGGCATATGCTTAATCAGAGATGAACGTTGTAAAGGATATGGGAACTCAGCATGATTTAAGGGCGATAATTAGGCTAGATTTACTTTTATTCCTAAAGGGGTAATGAGCTGATTATTAGTCTGTTTACCTAAAATAGGCCACTCACACTTGTATATATAACAATCTTCCCCATTCGGAAGACACTCGACACATTTCTCACACGCTTAGACACACGATACTATAGTGATCCTTGTACTCAGCTCATTATCATCCGAAGTTGTAACCATTATTTGTTATATTGAAGTTTGGTGATCGGTAGTTGCCATCACCCGAGGTTTTTTATGCCGGAGATCATTCATTGATCAAGGGCTTTTTCCTCGTATAAATCCTTGTGTCACTTGCATATTTCTTACCAAAGTGATCATTTACCTTTTCAACAAACCAAGCATCATTCCCCGTTTACTTAGAGTTTGGTTGCATTATCCTTGTGTGATTTTTGACCAAAACAATCATCAATACCAAACTTGGAGGCAGATTTAGCAGATTTTCCAGCGCCTACACAACCAAAATAAGATAAGTATTCTAACTAATTTAAAAATCTTACATAGAACTACTTTTTAAATGAGGATACTTAGTTGACATTGTGGCAGATGCGGAGGATACTTCCTGTGAATCTTGGGTGGCGACTTGAAAACTTCTAGTCTCAGGATCAAGCTTCTTGAAAGCTAAAACTCTCTCTTTTGCAGCAGGCGTCAACTTGAGATGAGCAACGGATATAGCTGCACAAAAAACAAAGAGAATATTAGTGATCCTCATCCTAAGGAACAAGTTTGATGGTGATCCTTCCAGGATCCTCTATCCTACCATGAGTAGCCCACTCCTTGGGCAGATCCTTCCCATTAGGGATGGTATCCCTCCTAACAAAGAAGAATCGTCGCTTCCAATTCGTGTCATTCTTGGTGACCTTAAGAACAGGGTGATCCTATCCGGCTTTCCGTTTAAACAAATATCGGCAGGATCCAAACGTTGTGAGATCATACATCTCAGCCAGCTCCGCCATTCCTAACTCAATCCCTTCCTGCTCAATGATCCTTTCAAGGGTATATAAAACCCTCCAGATCATTGGCATGGCCTGGATGTAGGAGATGCCGGTGAAAGAAAAGAAGGACTGGGTGAATTGAGGGAAAGGATAAGAATACCCTATCAAGAACGGAGTAACAGGAAAAGCTACCCAAATATCGGAGACAAGGTCACTTAAAGCGGTGGGAGTGAAAGATTTGAAAATGGCGTTCGCCGGAAAACAGTGACGAATTCTGTCAATCTGAACATCGGTGAAACAACACCTCTCATTGGGAGAATCCTTGATGATCCCTTGACCCTTCAAGGGACTATTCTTTTTAGGATCCTTATGAGGGGAGTTCCGGAGCAGCATATTTGCAGAATGTAGGAGAGAAATAGAGAAACAGAGCAAGAGAAGGAAGAAAGAAGAAAAGAGATACCTGATCGATCTTCGGACGAGATTATAAAGGGAGTTTCTCTTGAATTTAAATGCGAATTGATCCTATCTCTATCTCCTATTTATAATGATGATCTGCAGGGCTGTCACTTCTGTGACGTAAGAATCACAACGGCTAGTCCGACTTCAACGGCTAGTTATCCGATTAGCTTGTTGCAGATAAGATCAAGCAAAATATAACTCGTTTATTTACAATATAACTCCTTATATTTTGGGGGCAATTGTTAGGGCTGGATTTTTATGACATATGATCCTTACATGTGATCCTAACCAATGATCCTTATTTCATTTGACAGATGGTGATCCTCAGAAAAGTTCCAGGATCAGGATCACGGACCATCATAGGGATCCTCATACTAACAGTTGTTTTCATTGAATTTAATGTTATCTTACAGGAATGTCTAGCAGGGTCCGCTCTTAGCATCGCAAACAAGGGACGAGTCTTTACAACTTTGGCATATGCTTAATCAGAGTTGAACGTTGTAAAGGATATGGAAACTCGGCATGATTTAAGGGCGATAATTTAGGCTAGATTTACTTTTATTCCTAAAGGGGTAATGAGCTGATAGTTAGTCTATTTACCTAAAATAGGGCCACTCACACTTGTATATATAGCACTCTTCCACATTCGGAAGACACAACATTTTTTCTCACACGCTTAGACACACGATACTATAGTGATCCTTGTACTCAGCTCATTACCATCCGAAGTTGTAACCATTATTTGTTATATTTGGTGATCGGTAGTTGCCATCACCCGAGGTTTTTTATGCCGGAGATCATTCATTGATCAAGGGCTTTTTCCTCGTATAAATCCTTGTGTCACTTGCATATTTCTTACAAAAGTGATCCTTTACTTTTCAACAAACCAAGCATCATTCCCCGTTTACATAGAGTTTGGTTGCATTATCCTTGTGTGATTTTTGACCAAAACAAATCCTATGTGTTTCAAAATAATGTCTAAGCTTTGTTGATGCCATTACTAGAGCTAGTATAAGTTTTTCTAGGTGAGAATATCTAGTTTCCGCATTTAACAAACTTTTGCTAACATAATAAACAGGATACTGCTGACCTTCGTGATCCTTGACGAGTACTGCACTTACTGCATTCCCTGATACTGCCAGATACAAGGATAATGGTTCACCATCCTCAGGCTTCATCAATAGAGGTGCGGTTGAGAGATACTGCTTCAAATCCTGCAGGGCTGCTTCATGCTTCTCACCCCACTCAAACTTTTTATTCTTTTTCAGGATATCATAGAATTCTTTACACTTTTCCGAGGATCTTGATATGAATCTATTTAAGGTTGCCACTCGCCCTGTTAGCCGTTGAACATCCTTCATATTCGAGGGAGACTTTATATTCAAGATAGCTTTGATCTGCTCCGGGCTTGCCTCTATCCCTCTTTTTGTCACCATGTATCCTAAAAACTTTCCTGCCCCCACTCCAAAATGACACTTTGCAGGATTAAGTTTCATATTATACTGGTCCAGGATATCGAATGCTCCTTTAATATCCTGAAGATGATCCTCATCTTTCTTGGATTTGACCACCATATCATCAATGTATACTTCCATGGTGTCCCCCAGTTTGTCTTTAAACATCATATTCACCAATCTCTGGTACGTTGCACCTGCATTTTTTAAACCGAAAGGCATAGCAGTATAACAATAAATACCTGTTGGTGTCATGAAAGCAGTATCCTCCTGGTCCGAAGGTTCCATTTGAATCTGCTGGAATCCTGAGGACGCATCCATGAAGGTCAACATTTCATGACCGGCAGTGGCATCCACCATCGAGTCTATATGAGGCAGAGGGAATGGGTCTTTTGGACAAGCTTTGTTCAGGTCTGTGTAGTCTACACAGACTCTCCACTTCCCATTCTTCTTTTGTACCACCACCACATTTGCTAGCCATCTAGGGAATTTGACTTCTCTAATCATCCTGGACTTCAGTAATCTTTCAACTTCCTCTTGGATAATTGCATTCCGCTCAGGGGCGAATTTCCTTCTCTTTTGTTGTATAGGCTTGAACGACCTGTCAATTCCAAGCTTGTGAGTAATAATGTCTTTAGATATACCTGTCATATCCTCATGCTTCCACGCAAACGTTGACATCCTGCATTTCAAAAAGTTAATTAATTGTTCTTCAATATCCTGAGGGATATTGGTTCCCACGAGCACCGAAATATCGGGATTATCCTGGTCTAGGATAATTTTCTTCACATCCTGCTCCGGATCCTCCACGATATCCTGGGCCCGCGTCTTTAATTGCTATGCTGCACTAGGTTTGGTTGAGGATTTCATCGAATATGAGTAGCATTCTTTCGCCTCCTGCTGATCACTGTCGATCTTGACAACCCCCCAAGGGGTAGGGATCTTGATGCATTGGTGATACGTTGATGGAACGGCCTTCATATCGTGGATCCATGGTCTTCCTAGGATGATGTTATAGCAGGATAGAGAATCCATCACACAGAAACGTTGCATCTTGTTGACTCCTTCAACATATACGAGTAGCCTTATCTCTCCCACTGTGTTCCTAGCTTCTCCACTGAAACCAACGAGCACAGTAGACTTCGAAGTGATATCCATCGGAGACACATTCATTCTCTTCAGAGTCTCCAATTGTATTATGTCGACGGAGCTGCCATTATCAACCAATATCCTGCGCACAAAATGGTTAGCCACATATAATGTTATTACCAGAGCATCATGGTGAGGATCCTGGACAGTATCTCTATCCACTGCATCAAAAGTGATCACTTTTTCAGTTGTGAGCGTAGTCATCCTAATAGGTTTGTCTCCCCTCTCGGCCTTAGCTTCCTTTGCATGTCTCTTGGCCGCCGAATACGAAGTTCCGCAAATGTGGGATCCTCCTGAAATGAAGTTGATTATCTTGGCATCGGCGGGAGGTGATGCCGCTCGCTCAGGATCCTTCTCAGTATCCTGACCCTTATTCTTCTTTCTCCCTAAGAGATCTTTCAAATATCCCTTTCTTAGAAGGTAGCTGATTTCTTTCCTCAGAGCGATGCAATCCTCAGTCATATGTCCAAAATCTTCGTGGAAAGCACACCATTTTGACTTGTCTTTCCAATCTGCTTTTTGTTGATTCTTTCGAGGCCACCTGGCTTTATCTCCCAAACCCTGCATAGCATACATTAGTTCAGGTATATTAACAGAAAAACAATATTC
Source organism: Helianthus annuus (assembly GCF_002127325.2). Classification (NCBI taxonomy): domain Eukaryota; kingdom Viridiplantae; phylum Streptophyta; class Magnoliopsida; order Asterales; family Asteraceae; genus Helianthus; species Helianthus annuus. The sequence goes on from NC_035433.2 coordinate 145,480,348, forward strand.
AGATAATTCAGGATATTCTTCAGGATCCTCGTCTTCAACAGCATTCACTCTCTTGTTATCATTTCTGCCATATGGCTTAGAGCGATATGGTCTATATGAGGATTCCGATTTCCTGTTAGTCGATTCATATGTTGAGGATGCATTCATCCTTTCTTGCATTTTTCTGTCGTCCTCCAACCGAATATATCTTAGAGCCCTGTTCCGGGCTTCATCCAGGTTCCTGCATGGGTTCATTACAAGGTCTTGATAGAATTGAGAATCCTTTTGCAGCCCCATCTTGAAAGCTTGCACAGCTGTTGCAACATCAAGATGGGGAATGTCTAGTGATTCCCGGCTGAACTTGTTCACATAATCCCTAAGGGATTCCTGAGGCCCTTGTGTTATCCTGTAGAGATCACTTGTTAATTTTTCAAAGCTTCTACTACAAGAAAATTGACTATTAAATAAATTTACTAAGTGAGCAAAAGCTGTAATCGAATGTGGAGGAACATTCAAGAGCCATTTCAAAGCCGATCCTGTCAAGGTTGAACCAAAACCCTTGCACAGGCACGCTTCCTTGAGCTCCGGAGGGATAGGGTTGATCTCTATCCTTTCCCTATACTGGGCAATATGCTCTTCAGGATCCGTGGTTCCGTCGTAAAGCTTCATGTTTGGAGTCTGGAATCTTTTTGGGATTTCAGCATCACATATGGGATGCACGAACCGAGATATCCTGTGGCTATCCTGGGATACTTCAGGAATTGGCTGCACCACCCCAGGTACACTGGATATCATATCCTTTAATTTCTGAAGCTCCCTGGATAATTCTGACGTTACAGTTGTATCCTGCAGAGATCCAACACTGTTAGTGGCAATAGCATTATTATTATTTGATACGTTACCCGTTAGAGGATTTTGCCCATATCCTGAAGCATATCCTGAGTTCCTCATGGTTGATATCCTGACCGAGGAGGGTATTTCAGGAGTATGATTCTGAGGAAGGCTGGGTACAATATTCCCCTTGTTATCCTCAGTATACACAGCTGAACTAAAGTTCAACGCTCTGGGATGTAATGGAGTGACATTATCCTCAACAGATCTGCTCGAGCCAGACTTCAGGAGTTGTATTTCTCTTAAAAGCATTTGGTTCGTTTCCTGTTGCTGCCTCATTTGTTCCTGCACACTTCCAAATAAGGTTAGAATTTCATCGTTAGAAGCTAAAACAGGAGCAGATCCCTGGACACTCCGAGTAGGGATAACATCTTGAGATTGTGTAGAGGCTGGCATCCTTGGAGGAGGTGGTGGAAGCACCGAACCAACTGTTGCAGAAGTTGTAGCAGACATAGTAGAAGAGCTCATGTTTGAAAACAGAAAACCGATTAACGATTTCACAAAGATTTTTAGTAAAGAAAGCACCACTTGCCCCACGGTGGGCGCCAAATTGTTTTGGTCAAAAATTACTGAAGCAATTAAGTGATCAAATTAGTTAAGTGAGGTAGTGTGCTGAAAAATGTGTTGAAAATATGTTGGTTATGTTCTTTGGAAAAACAGTGTTCAGGATACGGCTCGGGATATTGAGCTGTATCTACGATCAAACAATGAGCAAAAAGGTAAAGTAAATGACACGAGATGTACGAGGAAAGCCCTTGATCAATCTAGACCGCCGACATAAAACCTCGGGAGCTGACAATCGCAGCTACCTGGTTCTTCTTATTGCTTTAAACTTCAGGATACAGTGCATGATATAGATCAGATCGCTAAGTGTTACAATTTGTGTGAGAGTTGCGAGAGAGCAAGTGTTAGAGTGTAGAGAGTGTGATTGTGATGTCCTATTTGATCTGATATACCCATCTATTTATAGTAACGAAATGCAAACTAAAATTCCTATAAACATGGGATGCTCCGAATATTCCAATGTGAACGTTGTAGACCGAGTAATGCGGCTTCAACGGCTTCTTTTGAACGACTTGGACCGAGTCTTCAGTAGAAAAGGTCTTCATGAACGTTGCTAGCTTCTAACCCACGTACCTGCATTTAATCTGTTAGTGATCCTGAGGATACCATTCAGGATGTTACCAATATCCTGAATCAGCATCCCGGATGTAAACAGATACAATATAAACAAGATGTATATCAAGATATTTTCCAGGATATGGGCTCAGAATTTCACCCATAACAAACATATTGTAGTTTAATACTTTATCTTAATAAGATATAACTAGTATTTTGCCCGCCGCGCGACGGGTGGAAACGTGTAGTAAGAGAACACATGATTCATAAAACGCAATGTGTAAAAGACAACTATAAAAAAGTGTAAAACATAATGCGTAAAAGACAATTATAAAAAAGTGTAAAACACAAAGGTAGACGTGAAGTGTAAAACCCAATCCCTATAAGACATTTCATAAAACACAATGCATAGGCATTTGCAAAAGTAAGAGTAGGAGTCTAGGAGTTACAATTGTAATTTTATAAAGTCGAGTGGGTGTAAAAATGGAATAATAGTGCAACGGGTAATAACGCAAAGTCTAAAACTTAAGGGAAATAGAAGTAGTAGGGTAAAAAACAGAAAGTATAAAAGTAGAGGGGTGGTGGTGGAAATATGTAAAAGTTGAGGGGTGGTGGCGGAAAAGCGTTGAGGGGAAGGGTAAAAAAGGCAAAGTGTACATGTAGAGGAGTTGTGGCAGAAATGTGTAAAAGAGGAGGGGGATGGTGAAGGAAATGTAAAAGCAGAGGGGTGGTTGTGTAAATTTTTAAAAGCTGAGGAGTAATGATAGAAAAGCAAAGTACAGAGGTGCTTATGGTAAAATTTGAAAGATAAAGATACGGTTGTGAAAATTCAAAGTAGAGAGGGTGGTTGTGACAAAGTTTAAAAGATGGAGTGTCGGTGGTATAAAAACCACCGACTTTCTTCTTTAAGATAATTAGTAATTATTAATCCTGTAGTTTAATACTTTATCTTAATAAGATATAATTAATAATCCTGGAATTTTTAATAACCATATTGTTTATTTATTTCTTATGGGGGTATTTTTGTCCTAATTATAATTGTTCATTGATTGATGAATTTAGTTTTATTTAACTTCTTAACATAGTTTACTCTTTGAAGACTAATTTTGACTAAGACTGGAAGGTATGGTTTGGCTCATCCTCACGGGGATGGGCCTCCACGTAGGCGCCACGTAGGCGACTCATGAGGGATGAGCCAAAATGAAGATGGAGGGGGATGGAGGATGGGGCCCCACAACTTATTTTTTATTGTTTAATTCATTTTAATTGTTTAATTTTTATTTCTTTAACTTTTATTTTTTATAAAAAGTATTCAACATTTAAATAAAAATACTACATAAAGGAAGATAATAAAATCCATTACATAAAATAAATAAAAATTACATAACCTAAAAAATAAAAAATTACGCTACCTAAAATTTGAAAAAAAAAGACTAGATTTAAAAATTTAAAACAAACACACTACTCGTCTTCGTCTTCGTCTTCGGCTCCGTCACCCTCCACAATGTTAACGTTGTTCCAAATATGTTCTACCAAATCTTGTTGAAGGTTTGCATGCGTGAAGTCGTTTGTTAGCGAGAACGAGTTTAAATCCTGTTGTGGGGGATCAACCGGGACAGTGTTCCCCCAAGATGCATTCTCATCATACTCACAAATCGCCCGACCTTCGTCTTCAATAATCATGTTATGGAGCAAAATGCAAGCGTACATACAAAGACGCAGCCTTTTTGGGGTGAACGCACGTGCCCGTTGTGCAACGATGGCCCATTTTTTTCGTAAGACACCAAAAGCGCGTTCGATGTCTTTTCTTGCAGCTTCTTGACGCTTGGCAAATTTTTTCCGTTTTTCGTCCTCGGGATACGGAATAGTCTTCACAATTGTAGACCAAGACGGATATATCCCGTCAGCTAGATAATACCCACGTCTATACTCAACCCCAGAAACTGTAAAACTTGTGTCCGGTCCCGTTCCATTAACGACATCGGTAAAGATGGCCGATTGGTATAACATGTTGAGGTCGTTGAGTGAACCAGGGAGACCAAAGAAAGAATGCCATATCCACAAATCTTGTGATGCCACAGCTTCAAGTATCACGGTTGGATAGCCGTGATCACCTCGCGTATATTGGCCGCGCCACGCAGTCGGGCAATTATGCCACCCCCAATGCATACAATCAATGCTACCAAGCATTCCCGGAAACCCGTGCCTTGCTTCATGCGCTTGGTACAACTGTTGAACATCATACGCGTTTGGTTTCCGCAAATATTTTTTGCTATACAGTTTCACCACATTATGGCAAAACCGATACAAACATTCCCGCGTAGTTCTTGCCGACATCTGTAAGTACTCGTCCAAAGCGTCGGCCACTGTCCCGTACGCGAGTTGTCGAATGGCCGCAGTACACTTTTGTAACGTTGTAAACCCTTCATAATTTCGAGCATCAGGACGTTGCGTGAAAAACGGGTCTAGCCCCGCCAAATCATTGGCAATCCTTGTGAATAAGCGGCGACTCATTCGGAACCTGCGTCTAAAAATGTCGGCGTTGTAAAGTGGCTCATCCGAAAAATAATCGTTCACCAATTTCTCGTGCGCTCCTGTCGTATAAAATATATAAGTACGAGATAAAAAAAATAAGGACAATGAAATTTTGTAATGAAAACCTTGGCGGTCTCTGTTAATGCGTATTCGTGTGGTAATAACATTTTCACCAATTTCTTCCTCTTCCTCTTCGTCTTCCTCTTCCTCTTCGATTAAAATCTGTCCCGCCCGTAGAACAGCGTTTGCGAAAAACATCTCCTCTTCGTCATCCGAAGACGAGGGCCACCAAGGATTAGAAGCCATTGTGGGTAAAAGGATATTTTTTTTTATAAAAGTAGGGAGAAATTGGTATAAAATTGAGAGTGTTTTGGGTTGAAAGTGGGGAAATAATATTGAAAGTGGGTGAATTTATAGGAAAAATGAATTTTTTTTTTTTTTTATTAAAAATAGAGCCGTTCAACGGCTATATGTTTTGAAAATGGGGCGGCACACCCGGCTTGTGCTCGCCGGTTGTGATGCTTGCCGGGCCAGGGGGGCGGTGTGGGGGTCCGGCGCCGGGCCAAGCCGGGCCAAGCCGGCCCCCATACCTTCCAGCCTAAGGCCTTTGGTTTTTCTTTTTTTAAAATATGCATCAAATCACGCATGGGTAATCTTTGTATTTATGCATGTTATTCTTTGTAGTTGTCCTCTTTTAACAACTTTGGATCCTTTTAGTGGTCCATTTAGGTACTTGACATCTAATGACTTTTTTCCAACATTTGAATTTTTAAATACTAAATAGATGACCCACTTTTAATTGGTTTTTTTGGAAGCAGCCAAAAATATTAAAACCTCAACTACCAAAGCTGGCGTATGAAAACGAACAGAACCAACTTCGACTTGGTCCTGACACTCTGACAGTCAACTTCGATATGTTTGGTCCTCACATCGTAGATTGGTTTTTTTTGAACGTCGACTTTCATTACGAAAAACAAGCTACTAGCAAGGAGCTAGAGCCAAACTACAAACACAAAAAACATTACACCGCAACATTACACCATTCCAAATTCTTAAATGAAGAGCGGTAATTTTAATCCAAAGGAACCCCAACGCCTTGATGTCTTCTTTGATTCGTTGATTGGTTGCTATGTACAAGGCAGCTTGATCATCACTTAGACTAACAAGCTAAGTCACTTTACACAAACATGTCATTCCAATGGATCAATATTTTACTGGAGCTAATGGGATCTAGAAACCACACCTTGTTTCTTTTGCTTTGGGACGACTTTACTACTAGCCATCATAAATACAAATATAGAGGTGAACCTTGACCCACTATTTAATTGTTTAATGATATCTGTTTTTTTTTTTTTTTTTAGGCTGGAGGGTGTGGGATGGAGCCCATAGGGGCTTTATCAAGACACGTCAGTGACATGTAGGATCCGCATCAGCCAGGGGGCTTTATAAAGCCCCCTATTAAACAAAATTAAAAAAAAGAGAAATTTACGAAAATAGCCAAGAATAAGTTTGACTTACCAAAATGGTCACCTCATGCGTCGGTGGAGCAGGGCATCACTGATTACGAGAGAGCTTATGCGTCTGCAAGGCTCATTCATGCGTCCGCAAATGTAGAAGTGACACGTGTCTCAATGACATCATGCATCCCATGCGTCCCATGCGTCCGTGACTCATAAAATTTACTTTTAGGAGATTTGAGGCATCCATGCGTCCGTGACTCATCCCATCATCCCATGCGTCCGTTTGAGGCATCCCATGCGTCCGTGACTCATCCCATGCGTCCGTGACTCATCCCATGCGTTGCCGACTCATCCCATGCGTCCGTGACTCATCCCATGCGTCCACGACTCATCCCATGCATCCCATTTTCGTACTTGCTGCTTCATCCATACACACATCCATTTAAAGAATTAAGGACGCATAAGAGGGGTGATGCCCCGTTCCAACGACGCATGAGCTTGCTATTTTGGTAAGTCAACTTTATTCTTGGCCATTTTCGTAATGTGGGCCCCACCTGCCCCCTCCCTTCTTCCTCGTTACCATGATAAAGCCCCATCAATGGCGCCCCGGTTTAACTAGCATGGTGTGGGTGGTGGCACCGAGGGGGGCACTATGGGCGGTGATGTGGTATGGTGACGCCCTCCATACCCTCCGGCCTAGAACCCAATTTGACTCGAATCGCCTATTACAGAACGTGACCCATCGGTTTTGCCACTTGTAATCTTGACATATAAGTTCCACTAGCTTTCAATGATCTAGTAAATATATTAATGAAATAAGAAGGTAAATAATTGTAATGTTTTATTGAGTGTGTTATTTCCAAACAGTGAAAATTATTAATATTATGAATTGAACAAGTACAACCCAAACCTATATCATTATTAAAAAACGATAAAATACATTAATAGATGCTCATGGTGGCACGGCACCTTAAGGACAACGAAAGACAGACAAAGCGGTCAATGAATAAAACAAAGTAGCAAGACATGGACCTTGCAACTAAATTTTGATTAATTGATACTATTTTTCAATTAATTTACAATATCTTGAAAGTGACCAATAGACAACATATGATAAAATGAACAACCAAACACCATATGTAAGACTTAACAGAAAATATCACTTAACAACTCGAAATCTCTTGAATGAATCACATAAAGTTGATCAAAACCCTTTTCTTGTTCTTTATCTTCTTCAACTTCTTGTTTTCCAATGTTTTTGCCCAACAAAATGTAACTGAAACTAGTCATGATGTCGTGCATGCCGCGCATCCTAGTATTGTTATCATTATTGGGGTACTATGTACTATGTTTTGTTTATCGTTTTTGTTACTCGCTTGCATGAAATTTTGGAACTCAGATTTCACTCTCCAAGTCCCTCAAGTGATTCCTAGGGCAAGGTCAAGGATCTCGGGGATTGACAAGAAAGCAATTGAATCTTTGCCATTTTTTAGATTCTCCTCGCTTAAGGGATTGAAAGAAGGGCTAGAATGCGTGGTGTGCTTGTCGAAGTTTGAAGATTCGGAGTTGTTAAGGATGTTGCCTAAGTGTCGGCATGCATTTCATATGAATTGCATTGATCAATGGCTAGAAAGTCACTCTACTTGTCCTCTTTGTCGGTATAAGTTTGATTTGTCGGATGTCACAAATTTCGCTTTCACAAATAGTTTAAGGTATACAGATGAGGGTTTTAATAATCTTGAAATCTTTGTTAAGAGGGAACATGATGGTTCTTCTAGGTCATCAAGGTTTAGTTTTGGGGGCAGTTTTAGGAATATTGGAAAAAGTCCTAAAGAAGATGTCTTGATTCAATATGGTGATCAAGGGTTGTTGGATAAGTTCAAACATAGGATCATCGTATCCGGCATTGTTTGCAAGAGCCGATGGAGCGATGTGAATTCCTCCGATCTAATGTTTTTGAACTCCAAGATGCTTAATGAGGCATCCAACAACCGTTTTTCGCCTTCAAGTAGCGGGAGACATGAAATAGATATTGAACAAGTAATGAAGTTTAAGGAGGATATGGAAAGAAGAAGATTGCAAGAGTTAACGTCTGGTAAAACCACTGATAGTGGCGAAACATCTGTTTCGACCTCACACTTTCCACGGTTTGTGAAAAATGAGGACTTCGAAGGTATGGAGAAGAGATCAATGTCAGAGATTACAAACGTGTCAAGATTTAAGGATACTAGAAGTTCGTATTGGGCAAGTAGTGAGAAAGATGACAGGTTACAAAGGGTTTGGTTGCCAATGGCGAAAAGAACCATTCAGTGGTTCACAAACCGCGAGAGAACTTCATTTGTGTAGAGCACTTGATCATGTTTGTACCTTGTTAAGTTGGTGTCCTAGCTGGTTTTCATTGCTCAGAATTTTAGTTTATAGGTTTAGTTCATACAATATGAAAATGAACTAAAACAAGGTAACTTGTAAAAAGAAATATATGAAAGTGGACATATTGTATTTGAAAAGATATATTGTATAAAACTTCAAAGTTAATATCACATAGCATGTGAAAAGAGTAAATTACGTTTTTGGCCCCAGTGGTTATATCACTTTTACTATATTAGCCCAAAATAAGAATTTTTAACATATCTGTCCCCATGGTTTCTATAACTAACCATTTTGGCCCCTAAGTCTAGAGATCATGGGGGCCAAATTGGTTAGTTATAGAGACCATGGGGGCTAAAATGGTTAGACTTAGGGGCCAAAATGGTTAGTTATAGAGACCATGAGGGCAGATATGTTAAAAATTCTTATTTTGGGCTAATATAGTAAAAGTGATATAACCACTGGGGCCAAAAACGTAATTTACTCCATGAAAAAATATATGCTTTTCCTACAAAAATTTTATACACACCACAGCTTATCAAATTTGTTCACAAGAATTAGAGATGTTCAAAGATATATAACCTTATCAAACTCTAAATACTAGGATTTACTCTAAAAACCCTATTATACCATATTGAATGCAATATCATATGGAAAATATCATACTTCACAGGCTTAATATGCCATAGAAAATGATGTTGTACCTTCTTAACTCTTTGATACATCACTAGATATCTCCTTTTCGATATCGAAAGAAGAATGTTCTTCAAATTTGGAATATCCTTCTCCTGGATAAAGACCGCGAACGACTCCCAATTCAAGATCTCAAAGAAAAGTGGGACGAAATTGTCGGATATAATTACAGGAACACATTCGAAAAAAATGGCCTCCACCACTCTAGGACTATTAACTTCGTAACCTTTAGCACATATACAATATTTGCTACTCTTCATGTAGTTAGCATAGCTCATCTTGTTTTCAGATTTTTGAAGCTTTCTAAAGATTTTCATGTCAGGGTCTTTGTTTTCCCAGTGTTGCAAGAGAATTGACCTCGCTTCACCGTGCATTCGGCCTGCGAAGAAAGCAAGAATCGGACGTCGAGATGGGGGTCTTCCTCCAAGTCCACGCAACGGGTTTTCAGATGAATGGACGAATGTTTCAGGGAGAGGTACGTCTTTTCCTAGCTCAAAATGTTCTTTAACATCAGAATTGCATAAAGCCCTTATGCAACTATCCATAGATCTCCTTGTTTCGTATGTAGCCTGAATAAAATTATAGTTTTCAACCTATTACAATGTGTATAAATTGCTGTAAAATAAGAAATGTATTTAAACACTTTTTTTTAATATATATAGATGATGCATTATAAAATTACAATAGGAAGCAACAAAAATTTGTTTTTATTTCTAGGTGTTTTGTAAAATTATAAGCAACTCGTTTTGATTTTTAGGGAGTCCGCTGGTCAAAGGAGCTCATGTTTTTTAGTTTTGCCATCTCAACATATTCAAGGAGTTCGTGGTATCCAAGGAGTCCGCTTACCACGTGACAGTCTAGTTCCAGATTTTTTTAGAGTCAGATATACCAGATATACCTGGGTAGCGAACTCCCTAGAAACCAAACGTTTCCAAAATCTCCTAAAATTACTTTTCATTTTTACTTGAATACCAAGAAATCTAAAAAGAGTTAAATGCCATTTTAGTCACCGTGGTTTGGGTCATTTTGCCAGTTTAGTCCAAAGGTTTGAAACGTTGCTATTTTAGTCCGAATAGTTTTAAACGTTGTCATTTCAGTCCACTAGTTTAACTTCATCCAATTTTTCTGTTAATAAGAAGGGGAATTCGGTCATTTTATATGGCCGAATTGCCCTTCTAGTTAGCAGAATTACATAAAAAATGACCGAATTGTCCTTCTAGTTAACAAAAAAAATAGATGAAGTTAACCCAGGGGACTAAAATGGTAAAGTTTGAAAATATTTGGACTAAAATGATAACGTTTCAACCTTTGGATTAAACTGGCAAAATAACCCAAACCACAGGGACTAAAATGTCATCTTACTCAATCTAAAAGATACTTTTATTTGGCTGATCATAGCAGTGATGGTTAAAAAACCTCATATTTAACTAACAACCATATATAGAATGTTGTGAGGTAACAAGATGAAAGTTGTTATTCGAGTTTAATTTATAAGATAGCATTTAACAGCCAAATTTCCATATATGTTTAGAACATGTAGGCTTACCCAATCATGGCAAGCAACAAGAAAATGATCAGACCCGTCTGTTCTATTCCAAAAATTATATCTCGTTGTGATGCGATGAACGTAGTTCTTCAAGTATTGTATCAGGTTCTTTTTACTATGAGAGCCGGGGACATATAGTTGTAATTGCAATACTCGAGAGCTAAAAGGAATGTAAAACAGATGGGCTTTTTCGGGGTTACTAGTAACAAAATGTTTGCTTTCTTTGATATTCTTCATGAACCATCCCTCGGATGCATAAACTCCTGTTAGCATAGCCTCCGGCTGGTGGAATATCGGTTTATCTCCTTCTTTGTATATGTAAACCTTAAGAGTCTTTTCCATTAATTCGTAGCTTCTGCATTATGTCCATGAATGTCAGATTAAATTTAATCTTTAGACATATACTTGTTAGTGTAGCAAGATATGACATTGATGACTTGAACAAGGGCGTAGCTTTCAAGGGGCCGGGAGGGGCGCCCGCCCCCCCAAACTTTTCACTCGGTAGTGTTATATATGTATGTTTCGTGTAGAATTTTTAGGTATATATACGTTTTCGACCCCCCGGTTTTATAAAAAAAACATTTACTTATATAGAATTTTTAGTTTCGGTGACTTCCGACCCCTAGTGGAAATTTTCAAGATTCGCCACACTGAACTTGAACAAGATAAAAAAGGGATTCTATTCACTTTCTTTGTTCGATGATACGAAGCTGAGCCAAAAGCTATCTTGGGCTAAGAGTGGAATTACAAGACCGATAAGAAGTGGACCAAATGGTCTTGACCAGCCGGATAATGCCTCAAACATCCATAGATGGTTTGGCCTAGCTGTCTGACCCAAATTCCATCATTTCGGGCTCTAGTTACATCACCGAAGATTTTTCCCCACATTTTGGAATTTCCAGTCACATTCTATTTCTGGTGTAAAACGCGTAAATTTTTTTTTTAAATGACCTCTCCGCTGTCTCTACCAACCAAGTGGGCTAGCCCCACATTAGCCGTAAATAATTGATTGCCTTAAATAACGTATTTTAATTAGTATAAAGTAAAAGGGACTATGATATAATGTTTTGTTTTCTTATTCAGTAATACAGTATTTTCTTTTGAGAAATCTCTTTGTTATCTTTTTGTGCTTTTCTCTCTACCTCATTCAATCAAGAGTTAACTGTCATTTTCGTTCTTGTGGTTTGTTCACTTTTGTCATTTTAATTAGGCCAATTTTAAAAAATGCATCAGTTTCCTCCCTGGCATATTGGAAACGTGTCACTTCAGTCCAAAAAAATTAAAACTCAGTTAAGTCAGACAGGTTAAATAAAGGGTATTATTGTCAATTCATATATTTTTATTTTCACCTTATCTTATGAATTGACAATAATACCCTTCATTTAACATGTCTGACTTAACTGGGTTTTGATTTTTGGACTGAAGTGGCACGTTTCCAGTATGTCAGGGAGGAAACCGGTGCATTTTTTTTTTAAATTGGCCTGGAATGGCAAAAGTGAACAAAACACAGAGCCGAAAATGGCAGTTAAGTCTTCAATCAATTTGTTTTCTGTTATTGTGTGTTTGTGTGATTCTTAATCATATTGCTATTTCTCTTAACATAACATAAAGTCAAGTCTTATTTACCTCTTAAACCTTGAAATGTTATGATAAAGATGATAAAGCGTGTGATCATCGTCATAGACCGGAGCATTCTCAATCAGCACTTTTGCATCTAGTAACTCTTGATCAACTGTTGAAGACCATCTCGGTTTCTACAAGATAATAGTAGTTATGTTAACTAAACAATAAAAACAATCTCATTGTTTTCACAAGAACAGTTATGAAACTCGCATACCATTGAACTAACCGAAGCACGATTATGTTGCAATACATCATGCATCTCTGCGATTGTCACTATGTCCACAAAAGGCCTCTTACCACTCTTTATCACCGGTGGAACCTTGTTCACAGATGAGTTATTTGCCAACACAAAAGAGTCTTCCGCTAACGAAGCAGCTGATTGAAATGTGTTGTTATCAAACGACATTGAGGGAGATCTTACGGTAGTACTATTAGCGTCGACTGTCATTGGTAGCGCTAAAGAAGCCAGTGAACTTCGCGGCACTTGATGGCTACGGGTAGAAAATAAGGAAAATGTTACACCACCATATAGAAAATCAAACAACTGCATCATTATAACAACTATCACAACCCAAACTAATCTGTTGGGTTTAAATATATGTTGAGTTTGATGACCCATTGATGTGAAGTAACTAAAGCTAATGAACTTCCACTTGCATAGGGGGTAAAGTTCTTTGAATATACAAGAAATGTAAAATAAATTTGAGTATATATTGAAGATTGAAAATGTATTATTTTATGGGAAATATAGTTGAAGTTTTGGGGGTTTGATCGAGGTTTTATGGTAGACGTGTTAATAGGGAAGAGGTAATGTATATTTTATTGTTAACTAGTAGATGCCCCGCCCGCGTTGCGGGGCGAGGGCCGAATAATTCTCAACCAATTAAAAAAAGACTATTATAATTTTTCTAGGAAAAAAAACGATGATAAGACCGTAGTAAACCAATTAAAAAAAAGTTTATAGTTTTGGTAAAAAAAACAAAACAACGGGAAAAATGTAATTTTTAACTGAGGGCCAAATCATAAATTTAATTCGGGGATAAATTGCAAAGTAAATGGACAAACGGGGGAGTGCGAGGAAGTTGCCGGCACGACTGTAACTTTACACTGGGGGCAAAATTGTAATGTCACCAGGAAAGCAAACAAAAACGATGGGGAAAATGTAAACTTAAGTTGAGGGTAAAATCGTAACTTGGCTGTGATAAAAAAAGCTAATGGCAAAAGTATAAATTTATACGGGGCAAAATCGTAATTTTGAACCGATGGCAAAATTGGTTTTTTTAGCCAGGAGCAAAAGCGTATTTTTTTTAAGTGGGGGCAAAAACATAACTTTGGACTGATGGCAAAATGGTAAAATTTATGAGATAAAAACTAATGGCAGAACTGTAAACTGAAACGGGTCAAAATCTTAATTTTTTACCGGGGCAAAATTGAAATATTTAGCTGAGAGCATAAGCGTAAATTTATTTTTAAGCGGGGGCGAAAACATAATTTTTAACTGATGGCAAAATCGTAATTTTAAAGAGGAATAAAATCGTAAATTTGTTGGACCAATATGGGAGTGCCAGACACCTGCCTGGCACTGTTAGAGCTGCCGCCCTTTTTGCCCAATCGAAGGGCCTCACTATTCAAGTCTGACCTTAGCCTCTTGTGATTGTAGTAGTTTAAATTTGATTGGAAAATGATGCAAGATCCTTTATATACGCTAACTATGGAAAAAATTGCAACTTGGCTTTTACTTGTTTTGTAGGGTTTTTAATATTAACTAGGCAAGTAGCAATATCATTAGACATTAGTAATTAAATTGGGTCCTAATCATTTTATATTGTTGAGATTTATTTGAGATCGAATGGATTTATTTACTATATGTTTATTTGCATACTAATCAACTATTAAATGCATTGCTATTGTTATAAAATTGATTACAGTTAGCTATTTTTGTATTTTATAGGTATTAAGGGATCAGTGGTGGAACTAGACTTGTCATAACTCAAAAATTGGTGGATGCTAAATGTTTAGTTTATTTGAGTGGAATATTTAGTATTTTATGTAGTTTTATTTTATTTGATTTCCTTATAGGAGTAGGTTATTTGTTCTCCAAGGGGTTATTAAGTATAAATAGAGATCATATGTTAATGGTTTACGTACAATCAATTTTAATCGTTCATGGCTTTATAGGTCCTGAGTTCGATTCCCACAAGGGGGTTTTCTCATATTTATTGGGTTTCCCCTAAATTGGTGTATAGACATTATGCCTAGTGGAGATGGATATGATCGAGTGGTTTCACTAGTGGCACGATGATACTCCAGTGGTCTGTCAATGATCCAAATTTTGCCGTTCAAAAAAAAAAAAAATCAATTTTAATCAAGGAGTTTTTTCTTGTTAAATCCATTATTTGATTAAGTTGAATAAGGCCTAGTTTCCAACATTAATAGATGACGATCTGACGAGCTGAAACGATGTGATTAACTAATTCGAAGATAATCTGTTTATCCTCGTATTGGTTCTATTCATCATTAGAAACCCCACTTAATTTCCTTATTAAAAATCTTAGGACTATATACCAATGTACAAATGGTGGGCTGCAATTAAATGATGTTTGGGGTGTTGGTTGGTTAGCAAATAGCAACACAAAACCGAAAAAGAAAAAAAAAAACAACTAAGGAGTATAAGAGTTAATTATGTTAACTGCTATTCAAATGGGTTATAAGTTAATTAGTTGTAATTAAGTTGGCCCAAACCTTGTTGGATATGATAAAGTCAAATTATGGGTGTAAACACACCTCAAAATACTCTAAATCAAAATTGGATTGTCAAATTGAAAGTTAATTACCTAGCTATGCGCTTTTAGTTATGTATGTTGATAATGTTAGTTTATTGGTGATAACATTTATGAAATAATTATCAAAGTACCTTGAGCTTTTATTCTAGCTTTACAAAAGACCAACTACACCATGTTCAAACGGTGTAACTTATTACAATATCATAATTAGATTCAAAAGTAGGGATGAGCATATGCCACCGAATACCGATCCCATATCGATCCCGTACCGATCCCGATCCTGATCGGTATCCCGATCGGTATCCACTTTTTGGCGTTTTCAGTATCGGTACGGTACGGTATCGGTATTATACCGATACCGACCCTCAAAATACGGTATAATACCGATACCGTACCGTACTCATACCTAACCGACATGTTTTGGTATCGGTATCGGTACCTAGTTTGGGTGAAATTCGGGATCGGTATTAGGCGGTATCGGTATCGGTTCGGTATCGGATACCGATATGCTCATCCCTATTCAAAAGCACTAAATGCTAGCAAACGAAACATCTTTCTTAGTAGACGGGATCAACTTGATAAACTCCGCCGCAGCTTTGACAGAATTGTTAGCGGCAAGGGTGATGAATGTATCCGCCTCATTGGAGTGTTCACCGCCACCCGCTAAGTCAGAAAGTGCTCTAATCACAATGAATGGCACCCTTTGTTGGTATGAAATGAGAGCCACCGCGGCACTTTCCATCTCCACGGGGCTAATGTTGAACTTGTCATAGATGAAGGTTCTATAGGCGGCGTTGTCTAGGTATATGCTAGCACTTGTTCCTCGTTCTACCGTAGTAACCTTTGGTGGGGTAGATAAGCATGTTGTTGTGTTCAAGCATCCTTCTAATGTCAACGACTATATATGGTTTATGTTGCCATAAAAGTGTGTTAGTATCTTTTAAATCAACTTTTAAACCGTCATTATTTAAATTTTAGGGGCTGTTTGTTTACCTCTTAATGAGGTTTTTAATAGTTCAGACCTCTTATTGGTTCAGACTGTTTGTTTCACGAGTAGATGTCTGAATGGTTCAGACGTTTGCCTCTGAATGGTTAACCATTATACAGAGTTTGAATGGTTAAGACCTCTAATCAGAATTGGTTAGACATTTGCCTCTGAATGGGTAAACATTATAAAGGCTCTTAATGGTTCAGACCTCGACCTCTTACTGATTCAGCACTTAACCATTCAGATGTTGCCAAACAGCCCCTTAATCATTTAAAATCTAAAATTAGGGTTTAACTACCTCTAGAGTTTTAGCTAGAGTGAAATAACTAGAGTCAACAGGTACCCAAAATGCGTGTTGTCTCTCCTCCGGTGTTCCATCAACCGGAAAAATTTCCTCCGGTTGATACCAAATGTTGTTCAATAAGTTATCAGATTCTAAATCGGTTGAATAATTTGCAATGTTTAGATAACCGATATCTCGTGTGTAGTCTCCACTGTCTTCAAGGGGTAATGTGTCATCTGGACCATTTCCATATCTCTACAATATATAACATATATTTTCCAACATGCAAATTAGATAAGTTTATTATAATCTTAATTTACTATCAATAATAATAATAATAATAATAATAATAATAATAATTATTATTATTAAAAGAAAGATTTAGGTACCATGTGGTTATTTCAAGTCAAATTCAATATATAAGACGGATTTACATCGAGATAGTTGATAATCGCACATTTTGTAAGTTACCTGCCAACTCCAAAGAGCAGAATGAGACCAATATTGAGGAATGGCAACATCTCCAATATTAAGTGAAGGGTTTGCATTTCCAGCAATTCCATAATGTACAACTCCTTCTATGTCAAACAAACTCAACAATAATTGTGTTGTAACTCCTGCATTAAGCTATTGTACATGCATGCAATTAAATATAATTAAAACCTTCATTTTGAGGTTTTTACTCTACACATTTGGTTTTTTATTGCATAACTTGTCGCTATCTCAATCACTGAATTCAAACTTTCACTTTCTTGACAGCTTTACCATAGCTCTCATAAAAATATAAACAAATAAATTTCCTATCTAATTAGCTAGCAAGAGAATAATAAATTTGTAACGAGTTACATGCGAGAAAATAACTATAGTGTTTAGTACTCTTTGAGAAAAACTCAAGGCATTTCTTTTGCGAGACGTGATAGTCCAAAATATAATAACTTAGAAAACGTTATCTCTATATATACGTACCATGCCTAAACCGGTCATAACCAAAACGACTTGTTTTTCACCAATTGATCCAAACCGAAATCTCCTTCCTACAAAAACAATACCAAATCAAATTAACAACAAACATGTTGTATGAAAAGAAGCATCAACGTTTTATCAATCGAGGCATAAGTTAAGTATGACATCATAATTCAACTTTTTCACAAGTTGACTAATTACTAAACTTGACAAGTAAGTTTTGTAATATTGAGGGTTTGGATTGAAGGGACTAGGGTGTTGGTGTTAGGTTACTAAACTTGACAAGAAAGTTTTGTAATATTGAGGTTGTGAATTTTTGATAACACGAACCTACATAAAATATGTAGGTATGCGTTTAGTCTAAACTAGTCGTATTCATATAACATGGCAGGTTCGCGGACTAACATGTTTAACCCATCTCTTATTTTTGTTTTATTTTACAGGATATTGGATTTTAATAAACTCAACTTTCATCAATTGGCCAATAACACTCCCAGCTTTCGATTTGTACACCAGCACTCCCAACTTTCAACTTATTAGCCGATAACACTCCTTAACTAACTGAACCCTAACCCAGTTAGTTTTTGCTGATGTGGCATCTGATGTGGCCCTTTTTGTTGACGTGGCGCATGACATGGCAACAGATGTGGCATTTTTTGATGATATGGCAGCTTATGTGGCAACTAACATGACATTTTTGATGATGTGGCAGCTGACATCAGCTAACTAGGTTAGGGTTCGGTTAGTTAGGGAGTGTTATTGGCCAACAAGTTGAAAGTTGAGAGTCCTGGTGTACAAATTGAAAGTTGGATGTGTTATCGGCCAATTGGTGAAAGTTGGGGCTATTTAAATCCAGTAATGTTTATGTAATAACTTAAACTATTTGTGTATTTATTAAGATAATAATATGAAACAAAGTAAATAAGCTATATTTTCACGTTAAGTGGGCTGTGTTTGTGTCAATTTGCGAATACACTTGTTGTGAACGGGTCATGTTTTGACACGATTTTCAGGATTGTAATGTGCAAACTTTTTGGTTTGTGTCGGAAACGACCTGCCAACCCACAAACACGACCCCTTGAACAACCCCCCTATATATACTCCAATACACAACCATCCATACCTTACCTTTTACAATTCATAGGAGCTACACAACCATCTATACCTTACCTTTTACAATTCATAGGAAACCTTGTAGCAAGTCAATCATAAGTGTTTATTCACTAACGTTCATCTTTTTAAAACTATATACATACCTCCAACATCGATGACGAGTTTACTAGACTTGTATTCGGGATAATTGAGAAGAGGATTCATTTCAAATAGGTTAGGGATCACAATGCCTATATATGGCCCCTTTCGATTAACCTTATCGATCAATCTTTTGGTTCCTCCAGTCACTTCACCATTGGCTTCTTGTGGCAACAAAACTATAAGCAAAACTGAAACTAAAAAGAGAAAGATATTAACGTTTCTCATCTTGCTACAGATGGATAAATGAGGACTTTGTACCTCAGGGATGAGACTGAATTGGATTTATAGAGTTTAATAAGTTGTGTGTGTGTGTGTAGATGATAAAAAAAGGAGGGGGTTCCTTCTATTAATATTTAATAATATTACACATGTTTGTTTAATGAATTATCAATCCATAAATGCATATTACGTGATACGACATATGATAAAAAAAAGGTTTAGTCTAATCGAAAATTATGGTAGAATTATTAATCAACCTAATTGAATGATCTAAACATCAATTCGCTTAAAGCAACTAGAATATGGATGATACGCGTGGGGTAATACAAATACTCTAGTGTCGATCATATACGCTTGTTCATCGAAAAATTTCATCGTTTAGTAGGTCGTCCAACAAACTAGCTAAGGTTGGAGAAAGCAATATATGATTTTAGGCATAGAAGATCAACTTAATTTGACTTTATGGCAGATTGCCATCGAAGGACTTTTTAGCGAGGAAAATACGAACAAATAAAATGTTATACTTTACCTAGGATTTTATAAAAAATGGAAAAGAAAGTTACTATAATAGAACGATATCTAGGATTTTATGAAAAATGGAAAAGAAAGTTACTAATAGAACGAAAGAAGAATTAGAGAAAAGAAAGTTTCTTTTACTACTGATCAATTTTATGTCACAAATCCTTAAAAATAGTCATGCATCATATGATAGTTTGTTTTTACCAGTTTTATTTAAATTAAATCCAAAAGCACATAAATATTCAAAACTAAATCACACATAAAAAGGTCCATAATTGAGAAATTTTTTTATAATTTTCATAAAAATGAATAGATCTTTTTAGTTATCTATATAACCTTAAATATGAAAGTGTAAGAACCATGACACTACGTCTTTCATACCCTTTTAAAATAAGATAGATAACCGTTGTCAACATATTTTATTCACTTTTCGTTAGCTGAATGTCTTTCACATCTTTCACATTAAGTGCAAACAAACGTAAGTGGTTCCAGTTATGATTATCAAAGTATAAAAAGTTGCATACTAGCTAGTTGCTGATGAGATAACCCTAGCCGACAAGATTAGCACAAACGACGATGATGAAGTTTGCTTAATTATATTTTTCACATTCGATAATCAGAGCCTTATCATCTAAAACATAAGACACAACTTACATATATAATGTTTTAGTAATCTTTATTTTGTTATTTGTGAGTTCTGGATATGTTTTAAAAAATAAGAAATGTGTGTGGTTGAAAATGTAATAAAGAATCTTGAATTGATTAATTTTAAAACCAATGAGAAACGTGTGTGGTTTAAAAATGTAATAAAGTTCATTTGAATTTCATTTATAAATTAGCAATTTCATAAGTTTTGCTAAAGATATTATGATCATTTATAGGTGGTCAAACATTTGAATATATTACCGACTAAAATGACAAATTATCCATTATCCAATATATTAAAAAATAAAGGCAATGAAAAGTAGAGGAGGACATTTATGTAATAAACAGCTGGATTAGGATCAAATACAAAGAATCCTAATTGTAAGAAAGATTTATAGAGTGACAAGTGTCCAATAACCTAAAAAAACCCACTACACAAAAAAAAAACCCACTACAAAAAAAAAAAAAAAAAAAAAATTTGCCGAGGGGGTGGGGGTTTAGGTTTTCGGGTGGTGGTGGGTGTTTAGGTTTTTTTAGATTTTTTTTTTTTTTTTGGGTTTTTGTAGGTGGGGGAGGGGGGTGGGTTTTTTGGGGTTTTTTTTTGTGAGGTATAATTTTTTTTTTCCGGGGGGAGGGTTTAGGTTTTTGGGTGGGGGGGTAGGTTTTTGGGTGGTGGTGGGGTAGGGTGGGGGTGGGTGTTTAGGTTTTTGGTGGTGATGTAGTGGGTTTAGTTTTAGGTTATTGAACACTTGTCACTCTATAAATTCTTCTTACACTTCAAACAATTAGAAGCCTTTTGTAGAATAATTTGACCCATAAACAGCTAGCCCCTTCTCCTTTCTTCAAAACATAACCCTTAATCCAAATCCACGTGAAAGACACACACAGAGGGGAGAAGAGATGGGAGACAGACGGAGAAGTCTCGGTTTCGACACGGTGGCCGCGCCGATCATGGCTCTCCGGTGTCGACATCACAGCCGGGTCCGCCGTACATGGTGGTGGGGTTATGTCGGTTCTCCGGCGTCGGCGGTGGTTCCAGGGTTTCCGGTCACCGCAACGGCGGCCAGCAGCTGTAAGTGGTTGCTAGGTTGTCGGTTGCTGTTTCTGTCGACATCAGCAGAACTCGATGACTTCAAGAAGCTCCGGCGAAACACCTAGGGTTCAGGTCCTATTCCGGCGAAGTTCCATCAAGAAGGATTAAACCCCTCTACTTTCCGATTATACAACCCGAACCAGGTGTCTGTTGCTTCAATCTTTATGTTTCAACCATGTTGGTGGGTAACAGCTAAATCTTCGTAGCTAAGGCATGAATTTGATAACCTTCTTATCTGCGCCCCTCTGGCCTTTGAGCCTTTTAAAAAGATAAACTTTATGTTAGGGTTTTTGTTCTATCTGCCAGATATTACATAGGGTGTATAATCGCTTATGGTTTTGGATTATGATGTCTGTAGTAGCCAATTGAACTCACATTTTGATGATAAGTGTTACTTTAGTTTATTTTCTAAGTTGTTTGTCACCAAAATTTTTGTGTTCAGAGATGATACAAGCATTTATTTTTATCGGTTAGGGTACGGCATTTGTGGAATAATGCTGGAAAATAATCATGCGCTCATTATTATGATGATGCTGGTCTTTGATATAGTGGAATTGATGGGTTTCACACTTTTAATTAGGTTATGACATAAAATCGGTTAACTTCTTTGTTTCTTAATCATTTCCACTATGAATAGTGTTTTTTTGCCACGTGGCAATACCTTATTGGTTGCATTCTTCCCTTTTACCCGATGTTGTTATTGTATAAATAGGTTTCGTTATGGTACTTGATGTGTTTGGGGCTTTGGCTTAGTGATTTGTTGGTTTTGTGGTGATAACTTTGACGTTGGTTCGAATCTTCACAGCCACCTTTTTCTCTACGTTGCTTCTTCCGCTTTTGAAAGCATAATGACCGCCATCTACCCTTTTTGGGAGTCGCTGGAGGTAACATCGCTCAAGTCAACAAACTCAGGTATGATTTCTGATTCATGGTTGGGTATAACTAGACCTGGCAATTCTGACCCAAACTAATATATTTGGGTCTTTTCTAAATTCCATTGGGTCAGTTTTGGCTTCCTTTTAGTGATTAGCGGGTCCAGTTGGGTCATCCCATAAACTTTCAAATGTTCTTACGGGTCAGCTGGGTTTGGGTTGTAAAAAAACGGGTTGAACGGGTTATAATAAAAAAGAGGCGGGTTAAAGTTTCTAGGGTTTTCTTTAAACGACTACGACAGAGATAGAAGGGACAATTCGTGTCCTTGATTCGTTAATCACCTAGAAGCATTCATAGTTTGTGATTCGTATTCGTGATTCGTTCTAGGGTTTTTGAAGTTGGTTGGTTCTGTGAATTTGTTGGGGGATTCGGTAAGTTCGTTTTAATTTCTTACTCTTATCAATGCAAATCAGATTGTTGAAATTAGTCAGCTTTATGATGTTTAGAATGTTATGAAATTGATTATATAGTGTTTGTTTATATAATTTTAGCTGATTTGTTGAGGAAATTGAAGAATGGATTCATGTTCGGTTTATAACTTTGGATCATTGTATTAGGTTTTGTTGTTAATCGACTGTGTTTGTGTGAAGATTTGTAATTAATCAGTAGAGACATTATGTAATTGTTGTGGATTTTAGGTCTGTGTAAAGAGTTTATTAGTTTTATGTTTCATTAACTACTGTTGTTGATGTTGTTATTAGTTTTCTGTTTCATTATGTAATTGTTTTGATGCTTTAATAGTTGAATATGGTTATACCTTACATTTGGATAATTAGAAGAGGAATTGCTACTTTTTGTTGTGTGCATCGGAATGCCAGTGTGTAGTGGTTTATATTAAAATTTATAATTATAATGGCAATTTAGGAAGATTCATAATGCAGATTATGAATCATTTTACCCATCTAAAAGAGTTTTATATTTAGAAACTGTAAGGTAGCAATTTTCTAATTCAAAACTGAAAATTTGATGTCTCTATTGTGATACACTAATATAGAGTTTAAGTAGTCATTGATTTTGTGTTTAAACTATTGATAGCCACATTTAGTTTTGGCCTACATTAAGACTTTTCTTATGGGATTTACAAGAAAACCTTTTTATTTTTGAATTGATCCGTTCCGACCTGAACCCGTATTGACCCGGCATGCCACCCGACTCAACCCACCCGTTTTGCCAGGTGTAGTATTAAATGCAATTTCATGGTGTTCTTATCAGTTCTGATTAGAGTCACATAGCCTACCCGGACCCGTTTCAACTAGAACCGACCCGGACACATTTTAACTGGACAAAATTGCCCCTTGATGTACAATCTCTTCTTTAAGAAAATCATCTTTTAACCAAACCGACCCGACCCGACTCGAAACCCGTTCTAACCCAGACCCGTTTTAACCCTAACCCGAACCCGTCCTGACCCGAACCAGCTCCGACCCGACCCGAACCTGTTTTGACCCGAACCTAAACAACCCTTATTTTAATTGACCCGTTCCAACCCGAACCCGTTCCGACCCAAACCCGCCTTGACCCATGACCCGACCCAACCCGATCCGTTTGCCAGGTCTAGGTATAACTGAGGGTAATTGGTTATTAGGGGTTTGATATTTGAATGATTGTGTCGACTACAGGTCGCCAATTGGCTTCTTTCCGATTTAACCACCACCCTCATCAGATGAACTGATCAAGGCTTGCATGTCTCAGATCTGTGTAGATCGGTAGCCACCCTCGACAACTTAGGTAACTCTGACAACAGGTTTTCCATCCTCTTTTTATTGATGCTTGACGTGATCAAAAAACAGGTAATATAATATCATCTAATAGTCCATTTGATTATGTTGAAGGTTCGTTTTGATTCAACAATACTAGGTGTGTAAACTGGAGATCAAATCAATCGACTAAGCTCTTATATTTTTCGTTTCCATTGCAATTTTAGGATAATATAAAAACCTTGTGGCAGTGATAATTCTGGAATTGCGTGATCTGATACTCAATACCTGATTATGAATATTGATGTTTCAGAACTACGCATCAAAGAAATTAAAGGACTTCCATGCTGCCTAATCCAAGGAAAACGGCTTCGCGCGATTCTTTATCCGGAGAAGACCCAACACCTTGACTTCATCAATAACACAAGCGTGAATCCCCTTCTTTTTATTGAAGATAGCATTTTTCCTGGCTCTCCAAATAGCCCAGCAAGTAATTATCATACCTAAATGCACCAATATGTATAGTTCAGTTTTACTTTGTATTTTTATAGAACCCATCTGTATAGTTCGGTTTTACTTTGTAAATTAAACATTGCTATGGTTGTGAGAAATAAAACTGACTCTCTTGCGCAACGCGCGTTGGCAATAATCCTATTTAACTATAAAAATGTAAGGAGTTAATTACGTTTTTCGTTCATGTGGTTTGTCAAAAATAACTATTTCAGTCTATGTAGTCATTTCAAGTAAACTAACAAAATAACTGGATGGTGCTAGTAAAGATGGACTGTAATAGTTACGAAAGTGAAACCATAGGTACTGTTTTGCCAATTTTTAAACTAAGGAATTGAAATAATGATTTTTAAGGGGAGTGGGGTGGTCACTAGTGATAGAATTCCATCACTCACAAGCATCCAATCAACTCCTGCCATGTCATCAGCCACTATTCTATCACTCACAAGCATTTTTGTAATGGCGGTGGTCACCAGTGATAGAATTCTATCACTCACAATTTTTTTTAATTTTTATTTTAAAATTAGAAATTAACAATAAAACACTAAAATTATAAATTGCATTAAAATTAAAACATACTAGTTCAATTTAACATACTAGAAATATTTTAGGCTACAATTTAAAAAAAAATACTAAAAAAACTCTACTCCTCGTCCGACTCATGAAACTCCAAACCTAAAGAACTTACTAGTTCGATTAAATCGTATCTCAACTGAAAGTGAGTTTCTTCATCACGCAATTCTTGTTGGATATTTTGTGGAACTTGAACTTGTGTAGGGGGATCCGGCACCCAATCCGGAGATATTGCGCATCCGTCTTCTTTGATTATCATATTGTGCAATATGATACATGCATATACTATGCTATGTATTGCTTTCTTGTTCATCGCACGAACCAGTCGGTGTAGTATACCCCATCTACCCTTTAAAACACCAAAAGCCCTCTCAACATCTTTTCTTGCCGATTCTTGCAATTTTTTGAACACGATTTCTTTAGCCTCGACAGGAAATGAGGGAGCTTTCACAAAAACAGACTATGATAGGTAGATACCATCCACAAGAAAAAAGCCTCGTCTGTAATATCGTCCGTTAACATAGAATGGAGAGGAAGGTGCGGTACCATCCATTACGGTTTGAAACAACGGCGACGTGTGCAACACATTGATGTCGTTGTTTGAATCTGGAACACCGAAATATAAATGCCAAATCCATAAATCATTCGACGCCACCGCTTCTAGTATGATGGTTGGTCTTTTGATGTCACCCCTAACATACGCCCCTCGCAACTCTCTTGGACAATTTTTCCACTCGATATGTGTACAATCGATGCTACCGAGCATCCCTGGAAAATGCCATCTAGCCTCATGTGCGGCGTAAATACGTGAGATGTCGTGGCTCGTCGGTTTACGTAAAAACTCTTTACCATACAACTTAATGACCGCGTTGCAAAAAAATTGCAGTCATTCACGGGAAGTTCTGGACGCCATAGCTAGGTATTCATCATATTGATCGGGAGGGTTACCTGTCGCTAGTTGGCGAATGGCGGACGTGCATTTTTGTATCGCCGTGAAACTTGGTTTACCCCTCGCATCGTAACCTTCTTGAAACCATTCCTCGCTTGCTTCGATGTCTCCAACAATCTTTAAAAATAATTCTTTGGGTAAACGAAACCGATTCTTAAACGTTTCGGCATTGTAGAGCGGATTCTTCACAAAATAATCGTTCATTAACACTTCATTGGCACGTATACGATCACGGTCTACCATCTTCTTCTTTGGGCGGGACAAACTAGTATCAAGTTCGTTATACACCGACACAAAATATTTTAGCGTCTCGTTGTCGGAAGACGACTCGGTATCGCTATCGCTAGACATCGGAAACGTTGAATCCATAGGGAGCTCCATTTGAGAAAGATGTAGATTGTGTGAAATGTGTTTATGTTTTGGTGTGTGTGAAATGGTTAAAAATGGAGATATATATAGATAAAAGGTTTAAAGGTTTTTTTTATTAAACTTTACTGTTGAATAACGGTCAAAAATGGAGCAACGTTCAAATTCGTTCAATATTTAACGCGTGATATTATCAACGCGTTACAATTTCAACGCGTTAAACAAAGGGGTGGCGGCGGTGTGCAAAAAAAATAACGAGTGATAGGGTGACCATTACGGACCATCTCCACTTCCTTAACAAATCATAGGTACGAAAAACGTAATTAACTCAAATGTAAGAATTTTAATTTTTAAAGAGTTTTATAGTTACTAAATATAAAATTGTAAATGAACGCTTCCACCTACAGAAAACTTTAAAGAGGAGGCTGAAAACAGTACACAACTACTTTATTTTTATTTATTAATTTATTAATATAAAAATTTTCGGCTCATTTCTCGTACTACTATTTTTCATTTCGTTTTTACATTTTTCTCTTTATTATTTCAAGCTTGTACTAACACAGTAGCATGCATAAAACTTTCGACAAAAATAAAAGAGTTAATTAGATAATTAGTACTTGTGGTTTACACAAAATAACATACTTAGATAATAATAGTTTAAAATCACCTTCTCGGGTATTAACTTTTCATTTTGTAGGGTTTGCAGGTATTGACGTTAATTGTTTGTTAAACTATTAGTATCTAAATATGTTATTATATGCAAACCAAAGAGACTAACTATGTTAATACCCAAGAAAACTACAAGAAAAAAACCTTACAGGGAAGACATTTTTTTAGCTTATATGGAGGACATGTTGTCTCTATAGTTCTTTTTCACCTATAGAGACGACATATCGTCTTTATAAAATTTGTCTCTACAAGCTCGTTTCTATAGGCCACAAAAGTCGTCCCTATAAATGTCGTTGCTATAGAAGAGTTTGTAGAGACAACATGTCCTCCCTACAGGTTTGTGAAAAAAAAATAAAAATTAAACTTAATATTTACTAAATAAATTAGAAATATTTGTTCTAATATTTTTTAAACCAATTTAAAGACGATATGTTGTCTCTATAGGTTCTCTTTAAAAAAATTAAAAAAAAACATTTAAGCCCTATAGAGACGACTTGTCGTTTCTATATTTTTCTTTATAAAAGAATAAAAATACTATTTTCACCTATAGAGACGACATGTCGTCACTATAGGTCTTTTTAAAAAATAAAAATAAAAACATATAAGCCATATAGAAATGACTTATTATTTCTACAGGTTTTTCTTTATAAAAAATAAAAAAAGGGTAAATTACACTTTTCGTCCTTTAAGTTTGTAGCGGGTTGCAATGGATGACTTTTAACTTCAATAATTATAGACACAGTCCTTTATTTGTAAAACTAATTACACCTTACGTCCTTTGACCCCAACCACATCATATTCAACCTACTCCGGCGAACTCAGCCAGTAACCCGACGACCAACGTCATCTCTAGCGGCGATTGAAGGCGGTGGATGGTGTTGTTCATAAGCTGAAACAACCGCATCTCCGGAGGTGGCTGGTGTTGTTCATAAACTGAAACAACCGCATCTCCGGCGGTGGCTTGGTTTAGATCTGGCAGTAGGTCGGTCGATTGAAGGCGGTGACTGGTGTGATTCATAAACTGAAACAACCGCATCTCTGGCGGCGGCTTGGTTTAGATCTGGCATTAGGTTGGTCGACGATGGAGATAAACTTGTAAACGGTTTCCGGCTAACCCAAGTAAGTCTATGGGACTTTGGTTTTGGTTAAATTCATGAGTTTTGCTTCTTTGTTGTTGGATTTTACTAATTTTAGTTAGGACATAAAAGTGCTCCTGATCAATTTTGCTTCTTGCATTGTTACTGTTAGGGCTTACTGTGTTTTTATGAATTTGGTTTGCTAACAATTAACAAAGAGATTTTACTCACTTGTAGTTGAAAGGGTGGTGCTATGGTAGTGTTGGAGGGTGCTAGAGAGAAAAAGTTGGAAAGTTGATTTAGGGCCAAATCTTAAGCCAGTGATTACTGGCGAAAGTGGTGGTGTTATGGCGTAGAACAATAACTACCATGATTATGGTGGTTTGTCGGAGTTTTGAAGTGGTGGTGGTTGATGGTGGTGAGGGCAAGTGGAGAAGAAGAACAATAAAAAAGGATATGATTGTAATTTGTATTCTTTTAAATAAAAGGGTGACACAAAATTACTGAAATACCCTCACCTTGCACATGTCATATCTAACTTAAAATTTTAACCAGGTTATGGATAAAGGATGTAAAGTGTAACTGGTTTTAGAAATAAAGGACTGTGTCTGTAATTATTGAAGTTAAAAGTCATCCATTGCAACCTGCTACAAACATAAAAAACGAAAAGTGTAATTTACCCTAAAAAAAGATTTTCACCTATAGAGACGACCTGTTGTATCTATAGGTTGGACGACTTGTCGTTTCTATAGGTTTATCTTTATAAAGTAAAAAAATATTTTCACGTATAGAGACTACTTGTTGTCTTTATAGGTTTTTCAAAAAAAAATTCATCTATTGAGACGACTTGTTGTCTTTATAGGTTTTTCAAAAAAAAAAAAAAATCATTTATTGAGATGACTTGTTGTCTCTATATGTTTTTAAAAGAAAAAAAAAGAAAAAAAAATCACCTATTGAGACGACTTGTTGTCTCTATAGGTTTTTAAAAATTTTGTCGTCTCTATAGGTTTAAATATATATTTTTTAGTTAAAAAACAAGAATAAATTAATAATCTTAATTGGATCTATAGGGACGACATGTCATCTTTATATGCGAATAACTTTTTTTTATTTTTAGTTATTTATTAACGAAAACTAAAAAACAAAACAAAATTATGTTTTCCTATAGAGACGACATATCGTCTCTATATGTTAGACCTTTTTTTTCAAGAATAGATTTGGAATAGTGGGAAATTTTGCCGCCTAAATTAAAATTATGTTTGACTAGTCAAACTTTTTAGAGACAACATGTCGTCTCTACAAGTTAAACTTTATTTTTTGGTTTTATTTTAATTTTCATACATAATGATCATTAGTAAATTAAATTAAAAGAAAAATATTTAAAGTTATAGAGACAACATGTCGTCTCTATGAGTTAAAACGTTTTTTTTTTAAGTTTCCAATTCAACAAACTAGAGAATAAAAAAAGCAAAAAAAAAATTATTTTCACCTTATAGAGAGGATATGACGTCCCTATAAGGTAACCTATTTTAAAAGACACGAAAACCCTAATCAAACGACATGCCGTCTCTATAGGGTGATCTATAGAGAGGACCTGTGTTGTCCCTAGGTGTCGTCCCTATAGGGGTTTTTTCTTGTAGTGGAAGTTAATACCCTAAAAGGTGATTTAAAACTATTAATACCTATGTATGTTAGTTTGTGCAAACCACATGGACTAACTATGTAATTAACTAAAAAAATAAAAGAAAAATTACAAGTTTTGTCCTTTATCTTTATATCACTTTTCAGGCGGTGTCCTTTTTAACGAATGTTGACAGGCGGTATCCTTTACTAGGTATTTTGTTGCAAGTTTAGTCCTTTACACCCAACCCAGTTAAAAAACCCTGTTAATTGTTGGGTGTAAAGGACTAAACTTGCAACAAAATATCTAGGTAAAGGACTAAACTTGCAAAAAGATACCTAGTAAAGGACACCGCCTGTCAACAATTAACAGGGTATTTTAACTGGGTTGGGTGTAAAGGACTAAACTTGCAACAAAATACCTAGTAAAGGACACCGTCTGTCAACATTCATTAAAAAGGATACCGCCTGAAAAGTGGTATAAAGATAAAAGACAAAACTTGTAATTTTTCCAAAAATAAAAGGTTAAACAGTAAACAACTTTATGACTAGTGATTACTGATGGAGGTGAAAGAAAAGAAAGGATTATGCCAATAATAATATTACGAGGATACGAAAAAGAAATAAAAAGGTTAGCAAGGGTTATCTCCTAAACTTGTCTCTAAAATCCAAAGTAAATGTATATCTTAGATTAGTTTTGTTAGACCATGTGTAGTGGGGCATTATGGGGCATTATGGGGGCATTATAACAAAAAAAAACGCCCACTCTTCCATTACATAGGGCATTATGGGGCATTATGGGGGAAAAAAATTTGCTTGGGCATTATAATTATAACGCCATTTTGCACTTGTTAGAGGTATGACTTGAGTTGACCCACCAATGAGAAATCACTTTGTTTTTTTGTTTTTTTTTTTTAAGGATTGAAAGGGGCATTATCCCCACTACACCACTTTATGCTATAATGCCCCATGCTGACTGGGTTGCCACGTGTCGGATAATGCCCCATGGTGGGGGCATTATAACAAGTTACCACTACACATGGTCTTACACAATACAATAAACATTCAAACAAAAATGAACATATAATATGATAAATACCCATGACATTATAGCCTGGTGGTATCTTGGAAGTGGGATAAGACTTAAGACCATTAGGTCATGGGTTCGATTTCCACAAAGGGGGTTTTCCCATATTTATTGGGTTTCCTCCTTAATTAGTGTATAGGCATTATTGCCTAGTGGAGATGGATATGATCGGGTAGTTCTGCTGGTGGCACTACAGTGGTCCGTCAGTGATCCAAATTTACCGTTCAAAAAAAAATATGATAAATTGTCTGTCATTCTCAAAATTTAATAAACAATGGGTATACGTGATAGGCATGCAAAAGTCTTAATCATTACACTTAATTTAATAATTAGGTTTTAGCTGCATTTAAATATATGATGATTATTCTTAATTATTAAGTTTTGGTTGATGACTTGCACAGTTTTGACTCTAGGGTATAGGTTTTGCTAGATGACAAACTTCTTTAACCACAAACTTATTGATTAATACATGAATACGATACTCAGACCTAAACTTATTTATTTATTTTTCAAAACAAGGCCGATAACAAATGTAGGAAAAACGTTGATAAATTTTGGATGTGTTTCTATGTTGTTTTAAAAATTATCCTTTAAAATTTTTTTTTTTCGCAAAAGTAAGAAATTTTATAATGATGGAAACGACATGAGTACTATGCTACAATTACTATTTTGGGAAGTTCTGGTAACACTTTGGAGAAATTATTAAGATTAAATAGAATATTAATACAGAAGGTTACTATAAAGCATGTGTGCTACAATCAATAGAAGGGTAATTGTGAAGATTTACTCTTGAGATGTCGAGTATGAGGACGGCGAATCACGAGTCAAGTAAAATCTAAAGGGTCTAAAAATCATGATAGAGAATTGATTCAACTCGTATCATGAATCGAGTTAGAAGTTGACACGAGAGACAATATCAAGTAGATCTACGGGCTTTACTATATCAGTTATTGATAACTGTAAATAAATAAGAAGTGATTTTTTTCCATTCTAAAAAAATGACGAGGCTAGAGTGAGATGAAGTAAACATAGCTACAACCCACAACTCATAGTAAATCTAAGTAAAACATGATGAAAACTGGTTGCTGTGATCAAACCTGTAGAGAATTCGATTCAACATTTGTCAATGAAAAGTCGAGACGACACAAGATTTTGGGGGCATGGAGATTACAAGCATGAATCAAGATTGTATATATGATGATACCTAAATTTAGCCATTTATGTATCATGTTGCACACGTAAAATATCTTTGTGTGTGTATTTTATATAAGTAGAGATACCGTATATTTTTAGGAGACAGATATGGACGTTGCAAACAGAAAAAAAAGAAGAAGTTATTTTAATGTTTAACCCATTGGATTTTGGAAATGTTATGATTAAAACTCCAGCCCAAACATTTCCAAGTTACATTGTAAACTGAGAAGCCCATTAAGATTTTTGATCTACCTAAATAACTCATTATAAATTAAAACTTAGAATCCCAACTCGGACTTATTATCCTAAATTTCAATTTATTTATTTTTTAGTGCTCACTATACATCTCACTAAAGTCTACTCCTGAAACCCAACTAATGCCTACTTTATAAACTTAAACCTACATCACTTTAACGGAGATAAACAACTGGTGGCACTAGACCAAGGCTGTCGGCAAATTCCAATGTATGTGACTCCCTTTCTCCAAGTTGACCAAACCGACACCACGTGCCTCCAGTGGCGGACCTAGGTGATGGGTTGGGTGGGCGGTAGGGGTGTGAATTTCTGACACGACCCGAAAACCCGACACAAAGCTAACACGAAATTCGCGAGTTTAGGTTTAGCCTAAACGGGTTCGGGTCAGTTTCAGGTTAAACCTGCGAACCCATTTAGGTTAACAGGTCAGATTCGGGTCAACCTGGTCGGGTTGGCAGGTTGACCCGTTTAACACATTTTATGCTATACTATATTTTTTACAATATATTTTATATCATAAATTAAATAGGGTGTGTATTTTACGCCATGATTATAACTTAAAAAAGAGAAATTAACATAGATTTTATAATTTAAATAGGATATTATTATATACATTTGTGTTTTTCTTAAGTAAATTTTAATTTTAAGTAAATTTTAATTCGGGTTTGTGTAAAATTTTCAGGTTCGGGTCGGGTTGAACCCGTCAACCCGCGAACACGACCCGTTTAGGACCCCTAGTGGGCAGGTGTGCCCCCTTGAAAAAAAATAGTGTATTTTGTAGGCAAAAATCTCGATCGTACCTCTTGAAAGGTTAGTTAAACCCCTCGTTCACACCCAAAGAAAATAATTCCTTAGTTCGTAACTACCAGTCTTTATGCTGTAATGTATATACTAATTTAGACTAAATGTAAGCACTGATAAACAACAAAATAAGGACCGCCAACTTGGAGAAGTCATTTCACCATTTAATTTAAATCTAAATAAACATCAAATCATCACAATATAGAAACACATAAATCACAGAAATCTTGAGTCAAATCCGTCAATTTTGGTGATCCGACGCAACCAGTAAGAACAATTTTCTCCCACGAACACACAAAATATGATCCCCTAATCATCTATTTATATGTATACTAATAGATAAATCCTAGTCTAGCACGTAGAAAATTAAACTAAACTGACAAACATATAAATATAGTTGATGATATATTTTCAATCTCTTATATGAGTTTCAACTTAGTTGTCACATAATGATCTACACTTTGGATAATCAAATAAAAAAAGGTAATGACATACAAAGAAGTAATTGACTTTTACATCCAAAAACTCTTAAGATGTCCAAAAAGACCATATTTTTTATGAATGCAATCATTTTATGGTCCAACCCAATGTTTATGGGCTTTAGGTTTTTAGGGATTCTATTGTACTGGTTTATATATACGATGTATATGTCAGATAAATGGTATGATTGAACCAGTTTCTCTCTATTTCTCTCTTGTTTTATCACACGTTATCAGCACATCGCTCTCCAAAATTCCATAATTTTGTAACCGAATTTCCATTCATTTTCTTTATCTTTTCACCCTTCTGATTTGTCATGATTTCAATAACCCAACCTGAACCATCTTTTCATTTGAGGGAGATAGAAGGTGAATACACGAAGTGAAATAGAGAAAATTATCAAGCTAATTATTGAACAACCGGCTTCTCTGTTGCATTTTTTTGTCCCCACAAACGATGACCATGGCCACCGAACCACGTCACCGGTCGCATTCGGAAACATGATCGCTGTGTTTGAGAACCCGACGGTGGCATAATTCATGAATGCTGGATTGATGTGCGTATAAACACATCCGACTGAGAATCGGATATCGATCAAGAGCCGTATACAACAATTGAGGTAACATATCGAACCAACTTCTGTGATTTATTGCACAATACGTATATTATACATATATAGATATACATTATATAGATTATTCGGTATGGTTCTGTAAATTGATTTTTAGTTTCCGGCCAATAGTATTATGTAAATTAGAAACTAAAAATAAAGAAGATGAATACAAAGCTAATATACCCAGAAATTAGCCCTATCAAATATCCACATATAATTTTTTAGTAGATGAACAAATAAAGTAGAAAGTGTTATTTTTACATTATGTGATGTAGTCTAAAAAAAGAATTATCTTTTCCGGCAACCGAAAATCGTTTCCGGAGAAAATGACCGTAACCCATTGGAATCTGTTAGTTGGCCGAATTTGGTGGAATTGTAGGTCAAGGAGTTGTTATGGTCAAAGCCCAACAACCGTTTTACTCGGTCAAAAAATTCAACCAAGTCATTAATTATCCCAATCAATTTAAAATTTGTTTCAAGCTCAAACTTTTATCATTAAGTTCTTAACCTTCTAGATTAAAAAGGAATTAATACATATCAAAAGTGTTAAAATAATAATAAATGATATATCCATGAAAAGTATGGTGTTTTGTCAATTGGGTTTTATAAACTATTTTTATATATAATTGATAAACACATTAAAGTAAATAAATCATAAAGTTAATTTTTTTGGGTTCTCTACATTGTAAGATCTGTTATCGATCATTATGATTATTTTATTTTTTACTGCGCAATGATATAGGTTGTGGCATTTAGCACAAATAAATTGGTCTTAAGCTAGTTAAGTAAATAAGTTAATTATAATGAATCGTAAGTTTTTGATCATTCAATTTGTTACGTTACTCTGCATTGTCAACATATTAGTTGTATGATTATTCTTATCGTTTTTGAATAGCTGCAAAACAAATATTGATAGATATTAATATAGACAATAGTTCACACAAAAAAATATATGAAAAATAGGTAGTGGTCACTTTTAATTCGAATTTTAAGAAAAATGTTCAAAATTCGAATTTTTAAGAAAAATGTTCAAAAGATCCTTCTTTTGATCATAGCACCTGTATACAAAAAAATTGAATTTCACATGAATCCTAAATCATTGTTGGTATCCGAAGTTTTCTCAAATGTATACAAAGTCATGTTTCGTTTCCATGACGTTCTTTTTTAATGTTAAATTCAAACTTGAGTTCATCACACTCGACATCATCTTCGGATAACATATAGCCTAGTGGTGGAAAACCTTTTGACTAGTTCATGATTTCCCTCCAAACAAAGGTTAAAACTATAATATTTCTCCTCTGTGACATATTTTGGATGTGTGAAGGTACTCGATCAACATGTTTGACCACCAGAAGTTAGTCATCTACTAAAAAGCTTGCTATAAATTTTCTTGACATGCTCCTATTGCAGCAATACCGAAAATGTGTTTTCACAAAATACTCGATGGTTATATCACATCTTTTAAATTACAAATCAAAATATCAAGCTAATATTTATATACCTTTCAATTCAATCTGACTAACACGTGCTAGCTCATTCCCTGAGGTAAATGTTATAATTGGTTAATGTTGTCGGAGGAGAAAAAGGATTATTTGGCCATACTAAAGGCCACACGTGTGGATGATCATGGTAATATAAAAAAATGATATCAATGGCTCAAACAAACTTAACATGAGTCAGTCACTAAGACGCAGGTACGAGAAGGGGAAATATAAACATTCGCTTCAAATGTGGATACAAAAAAAAAAGAAAAAAAACCCCTTGACATAATTATGTGAATGCATGCATTATACATATGTGTATCTAGAAGCTCCAGTAGAGCAATCACAAATTGAGATGGCAAACGTCCGATATACAACAACACAATTAACATTATCACAAAACATAAGAAATATTTTTACCAGTTGAAAGTGTCTCGGTAGAGACACTATTGATTTTTTTAAGTTTTAACTATTTTTGGATAAAAAGTCATCACTTTGGAATGATGTCAAAGAAAAATGATACCAAATATGAAATATCTACAATATATCATATAGCAAATATGGCCAGAAGACTATATTAGAAGTTACTAGAATGATACATTATATCCACAATATTTCATTAAATCAAATATGGTGAGTAACCAGAAGTTACTAGAAAAATTATACGTTTACCACGTGACATGACTAAATAGGTCATCAACATAGCATCACGATATGCAAAATAATTAAAAGTGCTAACTAGCACTACTAAGTAATCTAACAGCCTTACTACCAAAACACTTATTATGTATGCAATGAATTTTCTTAGCGAATCAATCTTTCAGCCATCCAAAAAGAAATTCCTACTAACTATCCCACTTATATGTGGACCATGTAAATTATCATTGGTCTTAAGTGATGCATCCATATTTTAGCATTCTTTTAAGTGTATATGGTTGAAAAGGGATTTTGCCCGACAGTATAAAACGTTGATCTTTGATATTGTTTAATGTTGAACTTTGATAAACAATTGTAGAGACCATTGTTGGGAACAATATGAAATATATAGTCGAGATAAATTTTCATATTTACCGACAATCTAATCAATTCAAAACCAACTACTAATCATAAATACTCCCCACAACAATTGGTCTCTTGAAGAGAACCAAAAGTTATTTTGGTTATGCGATATATGTAAGTACCAAAATGGACATGTTTACCACATCTATACTGACTATCCATTTAAGAAACCAATATTTCCAGTCTTAGGGGAAGACAAGATAAGGAAAATAAAAGACTGGTAATACAACTAAACAGAGAATGCATTATATTAAATCTCGACCCCAAAAGTGGTCAATGTTAATTTGAAGTCTAAAAGGGCATGACTTTTCAAATAATAGCAAATAAAATACCAGATGCATTCATAAACACAAATAGATTGGCAAAAGTCACGTATACCAGCACTAAATTCACCTGCCCGAAATAAAGTAATCACAAAATGATTACCGTATCAAGAAAATGTGGGAGGTAAATCGGTTCCAAAAGACAAAACCCACAAATACAAAAAGAGCAAAGTAATACAGTTGGTGCAACCAGCAGAGGTTGCATAGGATACCCCAGAAGTGGTAGAATACAATACCCGATAAGTGGTTGAATACAAAACCCAAGAAAGGGTTGCATACGAAAACCTTAAAATAGGTTATTGTTAAAATCCTAGAGGAGATAGTGAAATTCTGCTATAGGATAATGGAGTTCCAGAAGAGACTCGGTTACCAAACAAGTATGAGTTCTCAACGATTTATGTACAAATATATATATATAATATGGAACCGTAATGAAACACGTGTAAAATGATACATTTGAATATGCTATAGCAATAGATGAAATCGGCGAAAAAGATTACGTATATGGAAACTGTGCAAGAGTGTATGCACATAAATAGCCAAAATGGCTAGATGACTTAAATGCCAATTAAATTCGCTCGATAAACTAAATGTTTTCGAACTAGCAGTTCGAACACCCATAGACGTCAAACCAGTAGGTTATAAATGGGTGTCTTTAAATAAAAAGGAACGTAAAGAATGAGTTTTGCGATGTAAGGCATGATTTTTAACATAAAGATTTTTTTCCCAAATCCTAGTAGTTGATTATGTGGAAACGTATACCCCTGTAGTGGATGCGATAATCTTTAGATGTTTAATAGGCCTCACAATCTCAGAATGACTTCAAATAAAACTTATGGATGTCGTCACTGTATACATGTACGAGACAATTACAAATGACATCTGCGTAAAATCCCTGAAGAATTAAAAATGCTCTAATCATTATTTAACAATAACCCCATATGCATTATATAAATCTTAAAGGGACTGGTCCTATGTGGTATAATTGACTTGGTTGATACTTTGAAAAGAGGGGGTATAAGTTTGATAAAATGAGCTATATATACTTATCAAGATTTCACTCTTAGTGTTCAATGTAATTGGAGTTTATAGTAATGTCGTAAACACTATCGAAAGGAACTGTCAAACTATAAAGTGAAAATTCTGAAAAGATCTTTATACAGTGTAGTTATTCTCGACCCACAGTTCTAGTATATCGCAGTTCGAATATATATGTACTATTTTTGCTTATCCATCAAACTACATCCATAAGATGTTATATGGATAAAATTCATTTGTTGAGTATTGATGTGTGTAAAATGCAACATATAAAACACATCAATTAAGGCATAAAACTAACCCTTTTTAAGTACTAATGTTGGAAAAAGAGTGTTTTTGTCTTCCTTTTGTATTTTCAGGATGAAATGAGCTCAAAATCACAAAAGAAGCAAAAAGACCACTAATTCTACCATAAATACAAGAAAAGGAACAAAAGTAAACTGCCCGGACCCTCAACGGCACCTCCCAAGACAAAGAGAAAAGAACAGAGTCTGAACACGCCCCGTGTCCAGTGAACACGGGGGCGTGCCCAGGAAGCAGCAGAAAAGACAAACCAGTAGAAGCTTCCATTGCTCACCACGGGGCCGTGCCCAGCGGGCACGGGGGCGTGTTGAAAGTACAGCAGGCGCATTAATTGTAATTCGCAATTACAATTAATGAAGAGAGAGAATGTCAGACGGGCACGGGGCCGTGTCCAGCGGACACGGGGCCGTGTCCAGCGTTCTGTTCAGCCTATAAATAGAGGAGCTTGGTTTCATTCTCTCTCATCCCTTGGCACACCACCTCTCTCACACTTCATCCACCACCCATCACCACCATAACACCATCATCCACCACCATCATCCATTGTCCATCATAGAGTGTGTGAGTCGTCTCGGGATCCAAGATTGATCGTAAGAGTTCTTGACAATCAAGGCCATGTTTGCCTAAGTCTCTTACATCACTTGGTGAAGACAAGTGTTTAGTATAATACTTTTTATTTTTAATCTTTTGCACTTTTTATTTGGTTTTGTATTAATGACTTTAATAACTAGTTACTTATGTTGAAGGTGATCTTTCCTTATCGTTTGTCCGTGGTGTCTTGGCGTTATTTTACTGTCTATATAAAATAAAAGATTTTCACCATTCATATCTCCACGGTCTATATGGAGGTATGTTGGCTACCTGGTCGGGGGTTAAGGGAACGGTTTGGTAAGGGTCTTGCCCTTGTTCAGCGTTTAGAGGTCCTGCTTGGGACCTGGGTCAAATTTAGTAGGATCTCCTTCAATGCCCATAGGTATTGGATGGCGGGGATCCAAACTCTTTGACCCCCTCATAAGCTAACTACTATTAATACTATAACCCGGCTATTTAGGACTGTATCCCTGCTGACTCAGACTACTTAGCCGAGGGTAACGTCACCGCCAAAAGCGGGGCCTACCATAATTTGCATTAATAACTTAATTCATTATCTTTCAATAATCCGACCCTTTAGGATTGTATCCTTGCTGACTCAAACTACTGGGTTGAGGGTAACGTCGCCTTCAAAAGAGGGGCCTACTACAATAACTAAGATAATCTCTTAAACAAGTGCAAAAGTGCGAAAATAATCAAAGGTTATACTAATACACGTGTCGGATCCAAGTGATTCATCTTGTCTATCTGTTTTTATTTTATTTTCTTTTTCAGCATTTAGTTAGTTTTTATTTTTCTTAGTTTAAAATATTTTTCTAACTTTTTGATTTGATTAGACGTTGAGGATAAACCGGTATTAAAAGCTCTTGTGTCCTTGGACGACCTCGGTATCTTACCAACACTATACTACGTCCACGATGGGTGCACTTGCCCATATGTGTGTTTAGTGTTAGTGAATATCGTGTTTTATAAATTTAAAACTTGGCTAAAAGTGTAAAAAGGGCTTAAATAAACATCTAAAAATATATACACACCGACACACATCAAGTTTTTGGCGCCGCTGCCGGGGACACAAGGATTTTAAGAAAGTTAGGAATCAACGGCCTAATCATCTTTTTATTTTTCTTTAATTTTTAGGATTTTTTTTAGATTTTTCAGCTTCTGCAGAGCTCAGCACGGGGCCGTGCCTGGTCGGACACGGGCCGTGCTCAGCAACGTTACTGGCAGTTTTTGTTTTTCAAGTTAACAGAAGGCTGACCACGGGGCCGTGTCGGTGCAACACGGGGTCGTGTCCAACTTCCAGTAACTGGGATCTGAAAAACAACCACTGTAACTCCGACCACGGGGCCGTGTTCGCTCGACACGGGGCCGTGGTGAACCTTCTGACCAACATTCTTTTCTGTTTTTATTGCAGGACTTGGAACCCGACGCCAACCTCGCGTAGTGTATGAGCTCCAGTTCCAATAAAGACATAAAGGAACCATTAGAAGAACCCGAACGCTTTCTCAGAAAAAGGTTAAAAGCCAAAAACCAAGAGAAGGTTTCGGGTGACCCACCCCCAATGGCGGACCAACGTACCCTCATGGATTACTTACGGCCCACCGTAGGTAATCTCGGCGCCGCTATCAATGCCCCGAATGTCGAAGCCAATAACTTCGAACTTCGACCGCACTTGATACAAATGCTCCAAAACTCCGCAACCTTTCACGGGCTCGCGGACGAGGATCCCCATCTACATATAACTAATTTCTTAGAAATATGTGATACATTTCGGATCAATGGAGCATCAAACGACGCCATCCGCCTTCGTATGTTTCCATTCTCACTAAAAGACCGAGCGAAAGCTTGGCTCAACACCCTCCCAGCTGGATCGGTAAACACCTGGGATGAACTAGCCCAAAAATTTCTATATAAGTATTTCCCTCCTTCTAAAACTGCTAAATTAATGGCTGAAATTAACACATACTCACAAGAGGACGGGGAATCCTTATATGAAACTTGGGAAAGGTTCAAGGAGCTATTACGCAAGTGTCCCCATCACGGCCTCGCAATATGGCAACAAGTATCCACTTTCTACAATGGGTTGTTGCCACATACTAGGCAGACACTTGATTCTAGCTCCGGGGGACTTTTAGGTAATCGACGCCCACACGAAATATATAATCAGATTGAGGAAATTGCTCAAACCAATTTTCAATGGCACACTCCCCGGGGAAATAAAACTATCGCCCCGGGCGCCCATAAGGTAGACGAAAGCACCTCTTTACAAGCCCAAATCGAGGCCCTTTCTTCAAAAATAAAAAAATTAGAAATGACAAAAACAGTCTCGATTATGGCTTGTGAGGGGTGTGGTGGGTCACATGAAAATTGGAGTTGCATGAAAGAAACGGACGATCAACAAGAAATGGTAAACTACATTGATAATAGACCTAGGCCGTCGGGTCCTCCAACGGGGACCTTCAACCAAGGATGGCGAAACCACCCAAACCTTGGTTGGAGGGAGCCCGGCAATAGTAGTAACCAACAACCACAACGAACAAACTTTCAGCAATCAAGAAATGAGTCACAGAATTTCACTCAACAACAAAGTGGAAGAGAAAGGCTCGAAGATACTATATCTCGCCTCGTCTCTGACACTGACAAGAAAAATTCGGAAAGATTCCTACAATTAGAATCAAACTTTAGGAATCAACAGGCTAGCATTCAAAACATAGAAAAACAAATAAGTCAACTAGCTCAAAATTTTTCCGAAAGACCACAAGGCGCATTACCCAGCAATACCGAAACCAACCCGAAGGCGCAAGTTCACCTCATCACGCTACGAAACCGGACCGTAGGGCCTGCAGAAGTACCTCCAGCCGCGGAAGAATCAACGCCAACAAATCTGCAGGAGAAGGACCCTCCCCCATCAACAGAGCCTACCAAGGCTCCTCGAGTTCCGTACCCCGGTAGGTTAATTCGTCAGAAAACCAACGAGCAGTTCGCAAAATTCGAAAGTTTGCTAAAACAATTGCATGTCAATATTCCTTTTATCGAAGTCCTAACCCAAATGCCCAAATACTCTAAATTTATGAGGGACTTCCTTACACATAAAAAGAAAATTGAAAATTTGCAATTAGTTAATTTAGGCGAAGAATGCTCTGCCCTCGTACTCAATAAACTACCCCAAAAAAAGATCGATCCCGGAAGTTTCACGATTCCGT
This sequence comes from Helianthus annuus, assembly GCF_002127325.2. Taxonomy (NCBI): domain Eukaryota; kingdom Viridiplantae; phylum Streptophyta; class Magnoliopsida; order Asterales; family Asteraceae; genus Helianthus; species Helianthus annuus. The sequence continues at coordinate 145,522,129 of NC_035433.2, forward strand.
GCTCAATAGGGGAATCTCCCGTTCGCAATGCCTTGGCCGACTTAGGGGCTAGCATTAACCTCATGCCCTCTTCAATGTTCAAAAGGCTTGGCTTGGGAACCACAAGCCCCACAAAAATAAGCATACAACTCGCGGATCGATCGGTCAAGTTCCCGCAAGGTGTCATCGAGAATGTCTTGGTAAGGGTAAGCAGATTCGTTTATCCTGTTGACTTTGTCATACTCGACATGGAGGAAGACACCGAGGTCCCTCTTATTCTAGGGAGGCCTTTCCTTGCCACCGCACAAGCAGTAGTGGACATGAATGACGGGACACTAACTTTAAGATATGGGGACGATGAGGTAAAGTTCGGAGTTGGGAAAAGAATAGAGGATGACGACCGATCCACTACATGAAGGTTATCGATTCAAGCTTGGATGCCGCTCTCCGACGGTGTAACTTGGGAGGCAAGGCACCCCAATCAAAAGACGTGTGACCGGGAATTGGGTCTAGCCAAGGACCCTTATAAACGTGGCGCACCACGGAGGCATTCCGCGGACCTATCCTTAGTTTAGTTTAATCTTTTAGTTTTTGCAGAATAAATCACACTCGTGGTGGTAATGGATGAAAAAGGGAACGAGAAAAAATGGAACCATGCAGAAGAACAGAACAAACCGACAAAAATCTCCACAACAGAAGGCTCCACACGGGCCGTGCCCAACCAACACGGCCCCGTGCTGAGCCCCCTGCAGGAAATCACCCAGTTCAGGTAACTGGACACGGGCCGTGTTCAGCGGACACGCCCCCGTGTCCAGGCTTCTGTTTCAATTCTATAATTTTTGTTACTGGCACTTGACCACGGGGCCGTGCCCGGTCAACACGGGGCCGTGTCCAGAGTGCCAGTAACACAAATCTTTGTTTTTAAACACACTTTTACATATTCTAATCAACCAAAAACTTTATTTTTGGACACATTGAGGACAATGTGTAATTTAAGTGTGGGGGGGATGCTAAAACCTTGGAATTTTGCAAAATCCTAAAACAAGCCTTACACAAAACTCTATTGGAACCGCTAAACACCCCAAATTTTTTCAAAAACTTTTTCATTTTTTATTTTATTTACTTGTCTTAGTTTAAGTTGGGAATAACAAGTTATAAAAGGGTTATATTTTTACAAACTTACAACCGATAGCGTCGTGATAAAAAGAACTAACATAAGAAAATTATGAAACGGTATAACAAGTCTAGCTAAAATTCGATTATATATGCTTGGTCACATTAAAAAACCCATTCCCACAAAAAGTGAGTTTTGAGCCTTTATTGAGCATAAAAATACACATATTTAGATTAAATGCTCATTTTTCGTTTCTTGTGTGAATAGCCGCTCGGTCTTTACAAATCTAGAACTTGCCACGACGATACATTCCCGGTCCTTACCAACTTAAACCCAAGTAAGTAAATGATGGAGGCATTAGGACTAACTATTTTTCTTTCAAAACCATTATTTTTCATTTTTTTACCTACCCAAAATCCCCCTAGAAAACCCCCTTTGAGCCTAAACCTTTCATTTCATTACCCCCAAAACAAAATTTTTTTTACCCACCAAAAACCTTTTTCATTTTTTTCACCTTTATTTTAGTAACAAACTCGGTTTTTCATAAACATACCCTTTACGTGACAAAAAAAAAAAAAAAAAAAAATGATGAAGTCAAAAACAAACATAAGCTACAAAAAGCTTGTTTGGAGAAATACTTCAAAAATAAATGTCACCAAAAATAAGGTATTTCACGAAAACCGACACTTGTTACGATTTTCGCCCTTTTTACTAACCACTAACCAACCACCCACCTTTAAACCCAAGCCTTCACCCCAAAAGACCTCTTGATATTTACAAAGGTAAAAAGTTAAAAAGGAGGAGGATTGATCGCTTGGCAAGCATATGGAGAATGTAAATCCGTGCCGCTCTCGAGCGATTCACTTAAATATACACCTTCGGCCGAGTGATTGAGTGATCTCCCGTGAGGTATGTGAACTTGTATATAAATGGAATTTTAATAAGGCATGCTATGCCCAAATAAGTAGTTTATCTTATGAAAAGTTCAAAATAAACCATGACGAATAAGATTGTAAATAAAATAAAAATAGAACCTATACAAACCTTGGATTCCCGACACTCTAGGACAAGTTAAAAAACTTCTCTTCTACCTATTCCATTTGGGAGTGTAAGCCACATTAAAAGAGTTTTGCTTGAGGACAAGCAAAAGTTCAAGTGTGGGGGTATTTGATGTGTGTAAAATGCAACATATAAAACACATCAATTAAGGCATAAAACTAACCCTTTTTAAGTACTAATGTTGGAAAAAGAGTGTTTTTGTCTTCCTTTTGTATTTTCAGGATGAAATGAGCTCAAAATCACAAAAGAAGCAAAAAGACCACTAATTCTACCATAAATACAAGAAAAGGAACAAAAGTAAACTGCCCGGACCCTCAACGGCACCTCCCAAGACAAAGAGAAAAGAACAGAGTCTGAACACGCCCCGTGTCCAGTGAACACGGGGGCGTGCCCAGGAAGCAGCAGAAAAGACAAACCAGTAGAAGCTTCCATTGCTCACCACGGGGCCGTGCCCAGCGGGCACGGGGGCGTGTTGAAAGTACAGCAGGCGCATTAATTGTAATTCGCAATTACAATTAATGAAGAGAGAGAATGTCAGACGGGCACGGGGCCGTGTCCAGCGGACACGGGGCCGTGTCCAGCGTTCTGTTCAGCCTATAAATAGAGGAGCTTGGTTTCATTCTCTCTCATCCCTTGGCACACCACCTCTCTCACACTTCATCCACCACCCATCACCACCATAACACCATCATCCACCACCATCATCCATTGTCCATCATAGAGTGTGTGAGTCGTCTCGGGATCCAAGATTGATCGTAAGAGTTCTTGACAATCAAGGCCATGTTTGCCTAAGTCTCTTACATCACTTGGTGAAGACAAGTGTTTAGTATAATACTTTTTATTTTTAATCTTTTGCACTTTTTATTTGGTTTTGTATTAATGACTTTAATAACTAGTTACTTATGTTGAAGGTGATCTTTCCTTATCGTTTGTCCGTGGTGTCTTGGCGTTATTTTACTGTCTATATAAAATAAAAGATTTTCACCATTCATATCTCCACGGTCTATATGGAGGTATGTTGGCTACCTGGTCGGGGGTTAAGGGAACGGTTTGGTAAGGGTCTTGCCCTTGTTCAGCGTTTAGAGGTCCTGCTTGGGACCTGGGTCAAATTTAGTAGGATCTCCTTCAATGCCCATAGGTATTGGATGGCGGGGATCCAAACTCTTTGACCCCCTCATAAGCTAACTACTATTAATACTATAACACGGCTATTTAGGACTGTATCCCTGCTGACTCAGACTACTTAGCCGAGGGTAACGTCACCGCCAAAAGCGGGGCCTACCATAATTTGCATTAATAACTTAATTCATTATCTTTCAATAATCCGACCCTTTAGGATTGTATCCTTGCTGACTCAAACTACTGGGTTGAGGGTAACGTCGCCTTCAAAAGAGGGGCCTACTACAATAACTAAGATAATCTCTTAAACAAGTGCAAAAGTGCGAAAATAATCAAAGGTTATACTAATACACGTGTCGGATCCAAGTGATTCATCTTGTCTATCTGTTTTTATTTTATTTTCTTTTTCAGCATTTAGTTAGTTTTTATTTTTCTTAGTTTAAAATATTTTTCTAACTTTTTGATTTGATTAGACGTTGAGGATAAACCGGTATTAAAAGCTCTTGTGTCCTTGGACGACCTCGGTATCTTACCAACACTATACTACGTCTACGATGGGTGCACTTGCCCATATGTGTGTTTAGTGTTAGTGAATATCGTGTTTTATAAATTTAAAACTTGGCTAAAAGTGTAAAAAGGGCTTAAATAAACATCTAAAAATATATACACACCGACACACATCAAGTATGCTAATGGTTGTCAAATTGCTTGACATATAGAAAGGATTTTATTGTCCCTAAGAAGAGGATGGATAAATAATTCGTCCAGAAGTACCATACTTAATTGCAAGCAGAACAATGGTGTATCTTGTAAACAAGACGACACCTGATATTGCGTTCTTAATAGATGTATTGGCAAGATTACAGTTCCAATTTAATATGTTGCACTCTTTTTTCCCTTTACTAAGTTTTTCTATTAGATTTCTTAGTAAGGTTTTTGATGAAGCAACATATAGCATCAGTTTATCTTTTAGACACTGAAGTACCAACTTAACATCATCCTGGAGCATGTTGTTAATTATGTATAATGCGCAATGCACTCTTTCTCCCTTAGCTACGGTTTTGTCCCATTGGGTTTTTCCTAGCAAGGTTTTTAACGAGGCATAATTATAAAGCGTATTAAATGATATGGGATTCGAGACATGATATTTTTCATGAGAAAATATGGAGTCACAACTATCGGATTATGATAATGAAGGATATCTATTAGACCCCCGCAAAGCTCAATCTCAATTAAATATGTTACTAATGGAAGTCAATGATTTCAACACATTTAAGACAGGTGAAGACTAGATTCAATAAAAGGAAGCCGAATTGTACTATTTGAAGACATTGCAAGCTGAATCAGAAGAAGTTGAGTTGTACTATTTAAAGGCATTGCAACTTGAATCAAAAGAAGCCTAAGCAAAGAAGACTACATCAAAGATCAAGTCAAGCGATTATTACTGAAGATTGAATTCCATAGACTAAGAGCTATATGTAAAATTGAGGGGGAGTAATATACATGTACTCTTTTTCCTTAACTAAGTTTTGTCCCACTAGGTTTTCTTAGTAAGGTTTTAATGAGGCAGTATAACTGATCCTGAAGTGTCAGTTAATATCGGTCCTGAGGAACCGAGCCAATATCTTCCAATGTATAATGTTAATAGTGTATAATATAAAATGTTTGAGGGGGAGTGTTATGAATGCAATCATTTTATGGCCCAACCCAATGTTTATGGGCTTTAGGTTTTTAGGGATTCTATTGTACTAGTTTATATATAAGATGTATATGTCAGATGAATGGTATGATTGAATCAGTTTCTCTCTGTTTCTCTCTTGTTTTATCACAATATTGACTTTTACGTGAATATCATTTACATTAAACTTATAGAGAGGCCAATAAGGTGGTGTTGGTGGAGTAGTAATGTCACGGCCCTCGGCCCCGGTTTGACCCGGTCCAGAGCCGCGAGGCAGGAAATCTCGTGGTATTAAATTTAAGTGACAGCGGAAGTCTTTTTAAGCAGGATCTTGAAATATTGAAACTGCCCGTTTTCATAACTTAGGGATAAATCCCATAATTTACAATAAGGTGATTTCACTGGGAAATCTTTATTTCTCAAAACATGTTTCTTTATTTATTTACATTGAGCCACTTTTCTAAGCTTTGTAGTGCTTTATGGCACTTTTTCTTTGCTCACAACAGATCACCTGAAACATGTTTCAAAAAGGTTTTGTCAGCGGGGAAATACTGAGTGAATGATTCATTTTACTAAAACGACTCATTTGTTATATTTTACAGTATTAAGAGAGATTACAATGTTTCTGATATCAAACCAACTACCCACAGTATTTGTCACTTGACTTATTTCGGTGACTGTGGTCATATCCCCCATTGGCTGCCCCAATGGTGACGAATATCACTAATTAGGTTCGCCCACCTAAAGTGATAACAACAGTACTAATGTGCACAATACCCCACATACCGGCTGTAATTTGGTGATTACATAAACTTAATCACTGTAATTATAACTCTGAAAACAATTTGGAGTATTGTAAAACAGTTGATAAAAAGAGAATGACTCACATTGCAGATTTAACGAGCAGAGTATAAGCCTACTGATTAGCCTTGATTAACCTAATTTAAATAACAATGCACACACAAACGGGTTAGTAACTAATACAGCAGTTACGACAATTCACGAGATTAAACCCTCACAACGATTTACAAGTGCAATACTTAACAATTCAGCGAATTCACAAAGAATAACAGAGTGTAGCCCGAGTTCGGACAACACTCAAACATTCAAGTCGAAATCACGATGAATAATAAAGCGTAAACTCAATTTGAGCGGCACTTAAACAATCGTTGGATAGTTTCAATCGATCGGACGTTGTATCGTAATAGCGATCGAGTTATTACCCTGTTTCTTGCAGCAGCGTTCCGTGATTTGTGTGTGTTGATAGTAATTTATGTATAACTTAACGTATATGATGTGTGTAAAATGCAACATATAAATCACATCAATTAAGGCATAAAACTAACCCTTTTTAAGTACTAATGTTGGAAAAAGAGTGTTTTTGTCTTCCTTTTGTATTTTCAGGATGAAATGAGCTCAAATTCACAAAAGAAGCAAAAAGACAACTAATTCTAGCATAAATACAAGAAAAGGAATAAAAGTAGACTGCCCGGACCCTCGACAGCATCCTCCAAGGCAAAGAAGAGAAAGCAGAAGACTGAACACGCCCCGTGTCCAGCGAACACGGGGCCGTGCCCAAGAAGCAGCAGAAAAGACAAACCTATAGAAGCTTCTATTGCCCACCACGGGGCCGTGTCCAGCGGGCACGGGGGCGTGGTGAAAGTACAGCAGGCGCATTAATTGTAATTGCGAATTACAATTAATGAGGAGAGAGAGTGTCAGACGGGCACGGGGGCGTGTCCAGCGGACACGGGGCCGTGCCCAGCCTTCTGTTCAGCCTATAAATAGGAGTGCTTGGTTTCATTCCAACTCATCCCTTGGCACACCATCTCTCTCACACTTCATCCACCACCCACCACCACCATAATACCATCATCCACCACCATCACCCGTTGTCCATCGTAGAGTGTGTGAGTCGTCTCGGGATCCAAGATTGATCGTAAGAGTTCTTGACAATCAAGTCCATGTTTGCCTAAGTCTCTTACATCACTTGGTGAAGACAAGTGTTTAGTATAATACTTTTTATTTTTAATCTTTTGCACTTTTTATTTGGTTTTGTATTAATAACTTTAATAACTAGTTACTTATGTTGAAGGTGATCTTTCCTTATCGTTTGTCCATGGTGTCTTGGCGTTATTTTACTGTCTATATAAAATAAAAGATTTTCACCATTCATATCTCCACGGTCTATATGGAGGTATGTTGGCTACCTGGTCGGGGGTTAAGGGAACAGTTTGGTAAGGGTCTTGCCCTTGTTCAGCGTTTAGAGGTCCTGCTTGGGACCTGGGTCAAATTTAGTAGGATCTCCTTCAATGCCCATAGGTATTGGATGGCGGGGATCCAAACTCTTTGACCCCCTCATAAGTTAACTACTATTAATACTATAACCCGACTATTTAGGACTGTATCCCTGCTGACTCAGACTACTTAGCCGAGGGTAACGTCACCGCCGAAAGCGGGGCCTACCACAATTTGCATTAATAACTTAATTCATTATCTTTCAATAATCCGACCCTTTAGGATTGTATCCTTGCTGACTCAAACTACTGGGTTGAGGGTAACGTCGCCTTCAAAAGAGGGGCCTACTACAATAACTAAGATAATCTCTTAAACAAGTGCAAAAGTGCGAAAATAATCAAAGGTTATACTAATACACGTGTCGGATCCAAGTGATTCATCTTGTCTATCTGTTTTTATTTTATTTTATTTTTCAGCATTTAGTTAGTTTTTATTTTTCTTAGTTTAAAACATTTTTCTCACTTTTTGATTTGATTAGACGTTGAGGATAAACCGGTATTAAAAGCTCTTGTGTCCTTGGACGACCTCGGTATCTTACTAACACTATACTACGTCCACGATGGGTGCACTTGCCCATATGTGTGTTTAGTGTTAGTGAATATCGTGTTTTATAAATTTAAAACTTGGCTAAAAGTGTAAAAAAGGGGCTTAATTATACATCTAAAATATAACACACTTCACGCACATCAGTATACTGTGAATTTCTACGTCGAAGTAAAGCAGAATGTCAAGTGCCAACCCCCTCTATATATACTGAAAATTGGAACCGCCCGCGTGTCGCGAAGGGTTCCTTGGTCCCCGTCACGTGTCGCGGGGCACACCCCTATGGCCTAGGGTAGCCTGGTCATCTGCATACCCTAGGTGAGTCGACGTTGCTCGAAAATTCAATTTAGACAGCGAGTTTTTATGATAATTATCAATCAGGGTTTACCCCCCTGAGTTTTAGGGGCCTTGATCCTGATTCCAATTGTTCTAAAAATTTTAGGGTTTATGCAAAATTACTTGGGTTTCTCAATTAGGGTTTCCTTAATAGATAATTAATATACTAAGTATTAATTTTAGTGAGAGTTGTTACATCCTCCCCACCTTCAGAAAATCTCGTCCTCGAGATTTACTGGAATTATGAGATATTTTCGCTTCATTTCTGATTCCAGCTCCCAAGTGTATTCTGGTCCTCTCTTTGAATCCCATTTGACTTTGACTAGCACTAGACGTTTGTGCTTGAGAAACTTGATTTTTCTATCTTCTATCTGTAGTGGTTTCTCTATAAATTTTAATTTTTCATTTACCTCTACATCTTGAAGAGGTACTACCAGGGACTCGTCAAATAAACATTTCTTGAGATTGGATACATGAAATACATCATGTACTCCAGCTAGTTCTTCTGGTAGTTGTAAGCGATAAGCAACTGGTCCTATTCGTTGCATTATTGAAAATGGTCCTACGTATCTTGGACTCAACTTTCCTTTCTTACCGAATCGTACTACTCCTTTCCAAGGAGAGACTTTCAAAAGTACTTTATCTCCGACTTGAAACTCTAGTGGTTTGAGGCAATTATCTGCATAGCTTTTCTGGCGATCTCGAGCCGTCTTCAGTCTTTCTTTGATTTGAGTTATCTTGTCTGTGGTCTCTTGTACAATTTCTGGACCTGATAATTGACTTTCTCCTATTTCTGCCCAACAAACTGGAGTTCTGCACTTGCGTCCATACAGTGCTTCGAATGGAGCAGCTTCGATGCTTGAATGATAACTATTGTTATAGGAGAATTCAGTTAAGGGTAAGTGGTTATCCCAATTACCACCAAAATCAATTACACATGCTCGGAGCATGTCTTCCAAGGTTTGGATCGTCCTTTCACTTTGTCCGTCTGTTTGAGGATGATATGCAGTACTTAAGTTGAGTCGGGTTCCCATTGCTTCCTGGAAACTAGTCCAGAAATGGGAAGTGAAACGACTATCCCTATCTGATACAATGGAGAGTAGGACTCCATGTAAAGATACTACTTCATCTACGTACAACTTGGCTAGCCTTTCCATGCTAAAAGTTTCCTTCATTGGTAGAAAATGAGCTGATTTGGTTAATCGATCCACAATTACCCAAATCGCATCATTACCTTTTCTGGTTTTGGGTAACTTAGTAACAAAATCCATTGTTATGAGTTCCCATTTCCATACAGGCATTTACAACTGTTGTAGTAGTCCTGAAGGTTTCTGGGGTTCTGCCTTAACTTGTGAACAAGTAAGACATTTTGATACGTATTCAGCTATATCCTTTTTCATTCCTATCCACCAGAAATTGTTTCTTAAATCTTGGTACATCTTATTGTTTCCTGGATGTACGGTATACCGAGATTTATGAGCTTCTTCTAAAATCTTATTTCTTAATTCTCCCTGCTTAGGTACCCAAATTCGTTTCTTGTGGAATCTCCAAGTTCCATCATTTCCTTGCTCTAGTTCTTTTACATAACCTTTCATTCCTTCAGCATCGTCCTTGATTGCTGTTTCCTGAACTTTCTTCAATTGTTCCATTAAATCTACTTGTAGATTTAATCTAAGAGCACGGACTCATTTTTGCTTCTCCTGATACTTACGACTTAAGGCATTTGCGACTACATTCGCCTTTCCTTCGTGATATTGAATATCACAATCGTAATCGCTTAGGATTTCCATCCATCTTCTTTGCCTCATATTTAACTCTTTTTGCCCAAATATGTACCTTAAACTTTTATGATCTGTATAAAAAGTAAACTTACTTCCATACAGATAATGTCTCCAGATTTTAAGGGCAAAAATTATGGCTCCTAATTCTAAGTCATGAGTCGTATAATTTTCTTCGTGCTTTTTCAACTGCCGGGAGGCATACGCAATTACCTTCTTGCGTTGCATCAACACACATCCGAATCCTAATTTTGAAGCATCACAATATACTTCAAAATCTTCTGTTCCTTCAGGTAAGGCTAAAATTGGATCATTCGTCAATCGGTGCTTTAAAAACTTAAAAGCTTCTTCTTGTCTATGTCCCCATTCAAACTTAACAGTCTTACAGGTCAACTTAGTCAAAGGTACAGCTATCTTAGAGAAATCTTTAATAAATCATCTGTAGTATCCAGCTAAGCCTAGAAAACTTCTAATTTCCATAGCTGTTTGCGGGACTTTCCAATTGGTGATTGCTTCTATTTTAGCAGGATCTACGTGAATTCCTTCGTGATTCACCATGTGACCTAAAAATTGCACTTCCTGCAACCAGAATTCACACTTTGAGAATTTAGCATAAAGCTTTTCCTTTCTTAACAAAGTTAAGAGTGCATGCAGGTGCTTGCAATGTTCTTTCCGACTTTTGGAATAAATAAGTATATCGTCGATGAATACGATTAGAAATTTATCCAAGTATGGTTTACAGATCCGATTCATCATGTCCATAAATGCTGCTGGGGCATTTGTTAGTCCAAAGCGCATGACTGTAAACTCGTAATGTCCATACCTAGTTCTGAAAGCAGTTTTAGTTATGTCTTCTTCTTGTATTTTCAATTGATGATATCCGGAGAGCAAGTTTATCTTAGAAAAATACCTAGCTCCTTGAAGTTGATCAAAAAGATCATCAATCCTAGGTAATGGGTATCGATTTTTAATTGTAACTTTATTTAGTTCCCGATAATCGATACACATCCTCATCGATCCATCTTTCTTTTTCACAAACAACACTAGTGCTCCCCAAGGGGATGAACTAGGTTGTATAAATCCTTTGCTTAGTAATTCATCTAACTACTTTTTCAATTCTAGCATTTCGGTGGGTGCTAATCGATAGGGTTCCTTGGCTATTGGTGTAGTACCCGGAATTAGATGAATTCTAAATTCTACTTCTCTGTCGGGTGGTAACCCAGGTAATTCTTCTGGAAAGACATCTGGGTATTTTGAGACTATAGGGATGTCCTGGAGTTCTTTACTTTTAGTGTCAATGATTACAGAAATCATATACACCATTTCTTGTTTTCTTGAATAACTAGCCAACTTCATTACTGAAATGAATTTCAGTGGCTTTCGAGGTTTATCTCCTGTAATTCAAATTACCTCTCCTGTGGGAGTACGGATTTCTAAGGAATTTTTGTCACAAAGGATTCGAGCATGGTTGGCTACTAACCAATCCATTCCTAATACTACATCGAATCCGGCTAATTTCATAGGTAATAGGTTTGCAGAAAACTTATGGCCTAAAAGTTTTATCTTTCCTTCTTGCAAAACTTTATCTATGTTAATAGAATTCCCATCCGTTGTTTCGACTGTAAAAATCCGCCTAAGGGTGGTTAAAGGTAAGTTAAGAGCTTGGCAGAATGAAGTATTGATAAAACTTTGGTTTGCACCAGAGTCAAATAATACTTTTGCAAACACGTCATGAACTAAGAACGTACCGGCTATCACATCTGGAATGAGTTTTGCTTCCTGGGTGGTTAGCTGGAATGCTCGGGCATTCTTCTTTGTTGTTCCATTAGTTGGTTTGCCTTTATTGTCTGTGGTTTTGATCAATTTAGGACATTCTGTTTTGTAATGTCCTATTTCTCCACAGTTATAGCAGACTATGGTTTTCTTTTTGCAGTTTTCTTCACTATGTCCTATAGCTTTGCAAAAATTGCAGGTCACATTGCACCTTCCAAAGTGTTTCTTCCTACAATTTCTGCAAAAAGGATGATTTGAGGATTGCCCTGTTCCTCTTTTCTTTGTATTACCCATACGAAATCCTTGGGTAATCTTTTGAGCCAAATCCTTCTTCCTGTTTTCATCTCTTGTGCGTACCAGTTCATCGGTTAGGGTATTAGCTAATTCCACAGCATCGTCAATAGTACGAGGTCGTGCAGCCTTAACGATGTTACGGAATTCACTAATTAGTCCCCAAATATAGCGAGAAATGAGTACCGATTCTGGCGAAGCCAGTGTTGGTACCACTCTAGCATATTCAAAGAATGTCGAGGTATACCCTCGACAATCTACGCCTACCATACGATGGCTCAGGAACTTATTTGCCATTTGTTCCTTTTCATACTTGGGACAGAATTTTCTTTCTACAAGATTCTTAAATTCTTCCCAGTTCATGACATAGGCCATCCTTCTTCCTTTTGCTTGTAATACTGTGTTCCACCATTCTAGCGCCCCTTCTTTGAACAAATTGGACGCATACATGACCTGATCGTCCATGTCACATTTACTTATTGCAATTACTGCTTCGGTTTTCTCTAACCATCGCAGTGTTGCAGTGGCTCCTTCATTACATGCAAATTCTGCTGGTTTACAAGCAAGAAATTCTTTGTAAGTGCAACCAGGCGTTGCAGCTTTCATTTTCTTAAGAAGTGGGGCCTGCCGTGGATTATTCTCGTCATGATTGCCACCTCCATTTATGCTATTACTGCCGCTATCTTCCGGAGTACGTTTACTAGGAATGATTTGTTGTGGTTCAGCAGGTTTCTGAGCAGCAACCATAATTGTTGGAATAGCATTGGCTATCCCTTGAGCAATGATATTTTCAATATCCTGCCTAGTCATATATTGATTTTCTTGATTTTGCTCAGATTGGTTTACTTCATTAACTGGTTCATTTGCGTTTTCCATCTGATAATTAGTATTGATATGAATTATTAGTATCCAATAATTGATAGTTAGATATAACAAACAATTACACATAAGCACATAAAATCTTACAACACATATATATATCCAAAATCGTCGATGTCTCGACTTCTATTTTGTTTTATAGGTTTTATAGGCATCCATACACACTGTTTATCTTACAAGGTTTTATTTTCCATTTTACAGAGTTATATTTTACTATTACTGTTATGATACAGACATACTTCCCCCTACTATTCTTTGGTCAACTGGCAGTTTAGTAACGACGCTCCCTTTCGTCATATTTCCAGGAGATTTGTTCCCCCATTTCCCGGATTCTATTCCCTGTACCTATCAGTTCTTCACCGAACTGACGAAGTTCGGCTAAGTTTTCGTTGCTCATTGGAGGATTGGGGATAGGTTCTGGATCAAACTGTGGGAGGAAGGAATAAGGACTATTAATCATGTTTTGGAATTGCCAGTCATTCGTCCACCATTCTTCCATTTGGCCTAAAGGTCGAGTGTGGATTAGAGGGTCTGGAATAGCTGGTTCCAGATTTACGGGAAGTTGGATTTCGGCCGGGTAAGGGTATAGATTGTTGTTGATAGGGCTAATGACATCACAATTTGCCAGTAGATGGTCTAGTTCGTCTTGAAATGTGATTTCTTCAGGTTGTCTAGAGCTCTCTCCAATTTCTATTCCTTTTTGTTTAGAATTTTCCCTGATTTCTATCTCTGCTGGCTTAGAACTCTCTCCGGTTTCGATTCCTTTTCCTTTGTCTATAGGGTTTTCTACTTTGGGGAGTTTCCTAGTGGCTGGCTTTCTCCTGCGCACTTTCCTCCATCCTACATATATTCTTCTCTTTTTAGGTTTTGCTTTTTCCAGCGGTGGAGCTTGGAATTCCAGAGGTTCCTCTATGTCAGCAACATAACCAGTAAAGTCATGGGAGACTTCAATTGGTACTGGGTAGAGGTTGAGATTCTGAAATGCTTCCGATATCTCACTCATGCTGTATAGCATATATGAAAAATGCACAAACATGCTAAGTTAAAACTTTGGAACAAAGTTTTACAAATAATCATTGAAGTTTTATTGCATACTAATTTGTACAAAAGACAACAGGAAAGAGAACACACTAGGATTTATTTTTTTTATTTACTGGGTAGTGATTTTCTATTAGACCAGGCTTATTGGTAGTTTAGAGGTTTGCAATTCTCTGCTACAGTAGCTAGCATATAAAGATTTGCCCATTTTTCATCTAATTTGTCTTCCCAAGGTGAATCATTGCCTAATTCCTGGATTTCTGGATTGAACCTCACTTTCTTGAGTTGGGGTTTCTGACTTTTCCTAATAATCGAATTTCTTTTCTCTGGGGTAAGGGGATTCTCATATTGTGCTTTACGGACAAAGATTCCCTCTTCCAGATCTGCTTGGTATTTTGAGGAAGAGGTTCCTTTTTTTGTGGGTGCAGTATCTAATTTGTGGTAGATAGCAGAAAGCTTTTGTTTACCCATACTGTAACTTAACAATTAATCAGTTAATAAAACATATATTCACAGAATGGCAATTAGAATTCCTAAGTATTTCCCAATTACTTTAATAGGCTAAAATCAATAGTAAGCTTAAATCAGTGGCTCTGATACCACCTTTTTCCTGTCACGGCCCTCGGCCCTGGTTTGACCCGGTCCAGAGCCGCGAGGCAGGAAATCTCGTGGTATTAAATTTAAATGACAACGGAAGTCTTTTTAAGCAGGATCTTGAAATATTAAAACTGCCCGTTTTCATAACTTAGGGATAAATCCCATAATTTACAATAAGGTGATTTCACTGGGAAATCTTTATTTCTCAAAACATGTTTCTTTATTTATTTACACTGAGCCACTTTTCTAAGCTTTGTAGTGCTTTATGGCACTTTTTCTTTGCTCACAACAGATCACCTGAAACATGTTTGAAAAAGGTTTTGTCAGCGGGGAAATACTGAGTGAATCATTCATTTTACTAAAACGACTCATTTGTTATAATTTACAGTATTAAGAGAGATTACAATGTTTCTGATATCAAACCAACTACCCACAGTATTTGTCACTCGACTTATTTCGGTGACTGTGGTCATATCCCCCATTGGCTGCCCCAATGGTGACGAATATCACTAATTAGGTTCGCCCACCTAAAGTGATAACAACAGTAGTAATGTGCACAATACCCCACATACCGACTGTAATTTGGTGATTACATAAACTTAATCACTGTAATTATAACTCTGAAAACAATTTGGAGTATTGTAAAACAGTTGATAAAAACAGAATGACTCACATTGCAGATTTAACGAGCAGAGTAGAAGCCTACTGATTAGCCTTGATTAACCTAATTTAAATAACAATGCACACACAAATGGGTTAGTAACTAATACAGCAGTTACGACAATTCACGAGATTAAACCCTCACAACGATTTACAAGCAATATTTAACAATTCAGCGGATTCACAACGAATGACAGAGTATAGCCCGAGTTCAGACAGCACTCAAACATTCAAGTCGAAATCACGATGAATAATAAAGCATAAACTCAATTTGAGCGGCACTTAAACAATCGTTGGATAGTTTCAATCCACCGGACGTTGTATCGTAATAGCGATCGAGTTATTACCCTGTTTGTTGCAGCAGCGTTCCGTGATTTGTGTGTGTTGATAGTAATTTACGTATAACTTAACGTATACTGTGAATTTCTACGTCGAAGTAAAGCAGAATGTCAAGTGCCAACCCCCTCTATATATACTGAAAATTGGAACCGCCCGCGTGTCGCGAAGGGTTCCTTGGTCCCTGTCGCGTGTCGCGGGGCACACCCCTATGGCCTAGGTTAGCCTGGTCATCTGCATAGCCTAGGTGAGTCGATGTTGCTCGAAAATTCAATTTAGACAGCGAGTTTTTATGATAATTATCAATCAGGGTTTACCCCCCTGAGTTTTAGGGGCCTTGATCCTGATTCCAATTGTTCTAAAAATTTAGGGTTTATGCAAAATTACTTGGATTTCTCAATTAGGGTTTCCATAATAGATAATTAATATACTAAGTATTAATTTTAGTGAGAGTTGTTACAAGTAAGGAAGAGACTTGGTTTTCTAAGGGACTCAAAGTTCAATTCGTGCCTTCCTCACTATTTTCTACGGTACCTGGTGATGATGGGAGACTAGGCGAGTACGCGGAGATCGCTAGTTCGATCCTTGAACTGATCAGTGAGTTTTACCTCACTGTACTGTCGTGCCTTCGGGCGAGTGTTCACCAGTTTCGGCCCTAGGTGAGGGTTTTCCCCGACTCGGAGGCAAGTGTATCCCGATATGGTGAATTTCACCGGTAGCCCATTTGTAGGATGCATTGAGTGTTCAAAAAAAAACCCATTGGGAGTTTACTTGATTAAAATGAATTTCATTTTTGTTAGTTTCATATTTTTCCAAAGGAAATGAAATTTTCGTATATCATATCATCATGATGATATATACAAACAAGCTTGGTAGCTAAAATGGTACGCAAGCGGACAATATCATATGACAAAACGCACGAATTTGTCATGTGTTGGCGTGTTGCTATGCGCACAACCAAATTGAATCATGGAGATCAATAATACCATAATGTGATCAATTTCTTTTATCATTTGTGAATTCTTCGATTTTTGTTATAGTTTATTGAATTTTTACCATTCTTTGTTGAATTTTTATCATTTTCTATAATTAATTTTTCTTATTTTTGCAATACTGTTTATTAATATTAATATTATTATTATTATTATTATATTTTTGCAATAACATTTAGTATTAATTTGCAATAATATTTGATTGTTTATTGTTAAATGTCAACAAGTTCTTTGTAATGTATATACTAATTTAGACTAAATGTAAGCAGTTATAAACAACAAAATAAGGACCACCAACTTGGAGAAGTCATTTCGCTATTTAAATCTAAACAAACATCAAATCATCACAATTTAGAAACACATAAATCACAGAAATCTTGTGTCAAATCCGTCAGTTTTAGTGATCCGACGCCACCAACTTCCTCGCAAATGGATCACGTATCCACGACCTTTTGAAGTCCGTTCAATGTTCTAAAAACACAAACACACGAATATTCTGAGAACATTGTTTTTGAAACTTTATTTTTCACTCTGAAAAAACAAACTTTAAACAACTTACAAATATTATTTGTATACTAATAGATAAATCATAGTCTAACACGTAAAAAATTAAACTAAACTGACAAACATATAGATATAGTTGATGATATAATTTCAATCTCTTATATGAATCTTGAATTATCTATTCATTCGAATTCGAATACTCAGAATTATCAACTCCTTTTTTTACATATGATAATAATATTCCTTATATATGAGTTTCAACTTGGTTGTCACCTAATGATCTACACTTTGGATGATCAAATAAAAAAAGGTAATGACATACAAAGAAGCAATTGAAGTTTGTAAAGAATTTCAAAGAGCCAAAAACTATTAAAATGTCCAAAAAGACCATATTGACTTATACTTCAATATCATTTACATTAAACTTATTGAGACGACAATGAGGTTGTGGTGGAGTGGTAAATGAGAGACTTGGTGTTCTAAGGAACCCAAGTTCAATTTGTGCCTTCCTCACTATTTTCTACGGCACATGGTGATGATGGGAGACGAGGCGAGTAGGCGAAGATCGCTAGTTCGATTCTTGAGCTGAGCGGGTTTTACCTCACTGCACTGTCGTGCCTTCGGGTGAGTGTTCATGAGTTTCGGCCCTAGGTGAGGGCTTTCCCCGGTTCGGAGGCGAGTGTATCCCGATGTGATGAATTTCGCCAGTAGCCCATTTGGAGGATTCGTTGACCGTTAAAAAAAACCTATTAAGAGTTTACTTGATTAGAATGAATGTCATTTTTGTTAGTTTAATATTTTTCCAGAAGAAATGAAATTTTCGTATATCATATCATCAAGATGATATATACAAACAAGCTTGGTAGCTAACATGGTACGTAAGGAGACAATATCATATGACAAAATGCACAAGTTTGTCATGTGTTGGCGTGTTGCTATGCGTACAACCAAATTGAATCATTGAGATCAATAATATCATAATGTGATCAATTTCTTTTATCATTTGTGAATTCTTCAATTCTTGTTATAGTTTATTGAATTTTTACCATTCTTAGTTGAAACACCGGGTACGTTTCTTTTCTCCCTTTTACGTTGATAGTAAAAAGCAAAGAAGCACAAATGAAAAAGAAGTTAAAGTTCCATGTAAAATGCATGTAAGTTCTCACTAAGAAAGTATCATGGTTGAAAAAACTCCGTCGGTAATGGCTGATGGAACTCTGTCGACAACAACTGAAGTAACAAAAGAAATAAATGTAATTAAATAAAATTGTACCTAATCCGTCGGTAATCACTGACAAAACTTTTGCTTGTGGTCAAATAGAGAGTCACGATAGTTATTGACGAATTACTGAAGATTAAAAATTTTAGTTTATAAAGTGTTTAGTTTTCAGGAATTTTGATAACAAATAATAACTATTCATATTTTTGTCCTAAGTTTATTAAAGTTACCGAGAAAAAGAACCTTGTAGCTAATCTGCCGATAAAAGATTTGTCGCTATTCCGTCGCGAAAGTATGCATTGGAAACAAGCATTCAAGATGACTTTACAAACGTTGTTGGTGCTTTGTTGGCAGAGTGTTTGTCAGTGATCGCGGTAATTTTTGTTGGTAATCTGTCGTAAACATGATTACCCATGGCCATATTTCCGATGACAAATTACTGTTTGCAATCTGTTTGTAACAACTTTTAACGACGAATTTGACTGTCTATGATACCTTTTATACAGTGTCAGCTAGATTAAGTAATGGCATTAATCGTTATCGATTTGTTTGTGGTTAAGGTAGTCTACAAACTGTGGATCATCAAGATCCATAATAAAGTACGGAAGCAAACTCGCAAAAATGTTTGGAATGTAGTTTGTAATGGGCAACCACACATAACTTAGGATATTTTTAAGGACACAAAAATAGCCACATGCCCTGAAGTTAAAAGACGTACAAAGTACATAGTCTCCAATGAGTGGAGGTAAGGGAATACTATGTTAAAATACTTTTTGAACCAGACTATTATCAATATAGATTGTTTTACTACTCAAAGCTGATTCATCACTACTGCTGTTAGTTTGTTCATTTGACCGCCTTTTTATAAAGTTAATATGATCACATTATAATTATAATATGGTCACATTTATATATACATTCATTTTCCGTCTTGGTGAACACTAAGTTCACCATGCAGGTTTCATTTATTTATTTTATTTTTAAATAGGTTTGGTTTCAAAGTTGTTTATTGCCTATAATCACTTCCCAGTTATAGCTTTATTTAGTTTTTTTTTCTTTACTTCTATTTTTATTTACTTTAGATAGTAAATCTTGCATGCCCTCTAATTGTTTACAATTTTTTTATACTTTTTATACATTTTTAATAATAATAAGGCAAATTGGAAAATAATAATCCCATCATTGTGAAATTGGCCAATAATAATCCCAAGTCAGGAATTAGCCAATAATAATCCCACCTCGTCCATTTTTAAAAAATAATAATCCACAGTCACTAAACGACAAAAGTGCCACGTCAGCATTTGGAGTATTATTTTCCAAAAATGGACGAGGTGGGATTATTATTGGCTAATTCCTGACTTGGGATTATTATTGGCCAATTTCACAATGGTGGGGTTATTATTTTCCAATTTGCCTAATAATAATAATAAGAATCTATTTATTATTGTTATATATACTCATTTTAGGTTTCGGTACTAATAAATTTTTTAACGTTATATATACTCGTTGAAGAAGGAAATGGTGGCAAGGCATAGTGTGCCAATTTCTATAATTTCGGATCGTAATAGTCGTTTCACGTCGAGATTTTGACGATCCTTGTAAAAGGCCTTGGGTTCTCGTTTAAGTACAAGTAGAATATTGTAATAGATAGTATGTCCAAAAAGATGTTAAGAAGACTATGAGAAAAATAAGGTTATCAAATTAATTAGGATACATAGTAAGCATAAGAATTTCAAGTTTTTTCCAAGAAGAATTCACAAAGTTGTAATATGCATATCAAGTAGCTGTGTTATTGGCGTTGAAACACTCACCACATTCTTTCATGATGAGAAATAATCTTTCTCTATATTTTGTCTGGAGCTTGTTCCAAGTCATACGATGAATTTACCTATTTTTCTCTCTAGTTATGTTTAATAACTCTAAAGTCGTCTATGTAACTTTACTCTTATGATATACGTTTAAAACTACTTTCACATCCAGTCTTAATGAACATTAATATTGTTTAAGAAAAATATTTGCATACAAATACTAGTTTGAATCCATCAATAGTATGGTTGTTTTATTTCCTTTCGGAGATCTATAAGCTTGTAATGTAAAATGTTGTATACAATAACAAAATTGGAGAACCAATAATTGCAAACTTAAATTTATTAAACTTAGATAACTCCACAACATCAAAATCAACTAGTATTTCTACTATGAACACTCTCATACTTTATACGTAATATCTAAGACTGATTTATCAGTTACCAATAATATCAGGGGGGGGACTGATTTCTACATGGCATAACTTAGTGACAGAAAATCAGTTGCTTAAACCATGACAACTTATTTGGGACTAAAATTCTGTCGCAAATATGTTTGCACTGTATGACAATTTGGAGGGACATTTATAGGCTACTGAATTTTAGTCTCTAATGTGTGCCCTCTATAATGAAAAATGGTGCAAGTGTATCGGCAACTAATGGAGCAAGTGTATCGGCAACTGGTCTTCAGTCTCTAATATGGGGGGACATATTGGAGATTAAAGATCGGTTCTTAATATTCCAAATATTGAATCAAATTAGGGACTTCTCTATGTTTGTTAAGAGTTGAAGAAAACTTAACTATTATGAACAAGAGTCCAAAAGATGTGATTTTATTCCAGTTTTGAAGTATTTTTATAGTTATGGCTCTTTTGTTGGTTGAATGTTATAATGAATCTAGTAAATCAAATAATAACAGAATAATGCCAACAATGTCATATTTCCAGAGAAAATGTGATTAATAGTGGGGTATCCCAATAAGAATATATATATAGTTAACTGATCTCAAAATACAATAGTGAATATGAATTACTTCCATCATATATTGAAATATTTGAGAAATAAGATTACTAAATCACAACGTGTTATTGGATGTTGTTAATGAGAGGTGTTGATTGCAATGAATTTGGATTAACATTGTTGATGGTTTCATGATATTTTGGGTAATTGAAATTCACTAAAGACCAAATAGTATACCCATTAATATTGGTTAGGAGGAGAAAAGTACGGAAACAAACTAACATAAATGTTTGGAATGTTGAAGATTATCTACGCCCAAATTACCACATACACTTGTGGGGAGACTGAATTACGTGTAGTGTCCCACTTATGGTTGTATGTTATGGCGAACCACACATAATTTAGGGTATTTTAAGGACACAAAAATGACCACATGCCCTGAAGCTAAAAGATGTACAAAGTACATAGTCTCCCATGACGGGAGGTAAGGGAATACTATGTAAAAAGACCTTTTGAACCAGACATGCCTTCCTTTTCTTAATTAAGTTTACTTAATTAGGTGAGACATTTCCTTCCTTTTCTTCGCTACTTCGACATGCCTTGCTAAATGTGGAGCTAGGTCACTTGGTAGAGGCTCTTACCTATTAGTGGTAGGTTTCGGGTTTAATCCCAAGCAGAGAGTAGATTAGAATTATTTGGTGTAATTTAAGAGTATGTAAGATTTGCTTTTAAAAAAATATGATCAAATTTATAATACTAAAAAACTTAATTCATTGCGCATATCAAATGCCCATAGATGGACTAATAATATTTTGTAAGTTCATGTCTAGCATGTTATAGAAAAAAGATATTAAAGCACATGGATTGAGGATGCATCCATCTACTTCATAGTCTTGTACTTGCAAGGGAAATGAAACCACCCCATGTAAACATCCATTATGATCTTTTAGAAGAAAAAAATATTTTTAAGAACTCGTTCATCCTTGGAAAACCATGAATATTTAGGAATAAGTAGTGTATATTTTTCTACATGTCACGCGCACATATAACACATTATTCAACATTACTTTCATCATGCCAGATATAAAGCTTATCTTTAATCTTAAACCAAAACAATATGGTGATGGAAACTTAAATACCAAATTATGGTGAATAATGCTAGCATAGAGTCAATATCTTATTATAATGTGAGTGTCTATTTGCCTCTCTCCATCGTCTCATTTATAATTTTTGCACAAAGTGATGCAATACTTCTTTTTCATCAATTCAAATATGATGTATTCTTGGTATAAAAATCAAATCCACTTCTTCATTTCAATAAAGATAAAAGAGGTAGAGTCATCTATTCATCCTTTATTTGGAAGAGGAATCAAACCGAGCTTGATGAATCTCAAAAGATTCAACATAAGCTATTTGAAATAATGTTTTTTGTGGTCATATCTTCAAATTCACACATGTGAATTTCAAGTTTTTTTTCCAAGATAACTTTTATTGACAAAACATAAGTATACCCAAAGTCGTAATATGCCATATCAAGTAGCTGTGTTGTTGACATTGAAACACTCACCACATTCTTTCTTTCATGATGAGGATAATCTCTCTATATTTTGTTTGGAGCTTGTTCCAAGTCATACGATAAATGTACCTATTTTACTCTTAGTCATGTTTAAGAATTCTAAAGTCGTCTATGTAACTTTACTCTTATGATATACGTTTAAAACTACTTTCACATCCAGTCTTAACAAACCTTTTTTTATTTAAGAAAATTATTTGCATGAAAATACTAGTTATTCATCAATAGTATGGTTGTTTTATTTCCTTTTGGAAATTTTATGAACTTTAATGAAAAAATGTTGTATAGCATAACAAAATTGGGTTAGAACCAATAGTTTATTAAACTTAGATAACTCCACAACATCAAAATCAAATAGTAGTAACTCCGCACCGCGCTCTTGCCCCTGATGTGGTGCGGTTCCTCAGCGGGTTCAGCAGGTAGTAGACAGCAACACCGCGCATGTTAAGGGGCAGAATTTTGTGTTTAGCGGGGTATAGGGTTTGCAATTCAGAAGGGGGTAGCAGCGCATCTTGTTGCCCGTCTATCTGTCATTAGTCTATAATCGTCTCAGTTTTAATGAAAATCTATAATATTCTGTTCAACGTATTTCTACAATGAACACTCTCATACTTTGATACGTCACGGACATCTAGATACTCCTCCAAAAGCTTGGATTGAAATGATTAATCTCTATAATGTTCCCAACAACAATGAAAAAGAAAGGACTTCTTATGCATGTTATCATGGTTTCACATAAAAGAGATTTTTCTGAATATTCATCTCTCAACTTGCTAGCACATCATATGGTTTGAGATGTTGACAAAATGGATAATTACTCTAAACAACAAGGTATGCCCAATAGATAACTAATATGTCTTACGATAGCGACCTAAGTTTTAAATTTTTATAAAATAAAGTAACTACTATTACTAAATACTAAGACACAGGTATCTAAGCGTAACCAACATATGATAGTATAAGGTAATGGCAAGTACTGAGTTTGTCGTTCATATGAAATGATGCAACGTTCTAGTAATTAGTCACCTACACTATTTGGTCTATGATAAGTTTATTGTTTGTTTAATTCTATCAGAAGTTAACAAAAGAAAGTAGACCGAAGAAAACTAAATCAACATCGGATGTGAGAAATAAGATTACCAATAAATCACGTGTTATTGGATGTTGTTAATGTGATCTGTTTGTTGCAACGAATTTGGATTAACATTATTGTTGATTTCAGGATATTTTGGGTGATTGAAATTCAATAAACACCAAATAGTATATGTATATATATACATATATATATAGAGAAAGTATAATGTACTTCAGGGCTTAACCTACATTAACATACATGACAAAAAATATAATGTGCGTTATTATCATAGAACTTGCGTGATTATAGTCCCATGCGTGATTATATGGTCCCATGCGTGATTATACCCCTGATCCAACGGTTACCATTGTCTCCTACGTGATGTATGATAAGGCTTTTTGTATGTTAACCTTTCTATATATATATATATATATATATATATATATATATATATATATTGATATAGGTTAGGAGGTGTAAAGTTTACACTTGATCATAACTACTTATATTCTAATTTTTTATGCTAATGTACCTCAATAATTCAAGGTACAAAGGCCACTAATCAACGGAGGTTTGGGGCAGCGCCCCTAGTAGCAAGGTTATCGCGGTGGCAGCCCTAGGTGGGGTGGGGTCAAGAGGCAAAGCCCCTAGCTGGGGATGATTAAGTACAATGTCTAGTATTGGCTTTGATTATCAATATTAAAATTCACTCTGAAATAGTATTGAAACTGAAGCTTTGTAGCAACTTTTTTTTGCACCATTTATTCATTTATAAGAAATTTGTTCTTTGGTACCAAAACTGTGCGCCAATACCAAATGAAGCAGAAGTGGTGAAAACTAGTGTGATTGCCAAATATTTCGTTGAAGACTTACAATGGTCAATTCTACTGTTTAAACACTATATAAAGTAATCATTTGACCTGTATGAATACATCAGCTTCATATGAATAATGGTACGAATTTCACATAAATTTCTATACTTGTTTTTGAACTTTTGTCTTATTTAATTAAGTATGTTTAGCATTATATATTTTATACCTAATTCTCGTAACATATACTTTGATAATTGAGGGTGAACGGTGTGGTCGACAAAATCAATCAGTAAACCACTTTACCGCTTCAGTAAACCACTGTCAACATCCAGTTTACCGAACAGGATCATGCAATGCGGTGAACCTTCATGGATTCGGTGAGAGGGATGGAGGGGGGGGGGGGGAGATGGGTGTGTGGTGGGGTCCATTCCTTCTCAATCAATCACACATTTTTTTTCTTTTTTTTAAATAGTTTATCTAAAACCCACTAGGTAAACCACCGCCAACGTTTTTTAGCAATAGGTAAACAAAATAGGTAAAATGACGTGGCACTGTTTAATTGCGTGATTTGGGAGTTTACCTATTCCAAGTGTCTAACCACTCCCTTTACCCTAATTAGCACAAATTCTCACACCAAAAATCACATCATATTTACTAGGAATATACCAATTCTAGTAGAACACTGCCATTTTTTCTACGAAAAGAATTGATCGAAATTTTGACCATATTCTAACAAAATACCAAAAAAACCAGCAAAATAAAATCTCATCAGAAAATTGTCAGGAATTTTTGACAAAACTTATTTGTTAAAAATATTTAGCTATCTTTTTAGAATTATTTGTTAAAGTTGTTTTAATTATCTTTTTTGAATGACAAATTTCTTTGCGAATAGACCACCACCTAATTAGTGATTATTTTCTTTTAAACTACTATTTTTATCATCAACTTTATTATTTTATTATTATGATTAACTTTATTTTATTTTATTTTTTGTGGTAGTACTATTATTATTATTATTTATTATTATTATTATTATTAACTGTAATTCTTGTTGTTATTTATATGTGCATGTATGTATTTATGTGTATTTCTTTGTATTTTTGTATATGTGTGTCGGAAATAATTTTATGGTCGAAACTTTGTTAGATATAATAACCTTGTAGGAAACTGGTTGGAAAATGTTTCTTATCACCCTTTTATGACGAAACCATTTTGGTCACAAATTCATCGAAAAAGACCATTTCCTACGTATACGTAAGAAAGTAAGAAACTACATAGTTTTCTAGTAGTGTGATATATATTCTCTATATTACATGGTACGTGATTTAGTTATATACCTGTTTTCATGTGATTTATTTATATCAAAAATAGGAAATGTGTAAAACCTTCCTTACTTGGCAAGGAGCCAAAATTAGATCGCAAATCATAGTTTGGTCAAAAAGTTACTTTCTCCCAATTTATTGCACGTACATACATTTAGGGGCGCCCATGACTTTATAGCCTAGTGTCATCTTGGGATTGGGATAAAACTTTGAGACCAATAGGTCCTAGGTTCGATTCCCACAAAGTGGGTTTTTCCCATATGTAGTGGCAAAGCTCGACCCTCCGAACTTTTCACTTAGCAGTGTTATATATGTAGTTTTTGTATATAAATTTTTGGGTATATACGTTTTCGAAACCTCCCCCCCCCCCCCCCCACCTTGCGTCATTCGGGTCAAGCTTTACCACTGCATATATTGACATGAGTTACTTCTTGTTATGATATTATTATCCTTATCTAGTTGTGCTGAAGATTGAACCCTCTCCATAGTGTTGTACTAATTACTAGAGAGAAGGAGCCAAAATACATGTGAACCATGCATGATCTCATCCATGCTATCAATCACCACTAGTAAATCAACATTACTCACAATCTTTCTACGTCGACAGCACAATCAGTTGACGTAATCTATCACTAAGTGCAACCGTAATAGCTATAACTATAAGCAAAATGTTGATTATATCCTTAAACATGGGTTAAAATAAAACCCTAATTATGTTTATTCAATCAATAACATAAACATGAATATCAAAATAGAGATACTAACTTGTGGGCATGTTAATCCTTGAAGAAGAGGAAGCAGCTATGGTCCCCGTTATTATGGTAACTTGCGTTGATGGATCATTAGAGTGAATTTTATGTTGGTGTTCTTGAGGAGTTTTACGACTCATATCAATAGTAATATGATCATAAATAGAGATCAGTCATAAAAACTTTATGCATTCTCTAGTAATTAATGGTACCTAAATAAAAATCATAAATACCCCCTTGAACTAATCAATATTTACATTTACTACCATCAAGTAATTGTCGGTGAGTAGTTATGTCATATTGGTAATATTACTCAAATGATCCGTCAGACCACATTAACAAGTTATTTCTAACACAAAGTTATTGGGATAAGTATCTATGCTACAGTGCGTAAGCATCAACAAATGGTTTCATGTACGGCTTATTTAGCAGTAGCTAATGTATTATAGATAATAAAAACCAACGAGACGCTTGGCAGAAGAACACAGATTATAATACAGAGAGATAAGAAACATAGTTGTACGTACGTGCCCGATGATAGCGTTTATTCTAAGAGTACCCAAACACCAACTTGTAGTAGTAAATGTTTTGGGGCATTTTAGATATAGGTTGATTTCCATATTACTGACTACATGCTATGCACTTAGTAGTTTATTCCTCGTTTGACATTCCATGGGTAGGGGCACCCCAAACCAAGAGGACCAATCAACTTTATTATCCCGACATGTACATTAAAACCGTGGTTTTCTATATGACGCAACATTGATTTGTTACACAGTAAATGCTTATCAAAACACGTAGGACATGTGGTAGGCTTCATTACGGATATTGAGAGTGATAGATGAGTAATTTCCCACGTGTCATCAGTCATGGGTAGGGGCACTGGATTAACAGTCACAAGAGCTACAGTTTATTTACTAATTAACAATTGGAAAGATCAATCATCAATGCGTTCATGACATAATTTCGTTTTCTTTATTAAAGCAACAAATTTTCATTGGCTAAAAGTACACGTAGACAGCAACAAATATGCCTACTAAAAAGTACCAAAACAGCCAACGAGGTTGAAGGGCGAATACGGGTGGCGCCGGTTCGTTTTGGATGGGAGGTGAGGTTTTACCGATTATTCCACTGTCGTGCTTTCAGGCGGGTGGAGGTCGGGTTTCCGCGCATCTGGGAGAGCCAAGGGGCTGGTAGCGGTCGAGTAGTCGACCTTGGCCACAGCGTCCGGTGTCACGTTGGTTGACACGGCGTTCCTTGTCGTTAAAAAAAAGTAACAAAACAAATTAAGGACTCAATATTTGCATGTGATCGAACTTGCAATTTGAGATGCTGAAAACATAATTAACTTATGAGTTCTCAGAAATTAAAACTTATGATAGATCATGCCATGCAAAATACAAACTAACTAGAAGCGCACCCCGCCGCGATGCGGCAGGGGCTTGAAGATGTGTTGCGAAACCGAGTCAATGTAGCGGTGTTAAAATATATTAACAAATCCTTTTTTTCCGGCAAGTTATATTAGGGTGATCTATAAAGTATATTTACTAAACACAATCATTAAGATGGTAAATCCGCTTTGAGTACAGATTATTGCACCATAAACCATCATTGTCCATTTACCCTTGACCATACCCATAGGTTCGAGAATCAAGATTTGTATACGTTTTGTTTCTAAACATGTGTATGTGGTTGTCGGCTCCCATGCAACTTCACAGATTTTAGATATATGTAACTATGTTAAATGTTTTTTCGATGGTAGACCACAACCACCAAAATCATCACAACAATAGCCACCACAACATCGCATTCGTCAACACCACAACCGTAAAAAATAAAACCACCACCAACCATATATAAAGATTTTTTGTTACTCATATAGGCACACCTAGAGCCGTATTTAAAAGCCCAAATCCAAAGGCCAGTCTTTGACTACGGCCACACAAAGCATCTGCTTTTGAATGATCAAATTACGTGATTTCTTCCATCTTTTCATAAAAGCCATTCAAAATTGAATTTATTTCTTTTCCTTAAGGATGGTTCTTATCAGTAGTAAGAAATGCATGAATGCTCCCCTTCACTTCCACCCAACCACACCCAAGATCAACTATAACCCCTTTTTCTCTCATAGTCATTTTCAACTTTGCAACTTCATCCCATTTACAATTATCAGCATAAAAATTACAAAAAAGTGTATAATACCCGGCATTTATCCATTCATATTGATCAATCTGATTTTATAGGCATTTCTCTAATAAACACGTAAGCTTCTTCCCATGCACGCAAAAGTAAATTAACTAAACAAGCATAATGCTTGAGGTCAGGGACAATACCATAATCTTCTGTTATACCCTTTACCTAAAAAAAGTCTTATGTCATAATCTTGTTATAGTCATTAAAATAGTAAATTATATAAACGTCAGAGTAAAATTTGCACATTTGTCCCAACGGGTATTTTTAAGAAATTAACAGGTATACTCGATACCCGTGGGTATGCCCGATAGCCGACGGGTAATTACCCGACAAATACCCGACGGGTAACGGGCCGGGTATGGGACAAAGAATTACAACCGAGTACGGACTTAGGATTACCAATACCCGACCCAAGCCCCGCCCATTGCCATTCCTAAAAAGCATGAAGCCCTTCTAAAGTGGTACAACAAATGAAACACATGGTACAAGTGGCCCATTGCCATTCCTAAAAAGCATGAAGTAAAAAGCATGAAGCCCTTCTAAAATGATACAACAAATGAAACACATGGTATAAGTGGCTCATCGCCATTTCTAAAAAGCATGAAGCCCTTCTAAAGTGGTATAACAAATGAAACACATTGTACAAGTTCTATTGTATAAATATGTTACAAATTAGAGTATATAAAATAGAATGAAAAGTGAAAAGGTGTACACACGTGTTACGCTAACAATAAAATTATCCATTCTTGATTTAGCAAAAATATTTTAAGAGAGTTTTTACTATTTTTCAGTTTATTTACATATTTTAACCCCTAAAGTTTCATCTTTATACACATCAACCCTTTTAGTTTTGATTTATCAACTTTTTAAATTTTCATTATTTAGTTTTCAACCTCTTTAATTTTCAGTTTTCACTTTCCATTTTTATGACTTTGGTCCCCTATAGTTTCATTTTTTTACAAAATTGTTGTTTAAGGTTTCGTTCTAAACCTTGCGAGTAAAAACGCTGCAACGCGCATGCGTGTTTCAAATTTTTACGTTTATTTTTTGGTTTAACGACCCCGTCACAATTTGCGAGTCTGACGCCGTCTTAGTTATTATTTTCTATGTTTTACGTTTTAGTTTAATTTTTGTGAGTTAACACGCCGCAACACGCATGCGCGGTTCAACGTTTTTACGTTTACTTTTTATTCGATTTAGCAGTCCGTCGCAAAGCATGTGTCCTAAATACTAGTTAGTTTTAAGTAGAGAATTGTGAACTCGTATACATTATGCTTTAAAGATACAGTGGAAGATAGATATAGTAGTTATTAGAAGGTTAAATAACCATTATATGTATCACAGTTCGAACAATATATACAAATATTTTTAAGGTTGTCGCACCTAATAACGCATCTGATGGTAACATGTACGTACTAGGATTATGGACTTGCTCTAGATGCTTAATCATGTTTCATAAACATAATTATCCAGCTAGCTAATGTTATTTTTAATTTTTCGATTTGTAAGGAGTCACGATCTCCTAGTTACCGAGCAGTGACCCTAGATTCCTTTAATAGATTAGCTAGTACTGATTTGATGCAACACATGGATTTTTTTTTTCTTTCAAAGGTCAGCCAAATAAACTTGAAATAAAAGTATGTAGCGTAATACATGGGATGCTTTTAATATCTTAATAACCATGGCCGAAAGGGGCGTGAGGGGTGGCCGACCTCCCGAACTTTTCGTTCAGTAGTGGAGAGTATATAGTTTTCGTATAAATTTTTTTGGGTATATACGTTTTCGACTTCCCGGTTTTATAGAAATTTTTAGGTTCGGTGACTTCCGTACCCTGTTCGGAAATCTCAAACTTCGATAACGACTGCGTCTTTCATGAGGTTTATACCGAAAAAATATACTTGACAACCACCGGATTTGGTTATCTAATACAGATGTGGTTGATGACGAAAAACTACCTTTTATTGACATATAGTTAAAAGCTTGAATCTAACATAGTACCCCGAGAGAGTTAATGTGTCGTAATTTTCACTCTTTGTATATATCTCTCAAGAGGATTCTTTACCGGCTACGTCTTCACCAGTTTATTAGCCGAATTGAATCAATCACCGGTGTATATATATATTTTTAGGCAAAAGATCAAATACAAATAATCTTAACATACTAAACATACAAATTGAAGGAAAACCCAAAAAGACAAGGTGGCATTTTTGTAATTACCACCAACTATCAAAGTTACAACCAAAAATACCTAAAAAAACACAAATTTTTTTTTAACATTTTTTATTAAAAAATCGCTACATTTCGTTAGCAAAAAAACAAAAAAATTTTTTTTTTTTTTGCTGCTACTAAAAGTAGCGATTTTTTAATAAAAAATGTTAAAAAAATAAAATAAAATAATTTGTGTGTTTTTTTTTTAATTTTTTTAGATTTTTTTAGGTTTTTTGGGGGGTTTAGTTTTTAGCATTTTAGCTTGGGTGGGGGGGGGTAAGGTTTTTTTTAGGTTTTTGGGGGTGGGGGGGGGTTAGGTTTTTTTAGGTTTTTGGGGGTGGTGGGGGGGGGGGTTAGGTTTTTTTTTAGGTTTTTGGGGGGTTGGAGGGGGGGGGTTAGGTTTTTTTAGGTTTTTGGGGGGTGGGGGGGTAGGTTTTTTTTAGGTTTTTGGGGGGTGGGGGGTTTAGGTTTTTTTTGGGGGTGGGGGGAGTGGTTAGGTTTTTTTAGGTATATTTGTAGAGTAACTTTGATAGTTATTGATAATTACAAAAATGCCACCTTGTCTTTTTGAGTTTTCCTTCAATTTGTATGTTTAGTATGTTAAGATTATTTGTACAAGAACTTTACCCTATATTTTTATTGGTGTAAACATATGGATTTGTAAAAGAATGTTTTATTGGTGTAAACATATGGATATGCAGGGGTGTTTATCGAATCGAATATCGAATTTTCGAATTATTCGAATCGAATTATTCGAATAATTTTTATTTTCCCTTGAATTCGTATTCGCTTCGAATTCGATTAAAACTTACCGAATTCGATTCGAATTCGTATTCGAATAAAAAACCCAATTCGTATTCGATTCGTATTCGATTAAAAATTAGAATTCGAATCGAATTCGAATAAATTCGATTTAATTCAGATTCTTTAAAAACATACAAAACCTATCAAAATGAAACATAAATTTTAAACAGCCATAAAGCACGATATCACATTAAAAAGTTTCAAATAAAATACTATAGTCTAAAATTCAAAACGAGAAGTCGGGAATAACCACACCACATTAAAAGTTAATATTTATAGGGTTATAAATCTATTGATAGATTTGTTACTTAGGTTTTAGTTATGGGTCATGTAGTGGGTTTGGTAATGGGTAATTTTAATACTTGAAAAAAAAATTGAAAATAAAATATAGTATAACTTAATAAAAGTTATATATGCATTGTATATAAAAAAAATAAATAAAAATGTATAATTTTTATTCGAATTTCGAATCGAATCGAATTTGAAATTATAAATTCATATTCGATTCGTATTCGATTAACTTGACTCGAATTGAATCGAATTCGAATTCGAATTCTTTTAGTCGAAACCAATTCTTGATAAGCGAATCGAATTTAAACGAATTTCGAATTTTTCGAATTCGAAACGAATTCTGAACACCCCTATGGATATGTAAAATAAATAAGAGAAATACAATTGTATGATTTGAAAACCGAGTTATTTCAATGTAGGAGCAAAATTAGATTCGTTATATTTTTATGATGCAAATTATTTAGAGGGGTTGTCTTTTGAAAACCTATGTATGATATTTTATTTGTTTGAAAAAAATGCACCACTATAAATTGAATCTAAATCTTAATTAATTAATGATATATTACTAAAAACCCATACTTATAAACGTTAAAAAATCACTTAACAAAACTTTTAGTTAAACTTCAAAGTATGTTATATTTTCTACATATTAATAAAGCGTGTGGAAAATGTCGGAATTCCGACCAAAATTTTTTTGTAAGAAATTTTTGTTGGAAAATACCAGTTTTCTAGTAGTTTCATAACGTTTTCCAACTTGAAATATATCCATGCATTTATAAATGTGAGAAAGATTTATTGTTTATTTATACATAATTCATGATCGGTAAAAATTACTCATAGATATTGTAAGCAATAATGGTGGCATCTTTGTACTCTAGTACTTGTTTTGTACATCAAAGTTCCATTATACATAAAAAGACCAACAGAATAGGCTAAAAATTAGAACAAACTAAATGAAAATTGTATTAACAAAAATAAAATAAAAAGAAAAGAAAAATCACTCAAACAAAATTAAAGAAGCTGCAAATAAATCAGCAACATATTAAATATGACAGTCTTCTCAAAGGGAATATGTTTGAAATCAAGCCAACGGTTTAAAAGTAAATTATGATGACAACTTTTTTAATGGCAAAACTGAAATTTTAGAAATAGAAACCTGAAGAGGAATAATAAAATAAAAATCAACATGGAATTAAGTCAATTAACTTTTAGGGTGTAGAAGAGGCAACTCAAAATGAACCTAATGAACCGAAATAAAGCCATGCCATTAATGAAGGAATGTTACCTCAGTGACGAATTCAGGAATTTTGATAAGAAGATGCGAAAACGTGTCCATCAAATAATATATATGGATTTAACTAGGCTTAACAAAATAGGTGTGTTAGGTTGAATCATAGGTCAAATCAAGTTCGGGTCAAAAACATGTCACTTTATAGGTCAAATTTGGTTATACCAATTAATATATTAGGTATCCGCCCCTGATTACCTCATTTTCACTACACTTATATTAACGAAGGCATGGATCCGCCCCTGATTACCTTATTTTTACCTATAAATGAACCCAAATTACAAGAGGCACTTAAAAATAAAGCGGATGATTCCAAATTTTGTTTTTCCATTTTCTAAACTAATTTAATTACTGAACAACCCCCTTGATTGTGAACACTAGTGAACTAATCATAGCCCTTGATTATCAATACACAATTGTAAATCAATGGTCAAGATTTGATGATAAAATCAACTAGCACTACTAGAAAAAACACCTTTCTTGACATGCATTGCGTGTCATGAAAGGGTCTTTATGACACGCAAATGCGAGTCGTTAATTGAGAAGTCATAAAATCAACATGACATGCATTTGTGTGTCATGTTTTTATGACATACATTTAGTGACACGCATTCATGACACACATTTAATGACACGCATTCATAACACACATTTATGACACTCATTTTATGACACCTTTTAATGACACACATTCATGACACTCATTTTATGACACTTTTAATGACATACGTTCATAACAAACATTTATGACACATACGTATGACATTCATTTACGCGTGTCATGCTTTTAATTGTATAATTTTTTTTATAAAATTACTAATTTGCCCTAGATACATGTATAATAACAAAAACAATAAATCTTTTTCATAAAATAAATACACATATATATATACCAAAACAATTCATTACATAATCATTTGTCAAGTATACTACAAATATTTTAACGTTAACAAAAAAAGAATTGTTTGTCAATACATTATCAACACCTAAAATACGATTTATAACTTAAAAATAGAGTTAACCGCATAAGTCGACCAATCTTCACGAATGCCATCCATATCCGCAGCCGAGTATTCCTCTACTCCTTTCCCAACCTGAGACAACAATTAAATAAAATAAATCTTAAAAATCAGAATTTAATCATAATATATGAATTTAAGCATTTGTTTGGATATATAAGTACATATTTCTCTAATATACAGACTAAAATATGCCTAAACTTACATTATCATTGTCAAGTATTTCAACTCCTTCGTAAGCTATCTCCTTCATGAACTTCATCACATAGTAGCCGCATTCAGTACCTCCTGGCTGACGTGGACACTACACAATTAAAATATCAAGAAATGTGAAACCATTGCGATTTAAGTTTAAACTAAAGGGTTTCAATATTTACAATATCATTACAACCACAATTTAAATAAGGGATTTAGTGCTTACCCTAGCATTAATCCAGATGAGTTTAACCCTTATGTTGGCACCACTTTGTGAAGCATACACGGCTATTGCCCAATAAAAAATCAAAATTATATCAGAAACAGACCCTTTGTCCATTTTTCCTACAGACCGCCAACAAAGTTGAGCAAAAGAGACACCATACATGTGATGAAAGGAAAGAAACAAAACATGAAACTTAACCTTGACATGTGTGCTAGGAAACACAGAAGTGCGAAGTGTGTCCTGTGTATCATCTGTAAGTTTTCTTCTCGGATGCTAAGAACAAAAGCAGCTTGGTTTGATGTAGATGCAGTTAATGTTATCCTATACCCAGCATCCCATCATTTATGCATACCTTCACTTGGATACAACAAGTCAAGTTCCACAACCTAGGATCACATTAATACAAAATCAAACAAATTGCTCATGTAAATAACAAAAGAAATGTTTTGACCTGGTCAGAGAATCCAGCGCCATAGGACATAACAATTGCCCACATGGTTCTCGCAGTTGCCATAGCAGTGATATGGAATCTTCCTCTCCATTTATTATTTATCCACTAAAAAGAAAATGATTCACTGACTTTGTAACACTACTGATGTACTGGGTACCTACATTTTAGACAAAAAAAAAACTAGAAGATGAGAGAGCGAGCATGCAAGCACTCAGCTTTACAAGATATGATTGTCCTTACCCTTAACCAAAGAGCTCCTATTGTTCGCACATGCTATCACGCTAATATCGCAGGATTTCTCCAACTGTTGCATAATCTAATCCTTTAATATACAACAAAATGCTTAGTAGTCTGAAATAAATCATTCAACAAACAGACCCTAAAACATGAAGAACCTTGTTGAGAAATGAGGGAGAGAGTTGGTAAACTTGAGAGGTGATACCGTGCCAGAATCCATTATAAGATCCCATAGGTTTAAGCAAGAAGCCACACTGCTGATGAGCAACCCATCTACGTTTCCTTTGTCAATATGTTGAGCAAGTCTCTGATCTGCCACATCACAGTGATATCTACAGCAACACATTTACATGTAAGTTTATATAACATATGATAAAAAAAATTTTATAAGTGATATCCAAATTTCGCAGTACGTTGGAACATAACAAAAAAGCATTTTTTTTATAAGTGATGTCTCAATATGACAACATAAATATCTTATTACAATACTAATCTAATTTTGAAATGAAGCGACTTAGAAGGTCATAAGGGTGGAAGGAGTGCTCAAACACTCCCCATTTTCACTACCCAATAATCTCATGCCATGTCAACTCCCCCTCACTCCCCATTTTACACTCAATCACTAGCAATACTCAAACACATGGAGAGTAGTAAACAATTTTAAAAAAATTGTGATTGGTTGAAAAAGGGTGAGGCCCACCATTAACCCTTTCTTTCCCCTCTATCTCTTCTCTACTCTTTCGGTTTCTCTTTCGGTGAGTATTCACCGTCTTGGGCAATCATCAAACACCGAATGGGGGGTGGCATCCCCTTGCCGCGCGGTAAAGTGGGGTTACCGAAGGCTTCCCCGAACACACTCCTTCCGCCCTAAGTAGTACTTTGGCAACCTCGGTTAACCCATTCTGTTTTCAGTTACCCATGTTTATCTATTTGAGCTGGTTAGACATAAAACACTATTTTCAGTTACCTGTTCTTTAAGAGTTTATCTATTTGAGCTGGTTAAACATAAAACAAAATTGTCTTGACAACAGTTTGTATCCCACTTTTTATTCATTCTCTACCTAGTCATGTTATAGTTGCCTTGACTAATAAATAATTTAATCAAAATAAAATAAAACAAGATAACTATTAGAATGTTCTTATTTTACTAATATTCACGTGTATATTCGATTAAACAATAAATTATAAACTACATAACACAATGAAGTTCAATAAACCTCTTATGTTAAATTGGATTCCTTGTAGGGTGTAAACGAGCTG
Source organism: Helianthus annuus (assembly GCF_002127325.2). NCBI lineage: Eukaryota > Viridiplantae > Streptophyta > Magnoliopsida > Asterales > Asteraceae > Helianthus > Helianthus annuus. The sequence continues at coordinate 145,558,790 of NC_035433.2, forward strand.
AGCCGAGACCGAGCTCGACCAGATTTGAGCTCGAGCTCGTTTAACATATGAAAGCTCGAGCTCGGTTCGATATAAAGCTCGAGCTCGGCTTGAAGGTAATTTTTCAAGCTCGAGCTCGGCTTGGGCTCAACTTGTTTAGTATTTATTAATTAATCTATATCAATTATAATTATTATTATACATATAATTTAGTTATTTTTTTATATTTATATAAATGGTAACTATTATTATATAAATATATATTTAATATATTAATAAAAAAATATATAAACAGAAAGCTCGTTTAGGCTCGCGAGCCGGCTCGAGCTCAATAAGCGAAGCTCGGGCTCGTTTACTAAACGAGCTTGTTTTTAGGCTCGGGCTCCAGCTCAAGCTCGTTTAAGCTCCGCTCGTTCGAGCTTTTTTTCAAGCCGAGCTCGAGTAGCTCGACTCGTTTGCACCCCTAGTTGCTTGTGAGTTTGAAATTAGAAGCATTACAGTTTCCTACATCAATACAAGAATCCATGATACCATGGTTGGCAATCTAGAAAATATTGCCCAGCCAATGAAAGGTTAGGGATTAGATTTCTAGTACTTGTTACATTACAAAAAACAAAAGGAAAAGCAGAGAGTGATGAATTATAAAATTAAAACTTATAGCATTCCCAGGACATATACATACATACTTGCTAGATTAATAAACAAAATAGATAAACAAATCAAGGGACCACATGTGATACTTATAAATGACTCAAAATTCGGCATAAAGAGACCACGCATAGGATCATATTCAACAGAATCGAACATACATTCAACTTTAGCTACTTTAGGGTTCATAAACCATTCAAAAATATGTACACAAACATATAAATAAGAAGTAGATAACATAACCTGCAAACCTCCTCAAACTTCACCAACATGTTTAAAAGAAGCTCCAACACAGATCCAAAACCTAAATTCATGACACAATAAGAAGTTTATAAAAAAAAATTGGCACTGTGTTTAAGTATCTAAGAAAAAAACTAGGGTTTTTACCAACGACGTATGCGGGGACGATTTAGAGAAGAAAATGATTTGAAGAAGTGTTCGCTCTGGGCTCACGATGCGACGATGGGATTTTTGGAGTTTTTGGCTCTATGAAGGTTAAGGGGATTTTGTTTCGGAGGGTTAAGGGTTCTCTTGTGGGACGGTTGTTTTTTGGATTTTGGGACTTTAAGCGGGTTCCTACTTTTAGTTTTGGCGGGCCGTTTAAATTATTTAGCTTTCTTTAATTCTTTTTTGGGCGAATTTGTTACTAGGTGGAAAAAACCAAGGGGCTGTTTGTTTACCTTTTAATGAGGCTCTTATTGGTTCAGACCTCTTGCTCGTTCAGCACTTAATGGTTCAGACTGTTTGTTTCACGAGCAGATGTCTGAATGGTTCAGAAATTTGTCTCTGAATGGTTAAGATTTATACAGAGTCTGAATGGTTAAGACCTCTAATCTGAATTGGTCAGACATTTGCCTCTGAACGGTTAAGCATTATACAGGCTCTTAATGGTTCAGACCTCTTACTCTCTTACTGGTCAGCACTTAACCATTCAGATGTTGCCAAACAGCCCCCATGTTTTTTTGGGCGAATTTTTAGATAGCCCAAAAATATATTGTTTTGCGGTTGCTTTTACAATTTGTGCGATTCTTTGGTTTTAAGTAGGGCTGGCATATCGTGTATACACGTACACGAGTAAGGCTGGCATATCGTGTATACCCGTACACGATAAGACACGATACACGAAATCCCATACACGAACACGACATGATAACTTATCGTGTCCTTTTTTCAAACACGAACACGACACGATATGCACGAAAATTACCTGTTAATACCTGTTAACACGACTGTTCGACTGTTATACACGAAAATTACCTGTTAATACCTGTTAACACGAACACGGCATGCTATCTGAGAGTTACAGAGGGAGTTTAGATTTTTATTTATTTATTTATTTTTAATTGAATTAGGAATGAAAATAGAAAGGAATTAAGGAACCCACACTCACATTGCCGATGAGTTTTATTTAATTTAATTTCTTATCGTGTACTAACGGGTATTAACAGTTAAACAGGTATTTAACCTGTTTATACACGAAAATTAACAGGTAATCTCGTGTCTACCTGTTTGGTACACAATACCTGTTAAGGCCATACACGATACCTGTTAACTTCGTGTAGGTTCGTGTCATGTATTCGTGTAAAATTGTCAGCCCTAGTTTTAAGATGGGCACAAAAGTATTTTGGGCGGGTTTAGGTTTTAGACCGCTCAAAATTACTTTTTCTAGTCCCCAACTAAATTTCTTTTTCTACCAGTATGAACAATGTTGTAAGAATCGCTAGGTGCTAGTCGGGCGGTGGGGTACCGACTAGCGATTACTCGGGATTAATCGGATCAAGATTTTTATATGTAATTTTTAGTTATATATATACACACACATTTTTATATGTAGTTTTATAAAGTAGGAATGGGATCAAATACAAACACTTAAGTTTGTAAGAACCATAAGAACCAATACATAATTGACAAGTGTCCATCAATAAAAAATTAGTTTAGGGGTAATTTAGACTTTTTGACCATATTTATTTATAACTAATTAAAAATAATTACAAAAAATATAATCAGCACAACACTATATAATTAGCACAACATCATTAATCGTTCTTCATTATCAGCACATCGTCCTCGAATCGTTCTCCATTATCAACATAAACGACATTATCACAACATCTTCAATCGTTCTCCATTATCAGCACACCAGATGTGCTGATTATATCTACTTTTGGTGTTTGTTTGTATTATTTTGTAATTAACACATAATCAGCACCTTATTAGCACAAATATAAAACACCTTTTGTTAACTTTTTTTAAAAAACACTTTTATAAATACAAAAAGGTATAGCAATATGGTACTCATATTAAAGATAAAAAAATACTTGATTTTATGGTATATATTTTTAAAAAAAAATAATGAAGTATATAAAAGTTATTTTAGTTTAAAAAACCTTGGTGGAATTTGTATTTAATAGAAAATGGTCAAATGACTAGCAATTTTACAAAATTACCCCTAATTTGTTAGTAGTAATTTTTAATTATAAGAGTTTTATTTATAATCAATATCAACCCTTGATTTAAATTAACAATGGTTCAGATCTGTTCTTACGGTTCTTATAATTAGCACTGTTTGTACAGGATCTCAACCCTTATAAAGTATACATGTTTTAACCCCTTATGGATCCATTGTTTTAAGTAATTGGAAGGAATTTATAAGGTTTAGTCGAAATTTGGCCAACGTCTAGCCACAATTTTGCCAGAATAGGACCGCCATTGACCGCCTAGTGAATAATCGGCCATTAATCAGTGAACCTCCGATTAGTGATTAATCGGGCGACTAATCAGAGACTAATCAGGATTTTTACAATTATGAGTATGAATAAGTTTACCTTTTCTTTTAAGACCATTCATAACTATCCGTGTAGACTTTGCGATCATCGAAGTCGTAATCCCGAACTCCTTCGAGCTAAATTTCTTCCATTCCTTATGTTTATATAATGTTTTTTATGACGCTAAAAGATGACACACAAAAACAATTTCATAAATTTATTAAATTTTGTATAACCATGACATTTTTTCTTGACACGCATTTAAACGTCATAAAATAAGTGTGTCTCATTAATCGAATGTCAAGATAGATCTTGTTTTTTTATGACGCTAAAAGGATGACAAACAAAAAAGCGTGTCATAAACATATTGAATTTTGTAAAACCATGACATTTTTTTCTTGACAGACACTTTCGAATGTCATAAAATGAGTGTCATTATTTGCGTATCAAGATAAATCTTGTTTTCTTTATGACACTAAAAACACGACACACAAAAAAGAATGTCATAGATTTATTAAATTTTGTAAATCATGACATTTTTTTCTTGATATACACTTTTGAATGTCATAAAATATGCGCGTGTCATTGTTCGCGTGTCAAGAGAAGTGTATTTTCTAGTAGTGTAGTGTATTTTACGATTTGATGATGTAAATCAATGGACAGGATTTATTCACCCGGTTCACAAATACACTAGTGTAAACTCTAGAATCCCACCATATATATATTTATATATATATAGGTAGAGGATCCTGTAAAAAAGGCCTAAAGTGTGAGAAAGGTAAGAAAGAATCTACACCATTAGATCTATGATCTAATGGTTGAGATTAATAGGGACCATATTGTAAAATTTGATTTATTTTTTGGACTGAATTGAAAATTCCAGGGGTAATAAAGTCTTTATATCCATTAAAAAAATGGAAACTGTAAATCATAATCCCTACAATCTCTCTCTCTCTCTCCAGATGATCTCCATCTATGATCAAAGATCTCTCTCATAATCACGACAGCGGCCAATCGGAAATCGGAAGATCAAACACGACAACGGCAGCGGCGGCGGTGGTGGTGCGAGCGGCAGCGGCGGTGGTGGTGGTGCGAGCGAGCGACAGCGGCGGTGGTGCTGGTGCGAGTGGCAGCGGCGGTGGTGGTGCCGGATTTAGCAGTGGTGGTGGTCCTGCGATCTCTTTCTATCTACATCGAACGGCGCCGGAAGTGGAGAAGATGAAACAGAGGTGTTATATTCTTTCATTAATGGTGTTTTTTTTTTCTTTTATGAATGATGTTTTTTTTTCTTTTCTGAATGGTATTATTTTGTTTCTGGATGGTGTTATTTTCTTTTTTCTGAATGGTGTTATATTTATTTACTGAATGGTGTTATATTCTTGTATTGAATGGTGTTATATTATTTACTGAATGGTGTTATTTTGTTTACTGAATGATGTTATTTTTTGTTTACTGGATAGTTTTTTTTTTTTTTTTTTCTGAATGGTGTTATTTTGTTTCTGAATGGTGTTATTTTGTTTCTGAATGGTGTTATTTTTTGTTTACTGAATGGTGTTATATCTTGTACTGAATGGTATTATTTTGTGTACTGAATGGTGTTATATTTTTGTTTACTGAATGGTGTTATATTATTTTCGTAAAAACACAATGAATTGAACTATGAATTTTTTTAAAACACCATGTCATAAACATGGCTCTGATTCTGTGAGTGTTGCAAAAAAAATTAAAATGATGTTATGGACGGTTATATTCCTTAAATCAATGATTTTCTCTCTCCAAATCCTTAAATCAAGGATTACCATATTTGAATTTGTTAATGCATTTACAATCTTACCCTTTTCAATTAATTTACACTAGTACAAAAATGAACAAAGGATGCTATGGGTGTTTTCAAAAGATGCGGTTGGTAGGTTGCAACCGCATCTTTTGATTCATCTAACAAAGTCATGTATTTATTTAAAAAAAAAAACATCGCCCAAAAGATGCGGTTCTAGTGTAACCGCATCTTTCAATTTCGCAAAAGATGCGGTTCTAATGTAATCGCATTTTTAGCATCTTTCAATTTCGCTCTTAAGATGCGGTTCTAATATAACCGCATTTTTTACATTCACTAGAATGAATCTACATCCACTGACCCATTCAATTATTAATTCAATCTATAAAGTCTGACAACTTGACTTTTATATACATAAATTCGAACTACCATTTTAACCTTAATATAAACTTAAACTATTTGAGTTAATTACTGTTTTCGTCCCTGAGGTTTGTCAAAAATAACGGTTTCAGTCCATTAGTTTAAAAATTGCGATTTCAGTCCATTAGTTTCATTTTCGTAACCATTTCAGTCCACTAACTTAACTCCATCCATTTATTTTGTTAACTTTGAGTTAACTAACTAATTCAGGGACGGTTTGCGTCAGTTTTAGAAACATAGGGACTTAAGTGTAAACTCTAAAACATTAAAACAAAAAAAATAGTAAATTCCAAAAAATCAAAAAAATTCCAAAAAACCAAACAAATTCCAAAAAATTCTAAAAAATAATAAAAATTCTAAAAAATCATAAAAATTCTAAAAAATCCAAAAAATCCGTTTCGGCGCAAACTGTTTCGAACCCGAACCGTTTCCAGCTGAACCGTCCGTACCGTTTCGACCCGAACCGTTTCGAGCCGAACCGTTTCGACCCGTACCGTTTCGAAGCCGAACCGTTTCGACCCGTACCGTTTCGAAGCCGAACCGTTTCGAGCTGAACCGTTTCGAACCGGACCGTTTCGACCCGTACCGTTTCGAAGCCAAACCGTTTCAAGCCGTACCGTTTCGAACCGAACCGTGCCGTTTCGAACCGAACCGTTTCGAGCTGAACCGTTTCGAACCAAACCATGCCGTATCGAACCGAACCGTTTCGAGCTGAGCTGTATCGAACCGTACCGTTTCGACCCGAACCGTTTCGAAGCCGTACCGTTTCGAAGCCGAACCGTTTCGGTTCGATACGGCACGGTTCGCGTTGAAACGGTACAGCTTGAAACGGTTTGGTCCGAAACGGTTCGGTTCGATACGGCACGGTTCGGTTCGAAACGGTTCAGCTCGAAACGATTCGGTTCGAAACGGTACGGTTTGAAACGGTTCGGCTTCGAAACGGTACGGGTCGAAACGGTTCGGTTCGAAACGGTTCAGCTCGAAACGGTTCGGCTTCGAAACGGTACGGGTCGAAACGGTTCGGCTCGAAACGGTACGGGTCGAAACGGTTCAGCTCGAAACGGTTCCGGTCGAAACGGTACGGACGGTTCAGCTCGAAACGGTTCGGGTCGAAACGGTACGGGTCGAAACGGTTCGCGTCGAAACGGTTAAGCTCGAAACGGTTTGGGTTCGAAACAGTTCGCGCCGAAACGGATTTTTTAGAATTTTTTAGAATTTTTATGATTTTTTAGAATTTTTATTATTTTTTAGAATTTTTTGGAATTTGTTTGGTTTTTTTGGAATTTTTTTAATTTTTTGGAATTTACTATTTTTTTTGTTTTAATGTTTTAGAGTTTACACTTAAGTCCCTGTGTTTCTAAAACTGACGCAAACCGTCCCTGAATTAGTTAGTTAACTCAAAGTTAACAAAATAAATTGATGGAGTTAAGTTAGTGGACTGAAATGGTTACGAAAATGAAACTAATGGACTGAAATCGCAATTTTTAAACTAATGGACTGAAACCGTTATTTTTGACAAACCTCAGGGACGAAAACAGTAATTAACTCAAACTATTTATAATATATACAAATCAAGTGACATGTATCTTAAATATTTATTTTTAAAAAATAAGATATTTATAATATTTTGACTACACACGTATAGTCAAAGGAATAGGAGAAAGATTTCAAAAGTTTGAAAATCATCATCTTCTTCCATCGTCTTCCTTTAATATCTCAAACAAACATTTCATATTTTTCATATCTTTTTCCTTTAATACTTGAAGAAACGAAGGCTCGTCAAATTTTTATCATCTTCTTCGTTTTATCTTATGTATACATTAAACTAAAGGTATTATTTCATTTATTGAAATTTTATTTTAGTTTTATTGAATAGTATTAATATATTTTGTTATATTTAGGTGAAGGTCGAATTTTACAAGTCTTTTTAGACATCTCATTCAATCATCAAGCAAAGGTATGAAATTTTAACTTTATGTGGTTATTTGTTATGTGTATGTATATTTGTGTGAATACGTCGTAAGTCGTGTTGCACGTTAGGTCAAACGACTCGTCTATAGAGCAACAGGAGCCTACACCGATACCAAATAATGTTGACAGGAAACCAAACACTAGAGCTACATGTGAAATAAAAGGAAAAATCATCTCATCGCTTGCAGCGACGCCAAGTTCATACATAAACACAAATCGAATAACGCATAGCCAAAATAGTAGGATGCCCAATCCGAACGATAAAACAGCTTAGCGATAGTTGAATCCGATTGAAAACCTGTTCATTATCAAAAAATCAGAGTAAAGTTAATACAAAACCACCAAGACATTGCAGAATTTAGGTCTACTTGAGGAAGAAAAGAAAACTAATTAGTACATAACGAAGTAGGCGAGATTGAAACGTGCTTACGCTGTCAAATGAAGAATATTTAGCTGAAACAGCTTAGTAGCATGTAAATGTGACCGTAAACCTATTCATTAACAAAGATTCAGAGTAAAATCAATACAAAACAACTGATAAAGTGATGCGGTAGCTCAAATCTAAGATATTATACAACAAATAAATGAAAAAGTGGATATAAACTTGTGGAATTTGGTACAAAATTAGCAGCAGTTGTAAAACTTGTTCATCAACAACAATTCATAGTAGAACACAACAAAGAATCCAGATCCTATATTGAATTATCTTTATTTTTCACCGTGATTACCATACACCTCAAACATAACAATTCACCTGTTGTAGTATTTGAATCCCAACACCAACAATCAATGCTTGTTTAATACCAGCTTGGAAAGATCAGCCCAACTTGTCACATCTTTAGTAGACTGTTGTGGTTTGATCAGACCCGACTGAATCGGGTTCTGACCCATCGTATCATCTAAACAAAGAACTGATCTACTAACAAGAGCCGAGGCCCGAACCCCGTCACCATCATCCGCAACCGGGAGTGAAGCAATGGACCCGCGTCTGGATTCTGCACCACCCTCCTGGTGCAAGTAAATCCGCTGCAACCCGCCCGCTTTCTTCCCGACTTCGGTCTTTGTATACGCCAACTGCCACCCACCACCAATCCCTATCACACTATTCGACTCGCTAGGCTGATCTGTGTTTAACATACTCCTAGAAACCGGAGCAATCATGTCTTTATCTACACTAGTTGAATTAAGCGATAGCAACGGGGTTTTTACATTATCATTAGTTTCGTCCACGGATAAGTTCCCATTTTCGTGATTACTCTCTACATCCGGGTTTATGCTGATCGCCATGAAACATGCTTCCGAAATTTGGGAAGATCATGCTTCCGGTTTCGTTCTGTTTCTCGTGAACACTTCCGAATAGAGTCACCATTGGATCCATCATTTGTGCATAGATGGAACATACTGAAGTGAATCTACAAAACAAGGGTTTACAAGGTTTTTGGTGATATACCAAAGAGTAACTAGCTACAGATATACCAAACAGACACCACAGAACAAAACAGAGGTTTTCAGGTTTCAAATTACAATGTCAGTGTAACAAAGTTTTTGTTTCTTGACAGTAATTGTTGACAAGGAGTACTCACAAGTGACAAGGGATATATAAGACGGAAAATCACATGGTCATACCAATTAATACTTCATCTCTTCTGGCATATAAAAAAAAACAGTTCTGAAATAGAAAACTAATCAGATCAACTAAATCCAAAACATTCACATAAATTCAATGAGAACAGTTAAATAATTAAGTAAAATAGAAAACAGATCAACTAAAGCCAAAACATTCACATAAATTCTGATACTTATGATACACATATTAATACTTCATCTCTTCTGGCATATAAAAAAACAGTTCTGAAACCTAAGAATAACAATTTGGCAACTTGTTATCGAACTAGAGTTTGAACTTTGAATAATAAGTTACCTCAAAAGAGAAAGTGCATATTTCCTCCGATGGTGGCTGATAAGTAACTATGTGTGTGATTCAATTAGGGTTAGGGGTGGTGTTGATGATATTTTTTGAAAACCGAATTGAAGAACGAGGGAAACTTAGTTAATATCGGAGGGAAAGTGAAAATTTTAGGAAAATTATTGGAGGCAAGACCATGAGGTATGGTGGGACGGGGGTTTGGGGCATGGGTTGACACGTGGAGTTCGAGCCCCTTCGCTGACGTGTCCGTGGGGTATGGCGGGGCGTGGCTAGCCCGGAGTGGCTTGGCCAGGTGTATTAAAATAAAATAAAAAATCTAAAATTAAAACATGGCCCGCTATGCCCTAGCCAAGCCCACCCGGGGTGACTTGGGCGTTTCTCTCCAACTCACGCCCGGCCTTAAAATCCCGCCCAAGGGGCCATGCCCAAACCCAAGCCCGGCCGGGGTGGTGACTTGGGCGTTTCTCTCCAACTCACGCCCCAACCCACGCCCCATAGTCTAAATATAGCATGCCACACGCCCGGCCTTAAAATCCCGCCCAAGGGGCCACGCCCAAACCCAAGCCCACCCGGGGTGGTGACTTGGACGTTTCTCTCCAACTCACGCCCCAACCCACGCCCCATAGTCTAAATATGGTTAGGATCCCCGTCTTACATACACACTTATTTTTTTTAAACTAGTAGGAAACTCACCGTGCGAGAAGTAAATAATGTTCAAAAAATGGAAAGGCGACAAAACTTACATAACAAAAACATGTAATAAAAAATAAAACATAGCATAATAATTTCATAACAGAATGTATGATACACGAAAGTGCATTCCTTAGTCGAACTCTCGCTCCCTTTTTTTTTTGGCTTTATAAATTCTTGTTAAAACTTTGGTGGTAGAACTTCTTTAACTAAGGGTATCAAAAAGTTCTTCTTTAATATATTATATAATTTCAGATGGATCGTGATTATTGGATGTATAAAATTTCGCGTGTATCCGAAATTTATACAGTGGGTGTTCGAAGTTTTATTAAGGCTGCCGAAGCAAATCGCATAAAGAAAGGAAGTCGTTCGATTTGTTGTCCTTGTGCCAAATGTGAAAACCTTAGATATTATAATTGCAATGAAATAGAGTTCCATTTGTTCGAATATGGTTTTATGCCTCAATACCATTGTTGGTCAAGGCATGGAGAGTCACTAGTTGAATTTAGCACCTCATCGACCACTTTAGACATTAATGATAGTAAATACAACAACGACTCATTATACGTTGATGACCATTCAAATGACCCTAGTGACAATTTAAATGATATGTCATTTACTATTTGAAGATGAAGAAAAAACATTATATACCGGTTCTAAATTTACAAAACTTGATGCTGTGTTGAAGTTGTTGAACTTGAAATCGAAAAACGGATGGAGCGATAAAAGTTTTACAAATTTATTAGTGCTTTTGCATGACATGCTTCCGGAAGATAATGAATTACCAGTTTCGACATACCAAGCAAAAAAGTTGATGTGTCCGATGGGATTGGAGGTTGAAAGAATACATGCATGTCCAAATAATTGTATATTGTATAGAAATCAGTATGCAAATGAACATAAATGTGTTAAGTGTGGTGCATCCAGGTATAAACGACTAAAAGATTCGGACGACGCTGACGATGATGTGAAAAAAAATGGACCACCAGCTAAAATGTTGTGGTATCTCCCCATTATACCGAGGTTGAAAAGGTTATTTTCAAACGAAAAAGAAGCAAAATTATTACGTTGGCATTCGGATGAACGTGTAATTGACCAAAAAATAAGGCATGTGGCGGATTCACCTCAGTGGAGAACCATTGATAACAAGTATCCTGAATTCGGGAAGGAGATGAGAAACATACGGTTTGGGCTTAGTTCAGACGGGATGAATCCTTTCGGGAACATGAGCAGTCGTCGTAGTACGTGGCCGGTTCTTTTATGCATCTACAATCTTCCACCGTGGTTATGCATGAAACGGAAATACATTATGATGTCGTTGTTGATTCAAGGTCCTAGACAGCCTGGTAATGATATTGATGTGTATTTGTCTCCTTTAATTGATGACTTAAAAACTCTTTGGGATTCGGGTGTAGAAGTATATGATGCCTATAAGAAAGAACACTTTCAATTGCATGCCATGATTTTCTGTACAATAAATGATTTTCTAGCATATGGCAACTTGTCAGGATATAGTACGAAGGGTAAGAAAGCTTGTCCTGTTTGTGAAGATGAAACAAGCTCAATATGGTTAAAAATTGCAATAAAACTGTATACATGGGGCATCGACGATTCCTTCCGAAGGGTCATAGTTTTAGGAAGAAAAAAGAGGAGTTTAACGGAGAGATCGAGACCAGAACGATAAGGACGCGGTTTGATGCATTTGCACGAGTTGAAAATCTAAATACTGTGTTGGGAAAAAGATCTCGTGATAAGAGTGGAATCAATTGGAAAAGAAAATCAATCTTTTGGGATTTACCTTACTGGAGAGATTTAAATGTTAGGCATTGTCTAGATGTTATGCACATAGAAAAAAATGTATGTGATAGCTTGATAGGCTTATTATTAAATATTCCGGGTAAAACTAAAGATGGGATTAATGTCCGAAAAGACATGGTACTTTTGAATATACGTAAAGATCTTGCCCCAGAACAAAGAGGCGACCGTATTTATCTGCCACTTGCTTGTTATAACACAACAAAAGAAGAAAAGAGGCAGTTCTGTCAATGTTTACATGATATTAAGGTTCCATCAACTTATTCTTCAAACATTAAAAGATTGGTGTCGATGAAAGATTGTAAATTGCTTGGAATGAAGTCTCATGATTGTCATGTTTTGATGACACATATGATTCCTATCGCGATTCGTGGATTGCTACCTGATAACGTCCGACATACGATCACAAAACTTTGTTTGTTTTTTAACAACATTCACTCAAAGGTTATTGACAAAGAAGACTTGGATAAATGGCAAAAAGATATTTATGTTACCCTTTGTGAACTAGAGATGTACTTTCCACCGTCATTTTTTGATGTAATGGTTCACCTGATATCTCATATCGTACAAGAGATTAAAGCTTGCGGTCCGGTATTCCTACGGTACATGTACCCTTTTGAAAGATACATGGGTTACCTAAAAGGTTTTGTAAAAAACCGTAATCGACCAGAGGGCAGTATTATTGAAGGGTATACTTCTGAAGAGGCGGTTGAGTTCTGTCAAGGTAATGTTATCAATAATACATTACAATAAATAATATTATATATATATATATATATATATATATTAGTGTTATCTACAATATAATAATTTGTTTTTTTTTCATAGGCTATATGGAGGGTGTCGACAGTGTTGGTGTTCCAGTAACTCGTCATTCGGGCCGGCTTCTGGGTCAGGCAGTAATTGGTATCAAAACAACCATGCCACAGCGAAAAGACGTGCAAGATGCACATTTAGTGGTCCTAAAACACATGACATGCCTTGCTCCATATGTTAATGAACACATGGAGATGCTACGGTTGACACACCCGGGCAAGGATGATTTATGGTACATAAAGACTCAAAACAAAGAGTTATCGAAGTGGATGGAAATGAAGGTAACCAAAACAGATGTTGATGATACTGTGAAAAGGCTTGGGCAGGGTCCAGACTGTAGAGTTATAACTTCCCAGGGGTACGACATTAACGGTTATACTTTTTACACCAGTGATCAAGATAAAAAAAGTGTTGTGCAAAACAGTGGAGTTACTATAACAGCATCAACGACCGAGTTCTGCAGAGGGCGCCACGATACAATGATGAATATCGCCAAAAATTCTTATTATGGTGTTATACAAGAAATTTGGGAATTGGACTATCATGATTTCACTATTCCTTTGTTCAAATGTAAGTGGGTGAACAACAGTACAGGTGTTCAAGTTGACAAATATGGTTTTACACTTGTCGACCTTACCACTGATGGCTATAAATCTGAGCCATTTGTTTTGGCAAAGCATGTCACACAAGTTTTCTTTGTCAATGACCCAAGCAAACCAAGATACCACATTGTCTTGCAAGGTAAACGCCGTATTCTTGGTATTGATAATGTCATTAACGAGGATGAATACGACCACTTTGATGATCTACCACCATTTTCGGTCGGTATTGAACTGAGTAATTACGACAACATTAAGCACCCCAAATACCTACGTGATGACACCGATGGGATTTACGTTGATTAAGGTATGGTATACTTAATACATCAATACACCTTATTCTTGTTTTTTAATATAATAATAATCATTTTATTAATATATCTTATTCTTATTTTATGCAGGATAAACGAAAATGATGAAGTAAAAAGACGTGTTTGATTATTTGTGCTAACTAAGGAGACATTGTCGATTGTTTGTGTTATTTCATTTAAAACTTTTACATTGGATAGCCCAATGTTTAACTTATTGATACACTTTTTCACTTTATTATTTTAATCGTACATTTTCAAAATTTTGTGTAACAGGGAGGTGATTTATACACCACTAAATATGATTGTACATATTTAGTGATGAAAATATAATATTACCTGAAGTTAGTTTTAAAAGACCTTTTGTTTGTTTTGTGTATACTTGGTGTAAATAAATGAATCATGTAGTAAAAGTTGTAAATGTTATTTGAAAATCATATGTTGTAACTTGTAAGCGTAAACGGTTGACTATGTTAATATTATCTTTTTATAACAAACTGAAGACCAAATTTAACCTTTCAAGTCGATGAGAGAAAAAACTTTCAGCAAAGAGAAATCTTCCCTCCTCCATTTCCACCAAGGATAATAATTATATTTTTTGAAAACCGTAAGCCTAAACCTCCTTCCCCAAAATTCTCCCCCCAAATTCAAACCCCTACAATCTAACCCCACGTCTTCCCTCCTCCATTTCCACCACTTCCCACATTCAATCTTTCAACCTGCCATTTGCCACACTCCATTGCAGCCCTAATTCTCAAAAAAATTCACCCCTCAAACGCCCCTCTCCAGCCAACTGTTCCGACGCCTCAACCCCTCAGACGCCGGCCTTCGTCACCCCTCAAACGACATCTCCAGTTCCGAAACCACATCTAAGAGGTGATGAAAACCCTTAACCTTCTGTTTGATAAATTTTATTATTTATATGTTTGGGTCTTACATTTGATGTGGTTGAGGGTATAAACATAAATATAGTTTGTGGTCCAGATTCTTGTTTGTATTGCACGTGTAGTTTTATTCGGAATATGATTTTTAGTGTATTGCACGTGTAGTTTATTCGAAAAAAAATATATATTTATTCGAGCAAAAAGTACTTCAGATGAAAACAATTACTTCAGAACCTGGACCCATGGAGCACTTTGTTCCTCTTCTTGGAACGCTATAATGTTTTGTTTTCGAGCCGAGCCAGCTCGTTTTTTAATCGAGCTGAGCTCGACTCGTGGCTTAGCTCAACGGCTCGACTCGTGGCTTGGCTTGACGGCTCGAATCGTGGCTCGGCTCGACGACTCGACCATAGAATATTTTTCAAGTAAAGTCAAGGTAGCAAGACAACACATCGAGTAGGTTGGGTAACAAAAACTTATTGGTATGGGCCGCAAACACCTTTTTGTCGATTTTTGAAGCTCTTTATTTGCAATGTATATTGAGCATGACTACAAAACCCAATAATAGCTATATCAATTTAAATAAAGTAACTCTTTCAACAACTTTAAACCTGTTTGGCTTATTCCTTTTTCAGCTGAATTCTTTCTATTCGACTCATTCTAGATATCTAATCGTCCAATTTTAAGTGAATTAAAAACACAAACCTTATGATTCGTTAGATTTCTGATGCCGGCCCCCAATACCGCCATGCTTCTGAAATGAAAAAAACGAAAAGTTAATGTAGTATATGTATATATGTATTTGATCTTTTTTGTCGAAAAGCTCTAATAAAGTCAACTTTTTTCTTATGTATGTGAACTTTAGGTATGGCAAGAAAACAATCTCAAGAAGATACCCGAGAACTAGGAAAAGATACAAAGAAAGCAAAACGCGGACGTGGGATTGCTTGTTTCTCAAAGAAGATACCCGAGCACAGGAGGCATATATATTTTGATAGAAATAACAAACCATATGGTGACCTGCTTTCAAGAGTGAGGTCATGGTATGGGATGATGGTTCAACATATCTTCCCAGTTCATATTCAGATGGAAGACCAGGAGGACGAATACTTTGATCGTCTATGGTTGGAGACTAAGGTACGTATTATACTTTAACATGTTAGAAATCTAAAATAGCTATAAATTAAATTTTTTTGCCCAACCCAGAGAATAGAACTTTATTCACAAACAAAGACACAACACAGACCCTTAGCAAGCTGCTAAGGGACACCCAAACAGACACTTATGTCCGCACTCTCCCGGTTTTCCAGGTCCAACCCATAGTTGTCAAAAGCGCAAAAGGCGCGTGCCTAGGCGCTCGGGCTCAGCGAGGCGCGCCTATAGCGCCTGGTGGTAGCTTAGGCGCAAAAATGGATTTTTTTTTTGTAAAAACTGTGCTCAGGCGCAAAAGGCGCGCGCCTAGGCGCTCGGGCGCAGCGAGGCGAGCCGAAGCTGAATATCCAATTGATGTTGATGGAAGTTTTGATGACTTTGATGATGCTCTTGATGATTGATGGTGAACTATAAATTTAAATGTTTTAGTAACCGCAAACGTTTGTGTAAGTCCTAGTAACTTTTGGTATCACTACGTGTGTATAAGTCCTATACTTTTGCTACTAACTATTAGCTACATGATCTTAAATGGCATATATAATAGTTTTTTTTTTTATATATATCTGAAATCTTATTTATTTTCCAAGCATAACATATTTTTTATATTTTATTTCTCTATATGCGCTTTTCTTAAAAAAGCCCACGCTTTTTTGCGCCTTGCGCCTAGGCTCCGGGCGAGGCCGATGCGCCTGGCCTGCGCCTTGCGTCTTTGACAACATATGCACTTGACAGTAACCTGAAGCATACATAATATTTGTGTATGTATGCAACTGACAGAAACCTGATGTATATGTAACATGTGCATAAGTTTATTTAACAAATAAGTTGAAAAACAGTTGGCAAGTGACAAAGTTATCAAACTTCCTGGTTGCCGTGTTCAAAACATGCTTACTTTGCTTTTATAATTAGTCTGTGTCTCACTGCGGATTGATTCAACGCTGCGTGTTGCTTTAAATGAATAAGGGTCATCCATCTGTAAGCTCATTTGTCTAAATGAGAACCCATCTCTCATCGCTGGTTGCTTTCATTTCTTTGGGTTCTTCCAGCTTTAAGAACATGAAGTGACAATCTTTACTTAATCCGGTTCAACCGTGTTTGTTTAAAAACCGTACGGTTTGTTGTAGCGCGTTTCAGTTGAACCAGTTCGGTCTTAATAAGAACACTGCTTTGTATTTATTAGATCTGACAGTTTTTACCCATTTGCTTTTTAACTTGTTGATTTGGGTTTAAATCATTGCCACAGTTCTTATATCTCCACCACCACTTAGCGATAAGACCTAAGTTTAAATCTCTGATGCTTATTATGTTTTACACCGTGTTTTCTAAATTTTAGAAATATTGGAAGATTACTACCGATGAACCTAGAGAGTATATGAGGAGTTGGGCTATAAGACTTGGCACCAACTTTAGATCTCGACTTGTTAGAGATTATGTAAAGGAAGGACTAAATGCTTGTGACACATATCCATTTATTAATGGTGATCATTGGGATGAATTTGTTGAAATAAAGACTAGCAAGAAATTTCTGGTATGTTTATTATTATTATTTTTTTTTGTTATAAATATTATTATGTGTATACACTTGCAAGTAATGAATAACATTTTGTTTATTTGTGTGAAGGAACGAAGCAAGAAAGCAAAAGCTAGTGCTGCCATGAACAAACACGTGCCCCATACGGGACGAGGCGGGTGGGATCTTATTGAAAAAAAGAAACATATTATATTGCCTCAACTGGAATCAGTATACAAAGAAATTAGAAGTATTCAAAACTCACGTTCAAAGTTGTATTTAGCCGGTAGAGCCAAATATAACATAGAAACCCAGTTGTATGAACTTGAAGATGATGCATATTTGGAGGCTCGTAATTTGGTAAATGATTGTGTTATATAATTATATAAAATCGATTTTGCTTGATTTGTTAATATTATATTAGATTGTTTTAACAAATTTTATAGCTTGAAAAGGAACAAGAGATGATGGCAGATGGAAGTTATTATAAAAATAAATCAGACCCGCTAGTTCAAGTTCTTGGACCTGAGCACCCCGGACGAGCACGAACAGTATCCGGGTTTATAGGTAATGACTATGTCTGTGTATATATATGTTGAATATATTTATAGAAATTGATGCTTTTGTATTGAGTTGTAGGTCATACTAGGGTTCATGGAGGTCTATATAAAAATGTGAGCCAAGACTCGATACCACTAGTAGACACGAGGCCAACCTTTTGTGGCTCTAGCTATGGGTCTAATGGACGAGTCCACTATCCACCAATCATGGTAATACATTTTTTTGCTAAATTTAAATGTTATATATATATATATATATATATATATATATACTAAAAACGTTGAATGATTTTGCAGAGTCACACCGAATGTGAGTTGTTAATGAATATGGCTGATAGGTTAGAGACGGTGGCTTATGGTATGGCATGGCCTAGCATGTCAACGATGATAGATTCTAGCCCAATATCCGAGGGTTGTGTCAAGGTGGAAGTGGATGATATTGTTGATAAACATAAGAAGTCGGAAGTTTATTCAGTCACCAAAACAAGTGAAATTAAATTGGTTGAAGATTTGGTTCTTCGATATGTTCAATGGCCAAGATATGCAATAAAGGTATATATTTTTGTGTATGTATTATAATATAAATATATTTTAGTATATCAATAGTTACTATATATATTTTTTATAAATTGTAGCTTAAGAATGAAGGAAGACAAAGCATGTCACCTAACGCCCCCATTGTGAACTCGAGGCGTGGGTCACAGAGTCATAGAGGCGCCTCACCATTGGTAGCCGACTCAATAATACATGATGATGACACCAGAATGACTCCAGCTTATCATCCATGCTTACAAATGGTAGCTAACCCATTTATTCTTATATCTTTGGTTAATTTAGTTATATTTGTTAGTGTCCTAAAACTTTGTTTGTTATTTTAGATTGGCGAAGATGATCACCAACTTCCAAGTCAACTTCAAATCGAAGATCAAGATCTTTTTAAAGATGGTTTTGTAAATATGGTAAGTTTTCAGAAACTTGTTTATATAACAACTTGTATATATAGATGTATATTTTCTATATACATATATACGTGTATGTGTGTATACATATATTTACCTACTAATGTTTTTATAATGATTTTTAGTTGCAGCAACAAACTGTTACAAATGCTCCCATACAGGTATCCGAACCTGTAAGGGTACCCGAACCTGTACCCGAAACTGTACCCGAACCTGTACCAGCACCCAAACCTGTATCCGTACCCAAACCCAAAAAAGTACGCAAATCCAAACTTGTACCCAAACCCGTATCGGTACCCGTACCTAAACCCGTACTCGCAACTGTACCCAAACCCAAACTCGAACCACATATAAAACTCATAACCGGTTCTCAAGGCGAAACATGGGAGGATCCTAAGTTGAATTCGATCAAGCAGAATTTACGAAACAAAACCGGTCTCATTCGAGACGTAGTTGATAAATTAGACAAACTCTTTAAGCACCGCACTCACATTCGTACTTCTTCACCGCAAGGGATGTATCCCATATCGGTTCAATATCTAATCCCATATTCAGAATTGTTAAACTTATTTCTAAGGCGGTGGCTTGATATTAGCGTAATACATTCGTTTTCCATGTAAGTTGTTTTAATATTGTACAATAACTTTTTAGATATAATTTAATTTACTAACTTTATCATTTATATATATGTATATTAGGTATTTTTTTCTGTCTCCCAATTCCCGGTGTGCATTTTTTGATCCGTACAAAATTTGTGGTGCAAAATGCGAAAGTGATCCGGATGATGTGATAAAACACATCAAAGAGGTATACGAGCATCATGAAGACAAAAGATATTTTCTTGCACCTTATCATGACAAGTAATATACAATTTTCCTCAATACATACACATACACATACACATATATTAAATTGTTCTATATATTTTATTTTTTAGCGATCACTGGAAGCTTTTAATATTTGAACCAACCACTTCAAGCGTATTCATTGTTGATTCAATAAAAAAGGGAAAGTCGGAGGAAAGTTACCTCATTTCAAAGCTAATTCCCAGTGGTTTCGAGAGAACTTTTACATGGACAGTTATCAATGTAAGTTTTCTTTTTTTTCATGTTTTTTTTTCTGGTGTTTAAAATAATTAATTGTGGATTAACTGTAGTGCTACCAACAACCGGGCTCATGGGAATGCGGTTATATGTTGATAAAACACATGTGGGAGTTTGTTGAGACAATTCAACATGACTTTATTAATCGTGTAAGTGTATTTCATATATTTAAGATATATCAGCCTTTTAATTTATTTGTATACATTTAGATATTGTGTTTTATTTGTTTTTCAGAAATGGAATACACAAGAGAAGACTTCGGGTGAGGAAATTGAATCTATGGTCGTAGACTTGATGGAGCGTTGGATTAAGGAGGTGTTTGGGATTCGGACATGAACTCCGTAAAGGTGTCTCAAGGTTAGCTCAAATTCCCCCATTTAATGTTCATTTAGTATAAAAATATGTATTAATACACAATGATCTTACAGTTTTTGTATCCATTTAAGTGAAATTTTAAATCTCTCTTGAGAAATTTGCTATGTTAATATTTTCACCCTGAATATCAATGCATGGGAATTCATGATCAGCCTCAGGTTCTTAGGTGCTGCATGGTAAATGGATATAATAAATTCTTTGTATAAATTCATACTTTTTCATCAACATTACAGGTGCTTTTAATTAACTTTGTTGGATGTAGCAAATTCGACCAGTTTTCTTTTCTTGAAAATTGAAATGGGGTCAAATCCTATATAATGTGTTGTGTATTTGTAAAGTTTAAAGAAAAATTAATGTAAAGTGTTTTGTGCGTTGGTCTAAGCCGATTCGACACCCTAAAGTATATTGTATTGTGCAGTGTTCAGGTTGCAAATGAATTAGGGAGAGGAAATGCCAAAGCAGCCAAATTCTCAATTAAAGTCTTCTTGGGGACTCTTATTGCAGTTGGATTGTTTTTCTTTGTTCTCTGGTTGGTTTGATTTTTGGAAGAAAACTTGCCTACGCGTTCACCACTGATGAAAGAGTTGCAGATACAGTATCAGACCTTTCTTTGCTCCTTTCTTTTTTGGTCGGTTCAGGAAGTTATTGTATGTCAATTTCATCTTTAGAGTTATTTGTATTGTTGAAGTTCTGGAAAACTTTTGCAATATTGTGTTACTTTGAAATCTTAGTATTTTATGTTCTTGGGTTGTATTACATTTGTTCTAATTAATTTTGTTTTTTTTTATTTTTAGACAATTTGTTAATCATTGGAATTTATTGGAAATTTTTAATAAAATTTCCTGAAAATTATATATATATATATATAACGCCAACAGATGCGGTTCTAGAACCCCATCATTTGAGTATATTAGGAATAGCTTTTTTGTTAATATATCAAAAGATGCGGTTCTAGAACCGCATCTCTAAAGCATGTTATGGAAAAGTAGTTTTTTTGTTAATATACCAAAAGATGCGGTTCTATAAAAAAATGCGGTTCTAGAACCGCATCTTTTGGAACCGCATCTCTTGGCATATAGCCAAAAGATGCCTTGCCATAAGATGCGGGTCTAAAACCGCATCTCATAGCCAATTTAACCGCATCTTTTGTTCAAATCTGTACTAGTGTTAGATCTAATGGTTGAGATTCTTTCTTACCTTTCTCACACTTTTGATCTTTTTTACAATAACTCCATATATATATATATATATATATATATATATATATATATATATATATATATATATATATATATATATATATAAACTCATTCAAGACGCTGTCCAGCTCAATAGACAAAATCTGACGTATCAATTTTATAGGAAATTAAAAAAGCTATATGACCCGTATTGAGAGTGTCGAACATGCAAATAATACCCCTTGAAAAAAAGCCACATTTAAAACTATTTGATCCGTACAAGTTATGGGACCAACTTTATATGTATGAAAAGCTTGCGTGGAGATCTGAATTTTCTCATCTTGACCTTCAATTTTAAGTTTTCTCCAATCTGAATAATTTCATATACTAGCAATATTTAGAACTGGGCTATGGTTATGAGAGTAAAGTTACTGATCAGAAATAATGTTGTTTCTTTCTATAAACTTGTATTCCATCTATGTCAATTGAGCACAAATAAGGCTAGACGGTATGGGGTGCGGCCCCGGTTCGTCCTGGGTCGGCGACGGTCCAAACACCGTACCGCCCCCATCCCGTCCCGTCTTCAGCGTCGGCTTCTAGCCGTTTGCGACGAACCAAAGTTGGTGGGCCCTTCCATTTTTGACCGTTGAAAATAAAAAAAAAATTAATTTATAATTCAAAATATACCCACATTCAAACGGCCATAATTCAAAATATACCCAAATTCACTTCCATTTTTATAAATACTCACATCTTTAACCATTTTTTTCACAACTTTTCACCCACTACCACCCCATCTCTCTCACATTTTATAAACCACTCTTCCCTTTTTATAAAAACTCATCATATTTTGTACCATTTTTTACCCGCTACCACCCCATCTCTCGCTAAAAAGTTATCATGGCTTCACCCGTTTCTTCCATTTCTTCAATTTCTTCTATGTCTTCATCGTCTTAGTCCGCGTGGTATTCATCATCTTCGGAAGAGGATGCTATTATGCACAACATGATTATGAACGCGGCTCAGGTGTTCATGGGGGCCGATGAAGGGTCGTCCCAACGGCTAACTAGACGAGCAAAATATAACCGAGACCAAGAAGGTATTTTACTTTTTTTTCCTTATGTTTTATATAGATTTTAAAATGTAT
Source organism: Helianthus annuus (assembly GCF_002127325.2). Lineage (NCBI taxonomy): Eukaryota > Viridiplantae > Streptophyta > Magnoliopsida > Asterales > Asteraceae > Helianthus > Helianthus annuus. Next base: position 145,581,367 of record NC_035433.2, read on the forward strand.
TTTATAATTAATTTCATTTATGTTTTGTTCTAAATTTATAGCCGGCCACGATAAACTAGTAGCCGATTATTTTGCCGACGAACCCGTGTACCCAGCCGAGATTTTTCGACGTCGTTTCCGCATGAGTGGTCCACTGTTTTTACGTATTGCAGGCGACATGGCCCAGTCTGATCCGTTTTTTACATTGCGAAACGATGCTAGGGGGCAAAGGGGTTTCAGTAATTTACAAAAATGTACGTCGGCCATTCGCCAACTTGCGTACGGTTTCGCACCCGATGCATTAGACGAGTACATTAGGATGTTTGAAAGAACCGCACGTCGATGTTTGCACAAGTTTTGCCAATGGGTTGTCAAATTGTATAGCAAGCGATACCTACGGAAACCGAACGCAAACGACTTTCAAAAATTATATCAAGCACACGAACGGAGACATGGTTTCCCAGGAATGCTCGGGAGCATTGATTGCATGCACTGGCAGTGGCAGAACTGCCCAGTTGCATGGCAAGGTCAGTATACTAGGGGAGATCAGGGACATCCGACTATCATTCTAGAGGCTGTTGCGTCACAGGATCTCTGGATATGGCATGCTTTTTTTGGTCTACCTGGTTCGCTCAATGACCTTAACATTATATACCAGTCACAGATTTTTGATGATGTAGTGGCGGGTACAGGTCCAGACACAAGCTTTACGGTTTCAGGGGTGGAGTACAGGCGAGGTTACTACCTAGCCGATGGGATATACCCAACGTACTCGACAATCGTTAAAACTATCCCGCACCCGACCGACGACAAAAGAAAAAAGTTTGCAAAGTTTCAAGAGGGCGCAAGAAAAGATATTGAACGGGCTTTTGGTGTTCTACAAAAAAATGGCACATCATTTCACATCCAGCACGTTCGCAAACACCAAGGAGGTTACGACACATTATGTACGCTTGTATCATCCTTCATAACATGATCATTGAAGACGAAGGGAGAGCGATATGCGAGTACGACGAAAACGCGTCTACTGGAAATTCTGTTCCAGTTAGTGAGGAACAACAAGATTTGAACGCCTTCGCTCTACGTAACGAGTACACACATCACAACCTACAAGCGGACTTGGTGGAGTACATTTGGAACAACGCTCCCAACGAACTAGGCCACGACATGGAAGACGAAGATTAGTAGATTATTTTAATATATTAGGATATTTTTTAAGTTTTTTTTTTATTTTTTAAGTCTATGTTTTTTTTTTAATTTATTTTTTTAAGTTTAATTTTTTTTAAGTTTATGTAATGTTTTTTAATATTAATGAAAATATTTTGTTACTTTATTTGTTAAATGTTAAAAAAAATTAGAAGATCAAAAAAAAAAAAAAACATAAAAGTGGTGGAAGACTATGACTAGGACCATCCTCCCATGCCCCCTAGTTTTGGAGGATGATCCATCCTTGGGAGGACTATGACGTGTCGCCTACCTGACGAATCATCCTCCAAGGATGGTCCATCACCATACCTTGTAGTCTAAGTTCATCATAAAAGAATCATGCCAATTACTAAAATCAATAGTAACCTGAACTAATGTACTGAAACTGAAAGATGTCACTTTTTCATCAGCTATAAAGTGGCTCTTTATATATAGTGACACAAAATACATAGTGACACAAAAAGAGTGTAGTGAGTGTAGTGAGTCTAGTGACACAAAATTTTCACATAAAGTATGAGTAAAAGCCAAACTTTGTAAAATGTTTCTAAAATTTAAAATTCAGTGACACTTTGCAATATTGTGCCAATAATGACACCATTCTTGTCATTTATATAATCAACCTAGAGCTTGAAATTAATTTGGCAAACATATTTTTTAAGTTTGAATCATGAAAAGGTTTCCCACCTACTTTCCAAAACATGGAAAACTTTATATAGAAGTAGCTAGTGTAAGGTTATTGTACAAACAGTTAAACATAAAAAAAAATAAATAAATAAAATACAATGTGAGAAGTGAAAAAGAGATTTCTTTTTGAATTTTTTTCCTATCTTATTAATCATGTATTTTAGTCCCAGAATCCAAAAAACCATGATTTTACAATATTAGAGTAATTATGTATTTTTATAGAGTAATTATAATTACCCTATAATAATTACTCTACTACTCTAAAATCACGTTTTTTTATATTTTGGAATTAAACATCATTCTTAAGTAGTAGGGAAAAAATTTCAAAAAAGAAAAAACAATCCCTCCTTCACTTCTCACGTTAAGGGTATTTTGTATTTGGTCTTTCTACACCATACAACTAAGACGCCATCCGTAGTGCAAGGGGGATAGACTACTCCATGTCCGTAGTGCTCGATTGATCGGCAAATACGTTCATGGGCGTGACCCCTTCTCTCTCCTCTCCTCTTACACGGGCGTGCCCTTCCGTATGGCGCCCCTCTCTCTATCTCGCCAGGCCTGTAGGCGACCCTCCTCTCTCTTCCACCCCCACCCCGCAAACGCTTCATTGTAAATGGTCTAGGTACACAACCAAAATTATTTTTGATATTGGCAAAGAAAAACTCCTTAAATATCTACTTTAACGTTAAAGTTGCTTTTTTGGGATAGATACTTCTATTTGATTTTTTTTGGATATCGGCAAAGAAAGGCACCAAATATTAATAATTCAGTTTTCACTAATCTTTATCCACGTTGCTTTTTTTTTTGGCTAGATATTTATGTTATAAAGCAGAAAACGGTTTTATTGTGACATACCTCTTTTTTCTCTTGTACGTCTTGTGTATAATCTTTACTTTTGTAATTATTTAATTACGTGTACTTGGTATGCATAATGACCCCTTAGATCTACCATTAAAGAGAAGATGTCTTTTTTGTGACAGATTGAGTATGTCATTAAAGTGGTATTACTCTTGTAGAAAACAAGTTAGGGGGTTTTACGAGCCAGTCGATTTCCTCCTGGAATGGTTTGGTGCCATCCTCCCAAACTAATAATGGACGGTTGTAATTCCTTCTGAAATATAGATACCTCAGCTATGAAGAGGCATGCCAGTATGCCATTGAGCCCGAATACGCCGTCGTTCAAAAAACAAAAGTTGAACCGCACAATATGGACCAATCTAAGTATCTAACTACAGAGATTTGGACCTATTCTTTAACCAAGGAATTACTATTCTTTACACATTAAAGTAAACTTATTTAGTGCCCATAGAATGAAACTATCAAATATCTTAGGGAAAAGAAATTTGGCTTTGAATTATTGTAATAATTATTAGTAGAATTCTTGTTTACTCTCCTAATTAATCTCCGAATGCTGACAAGGGAGTTTTTCCATATTTATTGGGTGTTCTCCTGAATTGGTTTATAGGCATTATGCCTACTGGAGATGGATATGATCGGGTGGTTCCACTGATGACACGATGATACTCCAGTGGTTCGTCAGCGATCCAAATTTGTCGTTTAAAAAAAAAAAATCTCCAAATAGTAATGAAACCTCCCATACTATACTAGCTAGTAGCTACTAGATTTTGGTGCCTTAAATGTTCAGAAAATGCATACATGCTAGAGTCGTGCATGTGAAAAAGAACCAGTTTTTAATGTTAATGAATAGTCACTAATATCTCATGTTTCTTATTGCCGAAATATTGGTGCTAACGACATGAGAGAAATCATCTGTCATTTGAATATTCATGAAAAAAACTACTGTGTGTACTACACGCTATAACAAGCATTTACTACTATATTTTGTGATAACACATGTATCTAAAATTGATATGATCGGTCGTAGTAAAAACTGAGATTGATTTTAATGCAATTATAAAGTTAGTAATGAAAATTTATCCTATTTGTGTGCCCCTACCCCTAGAATTGGAGACCACATAAACGTTTTTTTTTTTATATATAACTAGGTTATAACCCCGTGTATCACACGGGTTGAATAAATAAATTTTATATACCAAATAATAAAACACTATCTTTTTAAAAGCCTTCTTTATTGCACGTGTTGAAGAAATGTAATTTTATATATTAAATAATAAAATAAGTTATATCCATAAGAACCATATGTATCGTACGTGTTGAATAAATGTAATATTATATACCAAATAATAAAAAAAATTACATCTTTAAAACCATTGTATTACACGGGTTGAATAAATGTAACATTGTTTACCAAATAATAAAAAAATTATATTTTTAAAAACCCCCGTGTATTACATGGGTTGAATAAATATGATTTTATATATCAAATAATAAAAAAAATATTTGAAAAAACTAACGGATTTTTTTATATTTAAAGTAGGATAAGATTGAATATTAATCTGAACTAACAGATTTTTTTATATTTAAAGTATGATAAGATTCAATATTAATCTTTATCTATTTAGTTAATATAAGATTGAAAAATCATATGATTGAATAGGTGGGAGGTTGTATTAGTGATTGTTGAACAAATTAATTAATCGAATTTAGCAGAAACATTTGTGATGTTAGGCGGATTTTTTTTAATTATTTGAAAGTTAATATCAACTTTGGAATTCGTATGAATTCTTATTAGATTTGATTAAATATTATTGATAATAAAAATTTGTATTAGATTAAATTTTAGATTTGATTAAATATTATTAATGATAAGAACTTGTATTAATTTAGATTAAATATTATTATTTTTAGTATTATTAATAATTTTAATCAATTAAATGAGAGAATGACAAGTGTTTCAAAACAGGTTTCTTTTTTTTATAGAGTATAGATATAGATTTATTATTACTAATTTATTTATATATTTTTTTAATAACGTGAAAAAAAACATATCGTATCTTAATTTATTACGAAGGATTAAATGAGATGCTAACATGATAATAATTTGATGGAGTTACTTTATAAGTTTGCTAGCTTGAAAAAAAAAACAAAGAATGGTCACAAAATCGCTTGAAAAAAAAAAACAAAGAATGGTCACAAAATCTCTTCAAAATATATTAGTGAAAAACCTTTTTGCGACTGAAATATTTAGCAAACCAGTCGCAATAACCTTAGCGACAGATTTGTTACTACTTTTTGCGATAGTAAATATTTGTAAACAAACAAACAAACATACCCAGTAAAATTTCACTTGTACTGATGTTAATTTCCGTTTTATGCATGCTTCTTTGGTGAAAAGAATTATGATGCCATGGTTGGTGACGTTACGATATTGTATAATCGTTCGCGGTATGTGGAGTTCACGCAACCGTTTATCGAGTCGGGGCTGTCGAGTATTGAGTGTTCAATGGATCGGTTTTTGGGTTATTCGGTTTCGGGTTCATTCGAATAACCTGAATAATAAGAAAAAAATAAAGGAAATTAATTTTAAAAATAACTAATTTAAAAAAAGTTATTTGTATCTTTTTATAAAAATATATATCATTTGAACTCGAATTTGAATACAATTCAACATTCGAATTTGGATAAGGACATATTCGAATATTTATTACTCAAATTCGAATTCATTATACAAATGAAATCAATTGATAATAAGAATATTAATAATAAGAATTTGTATTAATTTAGATTAAATATTATTATTTTTAGTATTATTAATAATTTTAATCAATTAAATGAGAGAATGACAAGTGTTCCAAAACAGGTTTCTTTTATTATATAGTATAGATTATTTTATAGCTTGAGAATTTAAGGATTAATTTTAGAGTTAACTCTCATTTTCGTCCTTGTAGTTTGTTCATTTATGCCGGTTTAGGTAAATTTCAAATTTGTACAATTTCCGCCCCTGTCATTACTGAAACATACCAGTTCCTTTCAAAAAAAAAAAAAAAAAAAAACTTGAGGTAACTGTCATGTCCTTGTGGTTTGTCCAATGATTCGATTCAACCTTAAGGGGCGTTTGGTTCACGGAATAAATTGGAATTGGAATTTGTATAGGAATTAGAATGTGAAGGAATTGGATTTGGAATTTAAACATTCCAATTGGAATTGGAAATTGTTGGAATTGGAATCTCAATTCCATTTTTGTTGTGTTTGGTTGTCAAATGAATTGGAATCCATCACCCCGGCACCCACAGCCACCAGTTCGGGTCGAAACCAGTATGGGTCGAAACGGTACGAGTTGAAACGGTGCTGGTCGAAATGGTCAAAGATTCCAATGAATTTACTTTAATTCTTTCACATATAGGAAGGATTTTGAATTCCTTTAATTAAAGGAATTTGAAGGAATTCATGCCTAATTCCAATTCCAATTCCATTGTCAACCAAACACATAAAGATTGGAATTGAGATTTCAATTCCATCAAATTCTGTGAACCAAAATCTTAAGAAATGAAAGTCAAATTCCAATTCCCTTAAATTTCATTGAATTCCTGCGAACCAAACGCCCCCTTAGTTTTTATGGACGGAATTGACATGTTTCAAGAATATCAGGGACGGTAATGGTACAAATTTGAAATTTGGCTTGAACTGACATAATTGGAGAAACGACAGAGACGAAAATGACAGTTAACTCTTAATTATATTTCTTTTTTGTTATTGAATATTCGATATGGTATTTTTCTTCTCAATGTGTAACACTTATTTTTTATGACTTTGTAAAATAATCATTACCAAAATGTAAGATATATACTTATTTGTTTTTTTTTTACCAATCTACACTGAGTAAAACAAAATATGCTAATATAATGACAAGAAAGTGAAAATCACAACTAGATAAGCCAACTGCGACCACTTCATTGTTGCGTAAATTTGAAAGAGACATTCCTACGTGGTATCATTTGGGACCATATGTGAGTAATGAGAAGAGAGCCAAAGAGGTAAATAAAGGACTCTATATGTACGTATATAAGTGGACAATACACACGACTATATTGAAGTAAAACAAGGAAAAGTACAGCCAGTTCGTGGTTGATTCATGTGATCGACTTACTCGACAAGCAGTAAGAAGATCATCTACTCTCTCAACATACTTTTCCTCTCTATAATTTACTACCAAAAAACAAATACTTATTCTTACGCCGGAGAGATAACCCCATTCTTGTGACGAGTCTTAATGGTAACTAACGACAGAATGTTGCATCAGGGTAATCTGGCATACAATCAGTCGATATGTTGTCGATGAGAATTCTGCCGCTTATCTGTCCGTAAAAGGGTCATGATAACAATCGTTACTATACCACATAAATCCATCGTTGCTTTCCCCGTTGATGAGCCCCTACTAATATTCATGGAAAAGTACCACTAACAAATTGTTATCGATAGTCGTCAGTCGTCAACAAAACTTTTTTTACTATTAAACATACCATAATCGCTAGTTTCAATTATGGGATTTCCTTAACTATAATCATGACCTAACTTTGTTTACGGTTAATCGGTTATGATTCAGTTTTGGTTAGATTCAGTTATTAACTAAAATTTTCAACTAAAATCAACTTTAGGCCAAAGTTCAAAATTATAAAGCAATAGGCCTACAAAATAAAAATGAACCCACTATGTTAGATCTAGCATGTGTCTTTTTTTAAAAGACAACCAAGACTATATTTTTGTGTTAAACTTAACTATTGATGTCGGATTTTTTTAATAAGGTAATTTTCAACGAAAAAATCACTTAATCCTTGTATGTGGGACAATGGAATTTTCTAATATCGCAGCCTTTATTGGATGTTCATATGCAAATGCATTGAAAATGATTTTCATTGATAAAGTTAAGTAAAATCCATAACTTAAATCTATTCGTTATGCACTAAGTGTATATAAAAGATCACCTCGATTTTTCATCGAAATAAAGGTCATCTACATGAAGATCATTTTGTCAGTAGCATAATTTTATCTTAGCAAAAAAACATCTACATGGTTAGTCTAGAACATACATTTGTTAAATAGACTTAGCATTACCACGTTCAGTTCGGTTTTGGTGATATCAGTTAACCAAAGCTTGATAATCATAACCATAACCAACTGGTCGGTTAAACAAAGCTCAACCATAACCCATTTATTATGTCTGTTATCGGTTAAAGTCGATTCGCTATATCGGTTATAGACATTTTTTAAAACCATGTCCTTCGTAATGGACATTTTTAAAACCATTTCCTCCATAAACAAGAATGGGAGCATTTGCCCATTATGAGAATTGGATTAAAATTAAGATCTACCATTATTTATGTGAAAAAACACCAAGTATATCCTTGAGATAAGGGTCTCATCAAAAAGGTTAATCCATTATCTTTCCTCGATCAATGACTGGGAATGTAATGTGCAAAAAAATAACATCGTGAAGCTCGTTACAAGGAGAAGAGGTGGGGGGTTCTCCTTGTAACCACCTTTCGGCGTGAGAATAAATATCGTTCAAGAACAATAAACGAGTGTACGTGTGTTAAGAGTAAGAGAGCCGATCATTAAACCTATGGTTAAAGGCTGGTATTTATAGCCGAAAAGTGTGGAAAAAGAAATGGGCTGATGAGCTGGACATCGCCAATAAGGAATATCCGGTTTTTCTCTTCTGACACGACCGTTAGTGCTTGCAGAGGGTTAAGACGTTGGCGCATGGCGATTGGTGCCACGTGGCCCGTCAATTGTCCCTGTTATCGAGTCTGTCATCAGTTGTGAAGATCATGAAGCAGCGAATGGTGTACACTAACTGGTTACACGTCGCTGTCCTTTTGTATTTCTTGTCTCCTACACGATTGATCATCGTGGGTGCTGTGAAGGCAGAGCCTGGCGCACACTGGTTGGTTGCAGTTCTAGCCATATGTACTATTTGTACTTGTAGCAGCCGTCATTACATTGCCTACACAGGCGAGGGCTTGCACATTAGCTCTGATGATAGCTAGGTGTTGTGCTGTTAAGTCTGGGTATGGTCCTCTCCGCGCATGTCTTGTACTGCCTTACGCAGGATTTAGGACCATACCTCTTCAACATATCTCTCTAAATTGTGCCTTGGCCTGTCCGACACGGGACTACGGATGTAAATGAGCCAAGTCAAACTTGCCTAAGCTCGCACTCAACTTGTGTAACTTACAAAAGCTCGATTTCAATCTTGGCTTATTTCAAGTTTTTAGCAAAGCAATCTCGATTAGCTCTCAAGCAGCTTATCTCATATACATCCATAGTCAAGACAAACGCAAATAAACATACATATACGATCATTTTATTTAGAACGTGCTGAATTGTTTCGATAAGTTGGAATAGTTTAACGTTATGTTAATCAAAGGCCCCGCATGCTTAAAGGTGATGTGAAGTTCGATGTTGATACAAAGGGACAGACTTTCCGTTAGATATATGACACGAATAAATAAAATTATTGAAGAGCTAGTAAGGGCCCTTGTTAAACTGTGTAGGGTAAGCTTTCATCATTTAAAATACTTGCTTTTCACACCATCGAATTTAATTATTAGGTCAAGAAGACGTTGCAGGTCATGGAGCCAAGGCTTAGGTTTAAACCCATGACACGTAGTGGTGCACCTATTATGGGACCCAAGTAAGAATGAGACCCATATGGTTTGATGCCTAAAAGTTAGACATAAATGCATACCTCTAGTTTCTAGCTATGCAGCATTCGTCAAATTAGTACAAGTCATTTTCCATTAAATTTATATGTCTAGTTGTTTATTTATATTCAAGTTTGAAGGTCACAAATCATAACAGGTTGTTAATTTAATGGTTCTGAGATAATTCACATGGAGGTTTTAATTTTTAGATAATTGAATAATGAAAATTGTTTCAGAAGTTAACTGATAATTTTCACTTCATTTATAGTCTTGAATGACACTCATTAACATATAGTCAACGAAGATGTTACAGCAATGACATAGCTACACTTAAATTTGAAAAATAAATAAATTTGAAAAACAAATACATATTATTGGCCAAGGTAATCCAATCAGAACACAATAACCAGATAAACTTGAAAAATAAATACCTATTATTGGCCAAGGTGATAAACTTGAAAAATAAATACCTATTATTGGCCAAGGTAAATTTGAAAATAATAATACTCTTAAACGGGTTTACAAAGCTCTATTTAAAATAATAATAATAATAATAATAATAATAATAATAATAATAATAAGGCAAATTGGAAAATAATAATCTCATCTTTCTAAAATTGGCCGATAAAAATCCCAAGTCAATTATTAGCCAATAATAATCCGAACTCGTCTAATTTTTTTGTAAAATAGACCGCCATTAAAATAAGCTTAACGGAGTTAAGTTTTTTTTTTCCGAATTACAAACCGATGTTTTAGGGCTTTTGATCAGAAACGAGGATACGAGTCAATTGATGTAAAACTTACCTCAAAATATTGCCCCCAACCCACGAAAACGGTGCTTCAATTCGGGTGTTTAACTTCCAATTAACAAAATTCAAACCATTTCGAATACAATTCCGAGGTAAGTTTTACATCAATCGACTCGTATCCTCGTTCTGATCAAAAGCCCTAAAACATCGGTTTGTAATTCGGAAAAAAAAAACTTAACTCCGTTAAGCTTATTTTAATGGCGATCTATTTTACAAAAAAAATTGGACGAGGTCGGATTATTATTGGCTAATAACTGACTTGAGATTATTATCGGTCAATTTCAGAAAGATGGGATTATTATTTTCCAATTTGCCTAATAATAATAACAATAACAATAACAATAACAACTAAACCTATTCCAACTTAAACGCACAATTATATAAACTACATAGACAGACCATTTAAACTTTAAACAGTTCAAACATAATCAGTTTTATTATATAAACTACATAGACAGACCAAATAAACTTTAAACAATTCAAACATAATCAATTTTATTAATTCAATAACTCTCTAAATTCATCACTTATTACTTTGCAAAATTATCTTCCTTTTTTTCCAGATGTGAATCAGCCCCTTTTTTCTTGGGGTATTGGATTTTAATAATCCCAAGTTTCACTAATTGGCCGGTAATAATCTCAACTTCAAAAATTGCCTACAACAGTCCCAACTTGTAAGATTTTAGCCACCAATGATCCTTTGCTAACTGGGTTATAACCCAGTTAGTTTTCTGCTGACTGAGTTGCTGATGTGGCACCATCACCACCTCCACCCCCACCTCCTCCTCCTCCACTGCCACCAATCATCTCCGACCTCCTGTAATCTTCTCCGCTTCTCAAAAGTTTAAAATTTCCACCATCTACGCAACTCCGGTGACCTGCAACTTATTCCGACGACCTTGTTTACCCCTGAAACCACCAAAGGAGACCACCACTTGTCATCTCCAACCTCTAGTGACCTTCTCCGCTGCTCAAAACTTCAAAATCTTACAAAAAACTAACAGCAAAGGATCATTGGTGGACAAAATCTTACAAGTTGGGACTGTTGTAGGCAATTTTTGAAGTTGGGATTATTACCGGCCAATTAGTGAAACTTGGGATTATTAAAATCCAATACCCCTTTTTTCTTTCTTAAAAACTAACCAAATTAAGCCAACAATTTCCTTTCTAATTTGGATCCCGATACACTCAACCCCAGATCTTCAATTCCCTTCCCCATAATTTCCTGAGAAAATTACTAAATTAGCCAAGAAAAACTTAGACTTATCAAATTAGCCATTTGATGCCTCCTTGGAGCAGGGCATCCCACATTTAATGTGTCCGCCAATGGTGACTTGACACGTGGCAAAAGTAACCTGATACCTCAGCCGCCAGCGCATCCGGGCCAAAAAGTAGGCTGATGCGTCCGGCTAAGCTGCATCCGGAGACAAATGGCTGGCCTGGCTGTGGCTCGTTGAGTGGCTCCTTGGAGGAGCTGTAAGACGCATGGGGCGCATGGGGGGCATCGGTTTCCGTGCTTTTCTTTTTCTTTTTTTATATTTCACATATTCATTTACATTTTTTGTTAATTCAAACCCTTCTACTATATATAATGACGAAAATCAGATATTTTCAACATGTTCTCTCCAAACCAATTTTTATAAAATGCTTATGTCAATGTATCCGGCTTTTGATACTCTCCAAATAAAAATGAAGTTGTTTAACAGTGTTGAAGATGACGTTTTTCTGAGCTTTAGAAGTCCTAGTGTTTATGGGTGACGGGACCTGCCCCGAGTGACGGAAGTGATCTGTCCTCCCATTTTATGGTAGGTGGTTTAACGAAGAAATTCGAAGAACTCACCTATAAAGGGAACGTTGGATCACTTCGTGTTATCGGATTTCCCCGTCCACGGCCTCTACCGCTCCTCTAAGGCCGCCAAATTATTCAAAAACAAAGAGGAATTGGAGACCGAACTTTGTGGAGGAATTGGATCACTTCGTGTTATCGCTTAAAAAATATCTTTTTTAGTCTGTAAATTTTTTTTTTGGTTTATTTTGGTTTGTTTTTTTTATTAGATTTAATTGTTGTATTTAAAGTAAATAAAAAGTTGTATGTTATTTCTTTTATTTTTATTTGACATTTCTATCCATATCTCCATCTATATATTTAAAATTTGGTAACTAGTATACCACTAAAGAAATAATTAGAAGAAATGGATGGTGGTGAGTTTGAACCATCGGGTGATTGCAACCCACCACCATGCTACCGTTCATCGCCACCAGCCTACTGTGCACCGCCACCAGGCTGCCGTGCACCGCCACCATCCTACTGTACACCGCCACCAGGCTGTCGTGCACCGCCACAACCCCACTGTACACCGCCACCAACCCACTATACACCGCCACCAGGCTGCCGTGCAATGCCACCAGGCTACCGTGCACTGCCACCACCCCGTTTAAATCCTAATTTATTCAACCCGCTGCCTCTGAATACTGATGATGAGTGGGACGGTATCACCGATGAAGAAGCAAGCTTTGCTTACGATTGTGCCATGGTTAATTGTATAAAAGCTGCCCGGTCAGAAATGATTGCCAAATCTGGATGCTCGCCGATGCATTCTTTCAGTTTTGAAAGGAACCACGTCCACGACTCACCGTCTACAGATTTACCAATGCCATAACCAATAGGCAAAATCTGATTGTTTCCCTCCTTGCCAACAGCCAAAAACATTGTTCCTTTAAATTCACCCTTCAAGTGGGCTGCATCTATGATGATAAGCGGTCTTAAATTACGGACAAAGCTCCGAATCTGAAAGCAATACGATAATGTTAGATTTTTGTGGAAAAATTTATTTATTGATTTATTTATTTATATTTTACTCTAACATTTAATATAGTCTTTCACTTACCACCGCACCTATGGCCACAAATAACATTTCAAAACGACTTTCAGAATCAGTGCGTATGTGTGTCACTGTTCCTGGATTAGCCTTCTCCAAGTTATAACAATAGACGGGAAGTTCGGCAAAAGAACTTGACGAACTACCTTGAAAAAGTTCTAATGCGTTACATTTCCCACGCCATGCTTGCATGTATGATAAATTGACTTTTTCTTTAATCCTAAAATCCTTTACAATTTCGGTCGAACGGTATATCCGTCCACAATCTTTGAATTGTTCTTTTAATAAGCTACCCACCACCATTGGGTTTGCTTGTCGCATATGTGGATATGTTTGCGTCTTAGAACATATATGTTTGTTGTTAAAATGTTTCATGTAAAAAACATCACAAGATTCCCGACTCGCTGCCTTGAAATTCCACTGGCAATTCTCATCAATACAAGATACTTCGTAACGAGTTTTGGATGATCTGTCTACTTTATACGAAAAACTTTCGGAAAGACACATTTTTCCTAATTCTATTTTCATTTCCTGCTTGTTACGGAAAATATAACATATGTAAAACTGGCTTTTATTTTCAAGAGGACAATTAACATTATCAGTAACTCCAGATTTATATGATGCGTTACATTCATCTTCAGGAAAAACATTTACGTTAAGATCGGGACATTTAAAAAAATTGGAAGAACCCGCAGATGAACCAACACCAAATTCTTGCACCACATATAATTTAAATAACTCATGAGGGTTTCTTTCCGCAATATTGAAAAAAAAAGTAAGATCGGAATCATCAATTATATCAATGGGATCGCTAAAACTTGACATTTTGTAAGATACACGTGTGATGTTTTGAAGACATGTTGACTCACTAAGATTTTTTAAAAATGTGTTGTAAGAAATTGTAGTAGAAGTTTCAAAACCACGTATAACAGAATCTGGTTGGACCACATACTCTAGCCTCCCATCAACGACTTCCCACTTGCCACCACAGTAAACAACAAATCTGACTGCCATATCAATAGAGAAAAAAATATAAAGATAGATATTTTTTTGTAAAAATTTGGAGATGAAATTTTGTAAAATGTTTAGAGTAATGGTATTGGTACCTAGAATCTAATCTAAAAATAGAAACGTGTAATACATCAAATAAATAAAAACGAAAACTAATTTTTTTTTGTCTAAAGCGTCTCGAGACTCCTCCAATGCGTCTGTCAGTACTAAAGAGTCAAAGGTGTACTTTTCTGATTACCGACGCATTACATGCTTCTAAACAAGTCTTCCGTTTGACATGTGTTGCGTCTCAGCCGCATAAGTAGAGGCGTCTATAAACGCATAAATAAACGTTTTAAGATGCATCCGAAAGCTGACAACCGAAGCGTCTGTAGACGCATACGAAGCAGCTATGAAAACGCTGACAAAGGAAGCGTCCATAGACGTATACGAAGCAGTTGTGCAGAGGGGCATCCAAAAGCTGACAAATGGAAGCGTCCTTAGACGTATACGAAGCAGCTGTGAGGGGCATCCAAAAGCTGACAAATGGAAGCGTCTTCTAGACGCATAAGAAGCAGCCGTGAGGGGCATCTAAAAGCTAACAAATGGAAGCGTCTTCTAGACGCCTTGGAAGCGTCTCTGATCGACGCATAAAAACTTGTACCCAGCCAGACGCATCACACTAAGCCAGACGCAAGCTAAAGTGGATGCGTCTCGTAGACGCCTTCGAAGCAGCAGAATTTTTCAGACCCAATCATTGACACACGTGTCGCTTGACTATTCCCTGACGCATCCTTATAACCTGTAGACGCATAACAACTCTCGAAAAATGTGATGCCCTGCTCCAAGGAGGCATCAAATGGCTAATTTGGTAAGTCAAAGTTTTTCTTGGCTAATTTGGTAATTTTCTCTAATTCCCTTGTCATCTTCTCAAGTTCTTTACCACTTTTCAATCTCGTGTTTGACTCATTTGCAAAGGACCACATTGACCCATGTTTCCTACCCGAAAACTCCTACTGTTCACACATGGTTAATTGTAGAGTTGGCTCACCGTCTTTACTTTGAACTATATGTGCTTCTTCACATTCTAATTTAGGTCCTTTTCCTTATTTTGACATTCGTCCACACAATTTTCGTATTTCTCACACCTGTAACACATAACATGCGACTTATCCATATGGCTTAGCATGATGATCAACAATGTTGTTTAGGTTTCCCCTAGCTCAGCCATTCTTGTCACGGCCAAGTCCCTCAGCCGTATGAATTCACATAACAAAGCCCTTTGATGCGATTGTGATCATCTTGTCGAGCAAACAAAAGTCCTCCTTGTTCTTTACTTGGTTTTCCCATGCTCTAATTCTCCGAATGTAAGCCTCTAATCTTCTTATTAACCCATCAAATCACATCGAATCAAGCAATTTCGTATTAAAAGTTTGGAGGTGAGCCTTCTTTGTTTGATCCACATGATCCTAAGTTAACTAGTCGTATCAGAACCACTCTCAAGATGCCAACTACAGTTGGTAAGAGGAGACAAGAAGTTAAACCAACGAAACTACAACTCCTAGTCTACCTGATTAAGTTCTTACCTACAGGGCCATGATTTGTGGGAAGTGGTGTAGGGAAATGACACCTTGCAACTTACAAGAGATACACAAGTTGGAGACTGAGCAAGTGGAACGTGAAGGTAGGAAAAGCCTTTTTCAATCTATAGATAACGGTTGAGAATGAATTACTTGACCATATCAAGGATTCATCCGGTCCAAAGGAAGTTTCGGACACCTAGGAGTTGTTACTGTCAAAGAAGAATGACGCACGACAACACAAAGAGAACACTACAAAAACGGGTACCTTTAGCGGCGCCATGTGTCTCCGCTAAAAGCCCAATAACTTTATGGTTGATGACTTTCGTCTTTTCATTCTATTACTCCTTTTTTTTTTCTATTTTCCTTTTAACGTTATTGCTTCGGTCTTATTTTTTAACCTTACTGTCATTTATGTTGATTTTATGTCTCTTGTCTTGGTTTCCACCTAATCAGTTCTCCTCGTTTCTTGCTATCCTGATGCTAATGATGTTCAACTATATAAAATTAAAATTTATTTTGTTAAGCACTTGTCTCTGGTTTCAAAATAAAAGAATAATAACTAAAAAAATCTTAGAATTATGTTGAACAACTCGACACACCCGTAAACGGGTTTACAAGTCCCTATTTAAAATAAAAATATCCTAAACCCATTCTTACTCAAACACAAATAAATAAACTAATTAAAGACCAATGGGGTGTTTGTTTTTTTTGTGAAAAGCTATTCAGAACCTCTTATGTCTGCCCTGGGCAGAACACACGCAGACGTTTGAGTCTGCAGTGTGTTTGTTTTCTCGAAGACCTTTCATTAATAAATGTCTGCGTGACCTCTTTCTGGTGCAGACATGGATTAATGTCTTCTTGGGTCTGCAGACTCTCTTCTCCTCCACATTTTACAAAAACCCAGCACCTTCTCCTCCATCCTTCTCCCTCCTCCCACCCCCGCCAACCTCCACAGCAACCATCGTCCCCCGCCACCTCCACAGCGCCGTCAACCTGCATCCCCTCAACAGCAACCGTCAACCCCCGCCACCTCCACATAAGTTAAAAAACAAACAGTCTTCTCCCTGCAGACGCAGAGTTTTGGTCCATCTCTTCTGCTACAGATGTCTGCAGATGTGGTCCGTAGATTGCAGACGTTTTACATCTGAAAAATCAAACAACACCCAAGTGTACTTACCTCGTTTAATTCATGATTTGAATGTTTAGAGATATATGGTATGTGTATATCAATTGTTTACAACCAATTTTCTACCTTTGTCTGAAGCAGTCAAGGCCGGTATTAATCTTAACTTAAAGTCTTACCTAACCACTCTCTGGACTTGCATGTAATACATTCATAGTATACTTTTGTGTGATATTCAAAAAATATGTAATTGTAAATATAATCCATTTTGTACATTTTACATTGATAGATTTCTTTTCTATATGTGCACATACAAAAATCTAAGACATATATGCTAAAAAAAGTATTATTTATTATAAGTAAAGTGTTAATTCAAGTTTAGAAAAATGTCCAAAAGTTGAACTTTTCGGTCTGGAAAACTGATATATACATTCAGATGGGACTGTTTTCGTTTTCATTTTCATTTTCATTTCACAAGTTAAAACAAAAATATATATAATATAAATAGAAGAAAACAACTGGTTGATGTTATGGCCATGAGTCCCCATTTGTGAGGCTGCCAAAAACAATGCAGGGTTTTCAGAATTAAGACTTAACAGGGTCCATCCCATTGACAAAAGTGACTATTCATCCCAATATGGGAAAGAAACGTTTGCCTTAATTACTTCTTTTAGTATTAGAATCTTTTAACTAAAATATTAATTTTAATATCCCAATATATCAATATTAGTTAAATTCTTTATCATAGTAATTTTCTTTTAGGAGGTTATCAAATGCAAATGCAAATGCAAATGCAAATTTTCAACAACAATGTGTTAAAATATAAAAGTTATAACCTAACTGTCCTTAGAGACGGAGTTAAAAAATTTCTACATTCAATTGGGGCGGTAATTTTTTACATGACCTGAAATACTAATTGAACCGACATACAAAAAGTAGGTTTTAGGTTGACTGATACGACCCGTTAAAAAACGGGTCGGGTTCAGTTTGACCAGTATTAAAAATAGGTTGTGTTTCGGTTGATCTGTATAGTATTTAGAAAAAAAATTTAGATCATTGTTTTTGTTTTTTTTTTCCATTTTACATGGTTAGTAATGTTACTTATGTCACACCACATTATCTAGTTGTGTCAGTTTTACTCACCGTTAAACACGTTACCGGTAACCTGCTTAAAACCAAACAATGCGCTTATAGCTTGTCAACATGTATGGCCCATTTAAATAAATTGGTTAAACTGGCCGTGTTTGAGTTGACCCGAGTTTATGTGTGTGTGTGTGTGTTAGGATTTAAATTTCAACCCGCAACACCCTAACCCACAACACGTATGAGATTTACTGGGTAGGGTGGTGGTATAACCTAAAAGCTATAAATGAGTTTGATGGATGATCGAAGGCATTTATTTTTTTAATTGCAAGTTTAATTTGTTTCGCCATATACATTTCACAAACACAAAACTGGTATGGTCCAAATGGAGTAATGAATGATTTGTTCAACTGAACCGAAATATCCGAGACCGGCCGATCAAATAATAGTCTGTCTCCGGTCTGTTATCCCCTCTTCCCGGCTAGGATCAAATATACAAAGTCTCATAAAAACAAGAAGTCGTAATTAAGAAGGCTATCAAACGGATTTCAATTGACCTCATTCAGCGGCATTGGAATCATCTCATCAAACTCTACGATGTGAGATTTTAGACAATTTGTTTACATCATTGTATTTTTTGTGACTCATTGTGTCTTTTTTCTTCGACATTGTGTTATATTTTTCGGCATTGTGTTATACTTTGCGATTCATTGTGTCTTTTTTGTACACTTTTTTGTTTTATGAGCATTTGTAGAATAACTTTACCCTAGTCTTAGCTGGTACAATTTGATCCACATCTCATGAACAACCCTAAGAAGCTCAAGTTAAAGAGGTCATGTATACTTTATTGATCCATCTAAACAAGTTAAAGTGGTCATATATACTTTATTGATCCATCTAAAGTTATTGGGTGTGGTTTATATGCATGGCAAGCTCATATATATATGATTAGCTAATCTATAGATTGACACTTCCTCTTCTAGTCCTTTAAATAAAATTCTGTAGAAATTTGAGTTATTTTGTTTTTAAAATGCATGAAACCTTAAGACCTTTTAATTAGATCCCAAAATATCATAGTTAATTAATTTAATATATTTTTATATATAATATAATTTCAAAATTTAAAGTTAAAAGTGACTTTCATCATAATCAATCCTACATTTTTTTTGAAGTACATAATATCAGGAATTTGTTTTCTCTGAATCACGATTATACTTTGCTTTATAGAATGACTAGTCCAATCATCCAACTATCAATATTTAATGAAATTTTTTTTAATGTTGTAAATAATTAAAGAAGGTGAAAAGAAAGTGAACTTGCTTATAATAGACCATAGAAACATGATTTTTCCCCCTTTACTTTACACGGTACTTAAAGAAAACGACCCCATTTGTATACAACCTTGTCTCTCTTTCTCCCTCTCTCTCTCTCTCTCTCTCTCTCTCTCTCTCTCTCATATATGATCTTCTTATAAGTGTATCACTCATTCAGAAATGAAACAATCAAACTAAACTCATTGCCTTATCATCCTAAAAGATCACAAGTTTATCTATACTCATCAAGGTTCACTCATCATTTGTTAAGTGCAACCACAATGAGTGCCGAAAATCCCACTTCTGAACCTGATGATTGCAGCTCAAACTCCATCAACTCACCCTCTTATTCACCTGGCTCAACACAACTTGTTCACAAACCACAAAACCCTAAAAACCGAACCGTTAAGAGAAAACAAGACACAAGCACAAAGCACCCGGTCTATCGCGGTGTTCGCATGCGTAATTGGGGAAAATGGGTGTCAGAAATCCGCGAACCAAGGAAGAAATCAAGGATATGGCTTGGAACATACCGAAACCCTGAAATGGCAGCGCGTGCACACGACGTTGCAGCACTTAGCATCAAGGGTAGCTCGGCTATTATTAATTTTCCGGAACTTGTGGGATTGTTTCCCAGGCCGGTTTCTTCGTCCCCTAGGGACATACAGGCTGCGGCAGCTAAAGCTGCCGCAATGGAAATGGATTTTCCGACGACACTGTCTTGTACACTGTCTAGTACAAGTACAGTGTCGTCAGAAGACTTAGGGGAGATAACTGAGCTTCCGAACCTTGATACAGGTTCGGACTCAGTGGAGTCGAATAAAGAGGTTGTATACATCGACTCAGTGGTGGAGGGGTGGTTGTACCCTCCACAATGGATGGATGATGGTGGAGATGGTGATTGTGGGCTTGTGTCCGGCCAGAAGAATGAGGAGTCTAGTGAGTTTGAATCATTATTGTGGAAATATTAGTAGGTATTATGTGTGGTTTTTTTTTGGCTTTCGATTTATTCTTTTTTTAACCTCTTTAGTTTTTTGCTTTTGAATATTCGTGTCAAAAGTAACATCATTTAGTTATGTATGTTGTTAATATTATGTGGCAAAAAAATAATTAGACCCAAGATAGCATTGTGTCGTTCTCTCACAAAAAACGACGAGTCATGGTCGTTTTACAAATTTTCAACCAATTTATTGCATGGTATATATACATATTATTCGGAGTTAATTTTGTTGGGCGTTCAGAAAAGTAATATATTAATAAAAGGCTAGCCGAAATTTAGATTTTTTTCTTTTCTTATTTTTTGGTGCTATTTATATTTGTTATTATTTGGTGGACTGGTGATTAATAGTGTTGTGACTTGTGGTTCTATCTTTGATTTTTTTGATGGTGTGTTTAGAGATTTAATGGTACTGTTACTGAACAAGACCAACAAATCTCATTATTTGGTGCCATATTTGTTAGTGCTCTATCAAAAAGGCATAAAACACAGCAACAAAAAAATGATTTTGTACTAGTAACATCACCTATGTTATTTTTTTTGAACCGCAAACAATACTTTTATACCACACCAAAAGTTTTTACAGAATACAAATGGTTAGTAAGCTACTAAGCCAACCACCTATTACATCATCACCCTAATGTAGATTAAAATAAAAACAAAAACCTCAATTAAACATAATATACTACTTATCTCGATAATTCAAATCGCATCCAAAATCTCTCCATTTCGTGTTTGCCCTTTTCGTCCTGTCTTTAATCCACACGAATGTAATTGCCTGCATCACCTATGTTATTAATCAATGAATCTACAATTGATGTGATAATTACAATTTACGGGTTATACATATGGAAATGTCTGTTTTATATAAAATTATTTGTGGTCATAGGAGTGTTATTTTTATTGTGGTAAATTTGATTATTAAGATTTAATTGTTTTATTGTACATAATACTTGATGTTACTTTGTAAATGGTAGGTTCTAGTCCTGTGAAAGAAAAGAATAAGGGTTAATAATGGACATATAACTTATGTATTTTAGGTCAAAATGATTTAGCGTTGTTGATAAATAATAATTAAATACATCATAAATATTCAATACTTTTCTAGATGTTCACATTCTTGTGGTGGGGAAGGTGAAGTGACATGAAAAAGAGTTCGGATCTATGGTTAAGTTACTTCTTCGTTAGCATAAGGTACTATTTTATCATGCATAAGCTGATTATTTAGCCTAGAAGTCCATTTTCATTTATTACTTATTTAATTTAATATTTATCAAATAATTGATATTAATAACCGGAACACTAAACTAAATTATATATTTCAGTATTTAAATAAAATAATATCTAATTTAAATTGTATATAGTTATAAAAATAAAAATAGTAATTGTAAATTTAAATCTAATTGTTACGTATTTTTTACCGTTATTTTTTTCACACCTTAATTTCACCTTTACCTTACACTTGCAAGGATTTAAACTCACAACCTCATATTTGTAAGAAGGAACACCATACCACAAAACCAATAGGGCATGAGTTTAATTTTAAGAAATATCAATAAAATAAAAATTAATGTAGTAAATTAAATAATTTTTTGTGCATTATTTAATAATGTATTAGTTAGGAGAAGTTTAGTAAATGAGGACAAATAAAAAAATTTGAGGACGAATAAAAAAATATTGCATAGAGCACACTCTTTATTTAAAGTTTTATAGATAATATAATAGTTATGTAGTGAATTAAATAATTCTACGTGCGTTAAATAATGTATCAATTCAAAGAAGTTTATTAAATGAGGGCAAGTTAGGAAGTGTTACATCGAACACTTATACCTTATGATTCGAAAATAAAGTTTTTGAAATTACAATGTTGTCAAAAAGATGCTTTATAAGGTGATAAATAAATAAATAAATAAATAAATAAATAAATAATAAATGAATTAACGTACAATGCTAGAGAGAGCGTGAAAGATAGAGAGAGATGACTAACATGTAAGCACCACTGGGGTTGGTGAGTGGCTAGACAAAGCCTTTTAATACGCTCTGATGTGAGGTTTTGTACTCAAGTCTCACAAGAGTCAAGAAATTCATTGTTAAAAAAAACTTAACGTGTAAGCGTTTCTATCATGCGAAGTTATCATAATGCGACATGTGGTTTGTGGGCGATGGTATATATCTCTGTGCCATAGTTACGCATATTATTAGACAATTAGACATAGTTACGCTTAAATCACAGAAAAATCCTTATTGTTGTAGAATTAAGTTACATATATGGTTTAGGGTGCTTAAGTTACATATATGCTTTATTATTGTAGGATTAATATGTAAACAATTAAATGATAGAATACAGAAAAATCCTAAATAATAGCTTAAGAACATACATATATTACTAACCTTAGTTGTAGAAATAGATACAAGCACAATTAGTTAGATATTATTCTTAATCATGGAATGAATTTCAAAACAAAAGTTCTACCATTCAAAAAGATCATTAAGCATTGTGTTATGTATAAAGCTATTGAAAAATGATTTATATATGAAACTCTTAGTTACTCTAGAATTAACTATTTGCTTATAAAATCTATTTTAAAAAAAGTTGACAAAACCTTAATTTCAAACCATATATTCTCTAGTTAGCCACCCTAAGTACTTTTAATTAAGTGGAATATAGTAATTTACTAGATTTTTTTTATCAAGAGAATTTCTTTTGGAAAACATAAGTAGTAATTTTCCAAAAGAGTTTGTATTATCAACATAGATATTATCAAGCCCAAATACATATATTTCATTAACTAGCACTTTCCTAATACTTCACGCTACACATAAAAACTTTGCTCCATATTGCCTATAAGGCCTCCATTTTCCGCCACAATACAACCATCATATCATATAATATTTAAGTGATAACATCAAGTCCTCCACTTCAACCCTACAAACCGACCTTTTGATTTTAAACGCAACTACTTAAATTATAAAAACCTCTGAGCCATCTCTCAGTGAAGAACTAAACCAAACTTTTCGATGTTTAACCAATATACATCCCAAGAAATTGTCATTGATGAGTTGAAGAAAAGAGAATACAATCAAATCATCGCTATGAAATCACTACAAGAAAATAGCCATGTAGCAATGACGTCTGTGACGGTGACATGAGTCATCACTATGGGTCTACCTATGTTAACGACACATCGACGCCATAGTTTTTGTTAATATTTTTTTACCAACTATGACCTGTCCAGAAGACTTGTCATTGATGTAGAATGGAAAGAAAATGTGAAAAATGCCCCCAGTTTTATAAAAAGGTTATAGCAACGACGTTTCATCCCTATAATTTAATATATTTATTTTATTGTTTAATATTATATGTAGCTTGGGCAAGAGTTATGAAAAGTTATCCATCGTTCTAAAACCTATCCCGACGATCAATGTTGTAAAAATCATGACTAGTCAGGGACTAATCAACGATTAATCGGTGATCGGTGTTCCACTGATTAATTTTCAATTAATCTGTCCACTAATCGGCAGTCGGTCCAAGCTGGTGTTATTCCGGGCTATTCAGCCCAAGTTAGGTTAAGTCGGCTCTAGTCGGCCCAAAGAAATCAATTAAAATTTGGTCCAAAACATGGTTTAAGCCCGTTTTCCATAACATCGATGCTCATACGATCCCTTCTCTCTCTGGCGTAACTACCTCTTTCTCCGGCTCCGGCGGCGCGTCAGGTAACATCAATCCCTTCTGTCTCCTTCTCTCCTGCTTCATACATTGATTCCTTCACTCTCCTGCTTCTATCACTAAATGTATGTGACTATGTGTTTTGTATTGTATATTTGTATGTAATTATGTAAATACTTGTGAACTTTATTAGTTCTAACTCACAAGAATTCTGAACTAATAAATTTGGTGTATAGTATGCCTTAATTTATGCATCCGCCTCTTGTTTATTTGAGAACTACAACTTTTAATGGCATCTATGGAATTAACTGGCAGTAAAATACTTAAAAGAAACTCCGATAATATTTGATAGGAATACAAAATTTTGGTAGATCCAAATGAATTAGATAGAACTCAATGTAACTTATGTAAAAAGTGTATATCCAAAGTATAAAGATTGGAACAACATATAGTGGGCATATCGAGAAATTTTGTCAAAAATGATCAATTGAGGTTTCAAAATGCTCTTAGTGAGACCCAAAAAAAAGGCTAAACTAAGTAGTGATGAATCTTTAAAAGCCAAGGTGAACATTGGTGATGAAACAGTTGACCTCGGTGATTGTTTTGGAGAGTTGATGGAATCTGATTCTTTTGGTCCTATAAATAGATTTGCAACTTACCATGGTGTCAAAAGAAATCGTAAACAAGGCAATTTTAAGAATACCGGTAGAAAGGAACAATGAATGAATTTAATTAATTGGTCGGAATGTTGGTTTGGATCCCTGAGATTGAATGTTAGAATTCAATGCTTTTGAGAAATCTCAGTATTAAGTGGGGGAGATCCTAATAACTGACCTTTCACTTTGATCGCTTGCTTTGCTTATAACAAAGAAGCAATCCTATTGAGGTGGGTCATCGCCTGTCATGGACTATTGGGTTCCTCTCCGAACAACATATTCCCCCTACATGATATCATAAGATCTCTTTCATTTAATGCATGCTTCCTTATTAAGCAAACCGGCTGCCCATCGTGTCCTTTACTTGCTTCTGTCTTCAACGTCATTTGAGGTATTAAATACGACTGAGAATTCACATTGTTTAATCCTATGTCAGAACAGTGACCCAGGCACGTTGGATGTGGGCAGAATGATCGATATCTTTGACTAAGTCTTGATGTAGTTGTCGTGGGCTAATCAAAAGTATTTATTTTAAACTTAAATACCAATACAAGTACGGGTAAGCAAGGTCGTATCCGCAGAGATTTGTGGTCGGAACAATGACTCAGACACGTTGAATGTGGGCAGAATGATCAACATCTTTGATTAAGTCTTGATGTAGCTGTCATGGGCTAATCAAAAGTATTTATTTCCGCATGGAATTTGTGGTAAGTGTAGAAGAATTTAACTAAGAACTACCATTCTCTAATTGGGGTTTGTTTTTTTGTTGTAGAAAAAACACAATATGTCACGAAAAGTGTTAATAAAATGAGAAGAAGTAACCCCCACCCGGAATCCCGATTGCTTGTTTAACACAAACACCATTTACTGATTCGAACACACCACATAGACATCGCCTTGGAATTAATGAATTTGATTAAGTATTAGTGACTGTTTTTAAATAAACTATAACAACCTAACAATTCGTTTGATTATACTAATTACCCACCAATTTACCAACCCGCTAATAACGCAAGGAAATCGCCAATACGATTGATAAATGACAAACAATTCAAATATAATAAACGTTTACCAAGAAAGCAACACAAATGGTCAAGAGTACCAGTTACAAGAATCAGAAAAAAACAAGTTTAATGTGAAAAACCTAGCAATCCATCATCTGGGGGAAGTCACGAAGAGTTTAGCCTCGTATGTTCATCATCACAGCTTCAGATCTTGATTTGGAAAATGCACATGAAGAAATCAGAAGGAATCGATGTTGGAACCCTAAGATCGCCCTTATGCAGCCTCTGAGTCGTCTAGGGGTGAATAATTGTGAATTAACTTAGTCCCCAAGCTTAATTAGGTGAAAACCTAATTTTCCTGATTTTGCACTTCCCTGTGCGTCTCAGGGGATCCTCTTCTCTCTCCCGTGACACGCGGGAGAGAAACTTTTCTAGAAAATTGTTTTGGCCATAACTTTCTCGTTGCAACTATGTTTCCTTCGCTGTTTTCGTCTACGTCTTTGTAATTCCATCCTCTATCATGTCATCTTCTTAATTTTTCAATTGCACTTCATTAATCTTCTCCATTTATGCTCCTTTTTAACCTCTTTTCACACAAACGCCAGCAAAACCCATTCGCATTAAGTACCAGTTAAAATACTTACAAAAAACACAATAAAACTAAGACCTATACAAAATATACATATAAATAACGTGTTTTCAACCATGCATCAAGTCTTTGCTTTGTGTGGAGGGAACTGTCTTTGGCCTAAGCTCAGTACTTCTAGTAAAAGGCAATGGGCCGAGATGAGGGAGCCTGTTAGGTGACCCTCGTCATCAGGTTTATTATAAGTTATTTGGGAATCTTTTAGCTTATTATTTATAGTGTTGAACTTTAGTAAAAATTTTAGTATATGTGTATTGTGTTTTTTAGTACACGTTAAGATTCAAGAAGAATTCACCAAAATGCAAACTGAAGTTGGTGGTTTGCCGGTTGATGAGGTTGAATGTCAATGGTGTGCCCTCGGGGAAAGGCGTTGTTGGAAACGGGTCATTGGGCAAAAAGTTAAAAATGTATGCCCGATTTTTCGTATATATCTACCTCACAATATAGTGAAATGCAAGAAAACATTCGTTGAACGAATGAACAAATGTAATGGATGCAAGAAATATAAATCAACTAAATGGTGCAAATTCTAACAAACAACTGACAACATGAGTTGCTGAGTCAAAAGTCTGGTTGAAATGATGAAAGTGAAGATGATTCTTAATTAGTTTGGTGTATTTGAACTATTTTATAATCATTTTAAAATATAACGATTTATGATAATTTGTATTAGAACGAACGTTATTCAAACTATGAAATTTTACAGTTTTGCTTTTGTTATTAGCTGTTGATTTACAGTTTTGTTATTATAACCGGTCTTCGAAAAACCTAGAAAATTACAACAAAAAATATTAAGTCTACACCCTAGAAAAAAAAATCGTCGCTATATAGGTCAGAACCAGTTTAATAAAGATTTTTTTTTATCTCAAAAAAATATACTAGGATGACAGGAAGTGACAGGAACAGACATTAATTTTTCGAGGAATCATAATTTTCGAGGTTTGCTGGTCGCCGGGGCACATTCATGAGTCGTTGGGGGGAGGGGCGCTTGCCCGGGGGGGGGGGGGGTGCTTGTTCTCGGTCATCATTGGGGCACTTGGGCTGTTATGTGCTCGCGACAAGGGGGTCCCTACAGTGATGAATTGTTAATTAAGGCGCATGGGTTAAACTTATTCCCTATCGAACAAGATTAGGGATGTTGGAGAAGATTATTTTTTTCCTAGGAATAAACGAATGAAGGTGGGTGGGGTTAAACTTAACGAGAAAATGACTAAGATGCCTATCAAATGACAGATACATGGGTTAAACTTAATCAGGAAATTGACGTTGTTAAAGATCTGGATACAAATGAATCAACGGATAAAACTTGTGGAGGTTAATTGATGTTTTTAATGGTTTGGAGGAAATGGTTATTTTTGTCAAACTGGGTATATAACGGATACATTGAATAACATAATAGGAACAACAAACCCGTACCACGTAAACTATCCTTTGTCTTCTAATTAGAATGAGTTTGAATATAGAAGATTTGGCTTTATTGAAAATGTAAGAATCAATGACGAATAGTTAACGTCCTTATTCGATCTCTTTGATAAAATCATCACTTCTACCATGTGACAACTAACTTAAAGACAAATCTAAGGGTATCACTGCAGTCTGAGATAAATCCAAGATCTTACTTCATTCTAACAAAGGATGATGGCTTGCCTTTGCTTACTCATCAAAGCATATCAACCAAAAATTAGATGCTTTGTTATGAGATCTTTGTCCTTGTAAAGAAATTAATGTTGCATATTAATTTCATACTTTTTTTACAGGATATTGAATTTAAATAACCACAACTTTCATCAATTGGTTGATAACACTCTCAACTTTCGATGTGTATCAAACTACTCCTAACTTCCAACTTATTGGCCGATAGCACTCCCAAACTAACACAAATTTGCTAACATCAGTTGTCACGTCACCAAACCAGTGTCACGTCATCAAAAAGGCCAAGTCAGATGACACGTTAGCTGCCAGATCATCAAAAAGCCAAGTCAGACGACCCGTCAGCTCACAAGTCATCAAAAATTCAACTTCAGATGCCACATCACCACAAAAGTGCCACATAAGCAAAAAAACTAATTGGGTTAGGGTTCAGTTAGTTTGTGAGTGCTATCGGTCAATAAATCAAAAGTTGGGAGTGGTGTGGTATAAACCGAAAGTTGAGAGTGATATCGGGCAATTGATAAAAGGTGCGAGGTTATGTAAATTTAATATCTTTTTTTAGTAATTAATGTTAAAAATTTATAAATGGCGTAAGCATATGAATATAACTTTATCATCAATATATAACAATGTTTTTGTTCAAATAATGTAACACTACAACACTTTTTTATTACTTTTTTCTTACAAAAGATCCAAAATTTTTCTGATATTGGCATTGATGACAAATTGACTACTACTAAATTTGAAGTTTTCTTTTAAAATTTTAAAATGGGATCGCTGGCAATGGCTGTCACAAAACATAATAAAACCAAATGTAGTTTGTATATTATGTGGACATGAGAAAAACCTCATAAATATAAAACTTTACCCACCTAACAAGGCATCTCCCCCTATCAAATCATTGCTAGCTTATAACACCAAAGTACCCGTGAGGACGTGACCCATTTTTTGTCATGTTTTTCATTGAGTTTTAATAAGAAATGACCGATCAAGTGTTGTAAATTAGTTTTATCAAAGTATATGGTATTGATCTCTAGCATTTTACATCCGAAAGTCCTGCATTCGATTGTAAAATAGTTGTTAGGCGATTAGCACAGACGGTTGAGTTGTTGGTAGAATTTAACGTACACTCGTAAGGTTTAATATGGTTTTGAAAATTTTGCTTTTTCAATAGCCATATCCAAACGGTTGAGGGATTCCACATGTGCCAACGTCTCTCTTTCTTTGCCCCAAACCCCACAATAGCGCAGTCGAGCCACCTCTCCATGCCCCCTCTAGTGTCCCACTATGGTGGTGTGCACGCCTATCGTCCCGCCGAGGTGGTACCTTCCACATCCCTTCAAAGCCCATAACTCACAGTCTTAAATATGTAATTTTGTAATGTTGGCATAGTGTGGTTTCTTTTATAAACCTACGCAATGGGTTAAGTGTGTCTCCATCATGTGTTTTTGTGTATTGTGTCTTTCTGTTTTTATAATTGATTTTGTCTGTTTTTTTTTTATATTTAGATTTTTATGATAATAATATTACTATATATTATTAGTATATCTATGTTATCAATAATTAACTGATAAACAATAGTAAATAATATATTACATCATGACAACCAAATGAGGTAAATAAGAAATACATCCATCTTTCAATTAACTCAAGATCGACATTGAGGGTTTTTTTAACAAAAATCTTTTACACCTAAATAATGCATAACCTTGTATATGTAAGGATTTAAATCCATATTATTTTTATTATCACTATACCATTAGGTTATGTGTATATTTAGAGTAATTTGTTATCTTATATTTGATCAAAGTAACAATACATTGTTAAGTCCATCTAGAAAACACTACTTTATAATAGCAATTTATTATCATTTGTTATATATTTTTTGTGAAAGTTTTACTAGTAGATCTATTATTGCAAAGAATAACTTAATTTTTTCTATACATTATATATATATATACATATATGGTAAGGTTAATGTAAAAATGATATTTTTCCTACAAAGTATAAGAAGTCTACGTAAACATGGTGTTCTAAATTTAAAGTATGGTATTTTATATTCTTTTTATATGGTATAACATAGAAAAACATCAAACACAACAATTCATAACACAATCATATGTATTCTAGCCATTTAATTTAAAACACATTGTTTAATTCATTTGCATGATGTTTTAGATTTCATGCCCAGAATACATTAATTTGTGTTTTAAATTGTTGCATTTGGTGTTTTTCTATATAATACAATGCTAAAAGAATATAAAATATCATATTGAAAATTTAAAACACCAGTCCTACATAGTATACTTTGTAGGAAACATGTCCATTTATATTATTTTGGATATCAGATATATACTTTATCTAACCTTCTGATCATTGGTTCCCAATTAAAACTTGCCAAATTTAAAAGCTTAAAAACGTGGTTTTGATGACTATACATGCAAAAAGAGTAACCATACTATCATTAAAAAAAACACTCAATTAGTTTTTTTCCCCATATGAACATCATTATCCCAAAAAAGAATATATAGGTTTAGCCATGAATCAAAATTCCAATTATACCATGAGCAAAGCTTATATCTCCCTAGAAAAATAATATTAAATTCACGTAGTAAATCCGGTTTTTATCCAAGGACAAATAACACTTTTAGATGTCTTTCTTGTTTGAAGAAATTGCCCTAATAAAGCCAAGACATAGGGGTGTGTCCTATGGTCCAGCCCCATATGATTGATGTACACGAAAACAAGGGTTAACTTTTTTCTCTAAAACATCATAAAGGGTAACTTCATTTCAAGACTTTTTTTACAACTTTACAACAACCCTAAACATCAACAGACAGTAAAATCTTTTTGGAACCCATAGTCACAGCACTCCCTATGGTACCATAGGGAATTACAAGTTTAGCAAATGAAATTCATCATATCCACAGAAAACAATGAGAAAAAGAAAAGCAATCAAAAGTTTTACACCAAATTAGGGAAGTGTACTTTGCTATATCTGTTTTTGCCATGCCCTGAATATATAGAAAAAGAATGCTTTCAACCCTACCCAAATCCTCATAAAGATTATTTTTAATTTTTAAAAGTTTCAAACTTTCAAAGATATTAGGAAACTTGCATGTCGTTGTCATCATTATACTCCAGAAAATCTCACCAATAACAAAGCAAATAGAGATGCTGCTTCCAGTGAGACTCCCGGCTCGATAGTAGTTTTGCACCAAAAGCCTTGGACATAAGACACATAACACTCAGCAATCGGGACTAAGACCGATTAGTGCATGTACCCTTTTGTCTTTCAGCTATCAACGCCACCACATGATGGATAATTAACCGTCCTCAGCTTTTAACGTTATTTTCACGAAATTAGTAAAATAACGTTATATGCGCATACTGCAAGCGGTCGCAATTTGGAAACTTGCATGTGATAATTATTGTAAATGTGAAATACGTTTATTTGTTTTTAAGTACTTTTCGACGATTATATATAAGTAACATACATATAAGTTGTTTATACTGTGAATCTTTTGACTCACCTTCATATTAGCCAAAAACTGGTGCCATTTATGCAAAGCTAGCCGTTCACCAAAAAAATGTATGCAAAGCTGTTTAAGAAAGTGTCATGAACTAAATATCGTTTACTATTATACATGATAATGACAAAGTACATGTGTATCGGTATTGGTACTATTAGAACCATTATTGATATTCGTTTACTATAGTTTTCAATCAATGGTACTATTAGACTAATGTCGACTTATTTTTTAAGTTTTCATATTGAGTGTCGGTGCCATATCGACAGTGTAATGAACCAAACCAATATTGACTGGATTCCCAGTCCCACCATTAACGTTATTTTTACCATTGTGTTTACGTCTACATTTATAATTTATTAAAAATCGGATCGCCCTGCCACGGAGCGCGGGTGTAACCCACTAGCTGATTTGTAATTAGAAACATGTAATTAGAAACAAGGTTACTTTACAGGAGAAGGAGCACTAGGGCAAAGTTGCATTTATTGGTGTTAGTCAGAGACTTCTTTACAAGTGTTGACTTATAATGTTTTTGTTTTACATGTCGGTATATTAAATTTTGCATTGCTGCATGCCAGCCGTAGATTATATGGTCCAATCGGGACCTCGTCTAGCTAATCATGTCCCAAGCCAAAGCATCTCTCAATTCACACATTTAAGGTTATGCAGTTAAGTCTCCTTAAATAAATACATGTAATAAGAGGACCCGGGGCACCTCAGTTATTTGCCGTGATGAAGTTTATAACGCGTTTTAACACCGGCGCCGCCCCTATGAAACACGCGTTTTACATATAACGCGTCAAATGGAGCACGCGTTTTCAAAACTGAAAATGGAACGATTGTGGGTAAAAATTAGTGAGTGATGGAATTTGTACAAGTGATGACCATTTCCAGCAAAAAAGGGTGTGAGTGATGGAAATAATGGTTGATGACATGGCAGAACCTGATTGGATGTTGTAAGTGATGGAATGGTTAGTGAGTTATTCCACCCCTAGTCCCCTAAAGACTACAAAAGTTGGTGATAACTTGATCTTTCAGTATAACTTTTTTTTTTTAAAATTAAACTTCACTAAAACAAAACCTTCGACCCAAACGGGCAAAAGGCCAAACACAAACAAGATCCTCGATCCAAACGGGTAAAGGGCAAAAAACAATTACAACATATACATCGGATAGATACATCACTCCTTCCAACTAATATATTTAGATGAAGATCTATTTTTAACTCAAGCGTAACCCCTTGATTTAATCTCCATCACAATTTCTTGCGGGCTTCTTCTAATTTGATTGAAGACCAACTCATTCCTACCTTTCTAGATACACCAAACTGAAGTTATAACCAAACCGAGCATAACCTTTTTAGCTTTCTTTCCAAAATGGTAGGAATTATGGATATCCTGTAAGTCTGTGAAGGCGAAGGCGAAGAATGGCGAAATATTACACCAAGCACTGACAGCCGCCCAAACCCTACTAGCCATCGAACATGCCGTGAATAAGTGATCCACCGATTCCTCATACTCGTCGCAGAAAGGACACAAAATCTATGATAAATCCACATTCCTTTTTTTTAAGTTAACTCTAGTAGCAAGTCTATCCAGGTTACCTCTCCAAGCCATTATATTACATTTTAGAGGAATCCATTTGCACCACTAAAAAATTGGGAGAGGGCTAACTCCCCTATCTTTTACGAGAGCCTTTTTCACCGAGTTCACCGAGAACCCATGTTGTTTATCA
Source organism: Helianthus annuus (assembly GCF_002127325.2). Lineage (NCBI taxonomy): Eukaryota > Viridiplantae > Streptophyta > Magnoliopsida > Asterales > Asteraceae > Helianthus > Helianthus annuus. The sequence goes on from NC_035433.2 coordinate 145,614,465, forward strand.
ACTTCCAAATACCATGAATCAATCTTCTTGGACAGTCTCACTAAGTTGATAACACCTTGACATTCCTGCCATTCCTTTAGTTCGATATCCGTTTTGGGCTGTCTGACCCAATTCCATGTAAGCCCATCAATTTCTCGGTCTATGTCCATTCTGTCCACCACCCTGCAAAAATTACACCTTTCTAGAACAAATAGATGAGGCCACCTTTCCATAAAAGGATAATCTTCCACCTAGGTGTCTAGCCAGAATCGAATATCCTTGTCGTTCCCCACTTTACCCAAAATTATCCGGTTTAAACCCTTCCAGTTAAGTTTTATTTTTGAAATCTTTGAGTATAACTCATTCAAGAATCATATGGTTAATGATGAACTGAACTGGTGTTGTTTGATCCAACTAGTTAGAATTATTTGGGTTCAATATTTGCTAAGATGTTAGAATTTGTGTATATAGCATTTTAAAATTGAAGATATATCATATGTCGCAATTTTCTCCGGTGCAACGGCCAGGCCCCTTCCAACTTTTTTGGAGGTTCAAGACGAAATGAAATTTTAGGGCCTTTTTCCTTCTTTGATTGTTATAAACGATACTTATTTATCCATGTGTGGAACCAAACAAAAATCTAACACAAAAATAACAGAGAATGGTTTTCTTGTATAAGTAGTCAAACAAATCTAAAACAATAAATTTTCACTAATATTAATAGTTAGCATATTAATTTTCTTTTAAGTGGGATCCCTATTTTTTGGAGGCCATAGGCCTAAGGTTGGGGTTACTTGTACTATAGGCCCGACCCTGGCAAAGGCAGTTGGAGGAGGCAATAACAAGTAAATAGTGACGATAAAAAGGTGGTACTTACCCAATTGAGCTAGTTTTAATTAGAACTAGATTGTTTTCCGCGCGTTGCGGCGGTACGGTATCGCGGGCATTTGAGCAGTATCGGGTAGGTTCGTTATAGCACTGATATGAGATATGCATTCCATATAGAAATCAACACATGTTTTATATGGACCGAAAGGAAAAAAACGAACACCATTACGGACAACATTGTTGTTCAAATAGTGTCAATCAGTTTAGATCGTCATGGTATTGGTAATGATATTCGTTTATCATCGCAGACAGAGGTGTATAAATGAAATTTATCGAAACCAGAAACCATAAAAATGAATACAAGTACATATACCAATGTTGCTCGATAGGATACATCGGTTTATAAAAAGCAAAAACAATAAAAATAAGTAGCGGTACTTATGCCGATGTTGTTCGGTAGGTTTCGGTTTGGTTAACTACGGTAGCATCACAAAATTCATTACCGAACATAAACCATACAAATGAGTACATGTACAGGTACTGATGTTGTTTGGCACGGTATAATATCAATACGATTTCAATTTAATTAAAACAAAATTAATATAATAAATACCGGTTGATCGAAAATAAGAACAATATAAATAAATATCGGTACTGATACATATATTATGCAGTCGGTTTCGGTTCTTTTTTGGTACGATGGTGGGACAATATTCGTTTTCAATAATATTTATACTGCAATGTTGAAAAAGAAAAACAACCAGTTTCAGTTCGGTATAATACGATAGTAGCATTATCCGTTTTCAATCAATTTATATCGCAAAGTTGAATAAATAAATAAAGAACGCAAGTTATTAGGAAAATAATCAAAATGTATGATAAATAAAAGAGTAAATTACAAAGTTCGTCCTTTATGTATGTCATATATTACAAAGTATGTCCTTTATCTTTAATAAGCTCAGAAAACATACTCAATGTTTATAAACCCTTACAAATTATGTCCTTTAGTCATAACACAATTAGTTTTCATGGTTAAAGTTGACTAAGCCAACCCCACATAAGGGTATTTTAGTCATTTTATCCTAAATATTATAATAAATAATCATAAACCCAATAAATAAAATAATTTTAGAATTATATATGTGTATATAGTTATAAACATATACAGATAATGTCTTCTCCCTCTCTCTCTTTCTAATTATCCTACCCCCACAACCACAACCCACCTGCCACCGCCACCGCCACCACCACCGCCACCGATCTGCCACTACCACCACTTCACCTGCAAGTTTACTCTGCTCCAAACCAGTTTTCCGGCAAGTTCCAAACCAGTTTTCCGTTGAGTATCAAACCACCACCTGACTCATCTTTAGAATTCCTCATGAAACACAATTTCCTCAAACACTAGTGCTCCTCAGTTAAATCCTACTTAACAAATCAAATAAATCCCCCAGATCTTATCCGAATTATGCACACCACCGAGACATCTAAATCAGAAATCCAACAAGCAGCTTATAAATAATAGTCTTTTAATCAAGTTAAGTTCGATTGATCACCATAAACAACACGAAATCAAATGAAATTAAACTAAATCAAGAAATATGTACAGAGGCAACTAAATTGGAATAAAAAACCTTCAAAATTGCGGACTGTGAGTTATCTACCAGATCATGGAGCTTATTCGCTGTTTTATTATCGAACGGGCGTCCAGTTTCTCCAATCGAAATCACTTCTCGTTGCAGATCTGTTGAAATGTCTACGGAATTTGTTGAATTTGTGTGGTCGTTGCCTAATTCGCCGTTTGGGTTGAATGCCGGTGGATTTGTTACGGTTAGTTCTGCTGTTTGTAGAGATTTGCAGCGGTGAATTCGAGTGGAGGTTTGAAGGTTTTTCTGTGTTCGAAGATGATGCGAGAGTATGTGAGGAAGAGGGGTGTGGGAGAATGTTGAGGTTACGTATACTAGAAAGCGGAGACGATTGTGGCTGAATGCTTTCGGTAATAGATCTGTGTTTTGTTGAAGAAAATTATACGCATTATTGTTAATGTTTATGGATGTTGATGTTTATATAATTGGTTGACTATGTTACAACGAAAGCGGATCGAGCAGAGGTGGTGGTGCTGGCATTTTTCCGGTGAGGTGAGGTGGTAGTGCTGGCGTTTTTCCGATGAGGTGAGGTGGTTGGTGAAAGGAGGAGGTGGGGAAGATGAAGAGGGTGGGTGGTGGGTCCCATATAAAATTTTAAATACTAATTATGTATCTTTTAACTTTTTAGTTATTTATTAGCAGTAAGGGTAATTAAGTCATTTCACACCCACTTAATAATGAAAAATAACTAAGTTAGGGGTAAAGGACATAATCTGTAGGGATTTGCAAACATCGAGTACGTTTTTTGTATTTTTTTAAAGATAAAGGACACACTTTGTAATCTAGTGTAAACATAAAGGATGATTTTTGTAATTTACTCTAAATAAAATATTATTAAAAAACTGAAACAATTATTTAAATAATTTAAAATCACTATCTATGAAGACTTTGTTTTAATTATATTATATATATTGATTTATTAAACCAAATTGCTTATGATTACTGTTTTTGAATTTTAAAATACTGTTTCAGTTTTTTTAATAATATTTAATTTACAATATATATATATATATATATATAGAGAGAGAGAGAGAGAAAGTGTATTGTACAAAATGGCTTAACGTACGCTACGTACGCGATGTGAAATCGCATGTTATAAAATAGCATGGATGAAATCGCATGTGATAATTTTGATGAAATCGCATGTTGTTTTTTTGTAACAATTCCACATGTGATAATTTTGATGAAATCGCATGTTGGTTTTTTGTAACAATTTCGCATGTGGTAATTTTGATGAAATCGCATGTTAAAAAACCAACATGCGATTTCAATGTGGGATGAAAATCTGACGGTTGAGATGATCGCGTACGTATTGTATGATAAAGACTCTTGTACGTTAACCTAACTCTCTCTCTCTCTCTCTCTCTATATATATATATATATATATATATATATATATATTTATATATATATATATATATATATGGGAGGTTCATTTGAGAAGAATCTTCTTAAAAGAAGAAAAAATGAATTAATATAGACCTTATATTTTTTTGATCAATGTTGTGAATCAAGATATCATTTTTGTCCACTTTTAATTAATGTTATAATTACTAACGGTAGTATAGACATTTTGATGTAGAATATTAATTAATATTTTAAAAAGTTACTCAAGTCTTATTAATGCAACCATAAATTCCTTCTTCACCATCATTAATGTATTGGCTCTTACACAAATTTTATTAGAAGTGACAAAATTATTTGAAAAATTTGTGTCCTACACATATTTTATTATGAGTCGTAAAATTATTTAAAAGTGTCTGAGTCCTACACATTCTGTATCCTACACCAAAATATTGTTTTAATGGTGTACGAAGCGTTGAAAATGTAAGATCATGTGCAGGATTGTTTTTATTGTGTAAGGTACACAATTATTTTATAAGATAGGCTCATTAAATAATTAGAGTTTATTAATTTTAATAGCAAAAATAAATAATAGACTCATTAAATGATTTGTTCAAATTACATTTGTATCATTTTTTCTTTTTATTCTTAATTTTTAATTCTTCTCATTTGAACTCTTCATTATATAATATATATATATATATATATAGGTAAAGGATCCTGTAAAAAAGACTAAAAGTGTGAGAAGGATAAGAAAGAACCTACACCATTAGATTTTTGATCTAATGGTTTAGATTAATAGGGACCAAATTGTAAAATTTGTTTTATTTTTGGACTGAATTGAAAATTATAGGGGTAATAAAGTCTTTTAGATCTATTCAAAATAGGTAACTGTAATCAAAATCCCTATAATCTCTCTCTCTCTCTCCAATCGCACTACCTCTTTCTCTCTCTTTCTTCTTGAGTAGCGAAGAAGATGCATTTTGATCTGAACCAGCGACGGTTGGGTTTCCGGTGTGAAGGGTGGTGATCGGAGAATGAAGAAGACGACTGAGGACGAAGGCCGACGACGGGCGATGTTGATGTCCGATGGGGAATTACGGTCCGGCGCCAGCGATGTTGATGTCCGATGTTGATGTCCGACGGGCGATGTTGATGTCCGATGTTTGATGTCCGACGGGCGATGTTGATTTCCGGCAGCAGTGGTAGGACAATTATTGGTGGTGCAGCAGTGGTGGTGCCGGAAGTGGCAGTGGTGGTGCCGGAAGTGAAGAAGATGATACAGATGTGTTGTTTTTTTCTTTTACTGAATGGTGTTATTTTTGTGTACTGAATGGTGTTTTTTTCTTTTCTGAATGGTGTTTTTTTTTTCTTAATGGTGTTTTTTTACTGAATGGTGTTATATTCTTGTACTGAATGGTGTTTATTTTATTTACTGCTGAATGGTGTTTTTTTGTGCTGAATGGTGTTTTTTGTGCTGAACGGTGTTAAATTTTGTGCTGAATGATGTTATTTTTGTGTGAATGGTGTTTTTTGTGCTGAATGGTGTTATGTTTTGTGCTGAATGACGTTTTTTTTGTGTGAATGGTGTTTTTTTTGTGCTGAATGGTGTTATATTTGTGTTGAATGGTGTTATATTTTTTTCTGAATTGTGTTATATTTAAAACACCATGTATGAACATGCTCTGAATGGTGTTATATTTATGGACGGTTATAATTCCTTAAATTAAGGATTTTCTCTCTCCAAATCCTTAAATCAAGGATTACCATATTTAAATTTGTTAATGCATTTACAATCCTACCCTTTTCAATTAATTTTAATCTAATGGTTGAGATTCTTTCTTACCTTTCTCACACTTTTGGTCTTTTTTACAATAACTCCACCCTATATATATATATATATATATATATATATATATATATATATATATATATATATATATATATATATATATATATATATATATAACGCTATTCATGAGCAATTTGTTTTAATATGTATAAAATATAATATAATATAATGCTTTAAAACAATGTACTATTCTTTATGTAGATCCAAATTCACACTTGGTAACCATTATATAATCTGAGTGAATCCAAATTGAACCAATTGTAAATAGTTGAGTTAATAGCCAAAATGGTCCTTGAGGTTTGCTCACTTTTGCCACTTTAGTCCAAAATCCAAATTTTTTAAATCTGGGTCCCCGAGGTTTGCATTTTGTTGCCATTTTAGTCCAAATTTCAAAAAAAGTCTAATTTTGTCAGGATTTCTTACTAAATTTTATCTTCTTCCTCATTTCTCATAAGGGCAAAATTGTCATTATAGATTATTATAAACTAATTTATATTAAAAAAAACCCTCTTTAAATAACCCTAATCAATCGATGAAATTGGGGAACGGAGTTTAATCGACTTACTGGCTTAGGTTTGTTGCAATGATGGAATCGACGACCTGGGTTTTGTGTGGTCCATGATGTGCGAAGCTGCATCGGAGCTCCACATGTGCATACCACCATTGTTGATGCAGGTATGAGGAAGAAGATGATGGGGGAAGGTGAGAGTGTTTTGATCGATTGATTAGGGTTATTTAAAGAGGCTTTTTTTTATTTTTTTTAATATAAATTAATTTATAATAATCTATAATGACAATTTTACCCTTATGAGAAATGAGGAAGAAGACAAAATTCAATAAGAAATCCTGACAAAATTAGATTTTTTTTGAAATTTGGACTAAAATGGCAACAAAATGCAAACCTCAGGGACCCAGATTTAAAAAAAAAATAGATTTTGGACTGAAGTGGCAAAAGTGAGCAAACCTCAGGGACTATTTTGGCTATTAACTCTAAATAGTTTTATCCAAATCAACCCATATGGGATATCTTGAACGGACTTACTATATAGAGTACATGGTCAAATGACCTATATATTATTTTTGTGTGTAACGTATATTACAGTTTTCAAAAAACCCTCAAGGATTCTTATAACCTTCAAGATTTTTGAACTTACATAGCTCAAACTATACGTGTTGTATATGTAAACCCAGTGAAAAGAAAAAAATGAGATTGTAGTTCTGTTAAGGATTTTATTTATTCTTTTTAAATGGTTATTAAACAACCAGAACCTAAAAAGCTTATTGTATATATCAGTTTTACTGGTGATAAGTGTAAGTTAATACCGTATATTTGACCCGACCTAAACCGAAAATTCGGGTGTCGGGTAAGAGCTATCAAAACACGAAAAAACTGACATTGCACAAAAAATATAAAGTATTGTTCTTTAAAAAAAGAGTTAAATGTCATTTTAGTTCCTGTGGTTTGAGTTATATTGCGAGTTTAGTCCAAAAGTTTCATTTTTCACCTGTGGGTCCAAAAAGATTTTACTGTTACCATTTTAGTCAACTGAGTTAACTTCATCCATTTTTCTGTTAACAAGAAGGCCAATTCGGTCATTTGGCCGAATTGCCCTTCTAGTTAACAGAAGTACATAAAAAATGACCGAATTGGCCTTCTCATTAACAGAAAAATGGATGAAGTTAACCCAGTGGACTAAAATGGTAACGGTGAAACCTTTTTGGACCCACAAGAGATAAATAAAATCTTTAGACTAAACTTAAAAAATTTAACTCTTAAAAAAAGGAATGTTTCGATGATTTATTTAGGGTTTAGATAGGTACAAAGGATATGTATGTAAATTGCCACATTGTTGCAAAAGTTTAATGGGCCAAGCCCAATAAAGTCTCAAATTTGAAATCAAAGTCCATGCAAATAATGTGCAGGACTTAACTTGCATAGTATATGCGTCGATATACTATTACGATTACATTTGATGCATATTTGATCAAAATATGAATGTTATGAACTCTTTAATTTACCTCCAAACCTTATCAAATATTTGATAAGAATATGAAAGTTATGAACTCTTTAATTTACCGACTTAGGAGCATTATTAAAATTTTTAGAAATTTGTGAATCCTTTTTCTCTCAATACATATAAAGATCTTATATTAGAAGAATTACGGTTGTGACTCGGGTACGTATATCAATTTCATGGCGACAGGCAGTCGCGTTAAATCAATCACCGAAATGTCAACAATACATTGTAAGTTGTAAGTACCATTATGATGGGTTAGACATACACGGGGATGGGTACTTGGAGTAAATGAAACTCGTTACCGAACAATTGCCCACATTTGTAATATTAGACACAACGTTGAAATTGAGCTAGACGCAATGTTGTTGCAACTTTTAACATACCCGATTTGTCACATAGAGCATTAAACATTTACAAAACGTCGTATTTAACCAAATATATAATAATACCACACTTAAATTAAAGTAAGTGGCTAAATTATATATTGTGTTATAATTTTAACCTGGCGCAACATATCCATTATCTTATGCGGCAAATATATTTTTGTTGCGCATAGTCAAAAACTGTTGCGCCGATGAAGCAGGGTGTGCTATGTGGAAGCTTCTGGTTGGCTGAAATAATTTTTAACCAAAGCCAAGAAAACGATATTTTTGCAAAAGGAAAAAGTCAAGACTATTTTTTTCTGAAGAAGAGTTATGTCGGTCCGTTGATTGATAGATGTCAATAGATGTCGTTAAATCTGACCTTTAGAAATTAAATCATTAGAAGCCATTTTGTCATGTTAACTTGTGAGGCTACACTCGACATAATGACGTTGAGTTTCATGGACTACAGGAGACAACATAGGAGGAAAAGCAAACAATGAGATGATGTGAATGCAAGTGCATAGGGACTCTTTATAAAGCAGACTACACATGGGAAGTGTGTCTTCATAAAGGTTAGTCGTTTTATCTATATATAAGAAAATTGTCTTGCTATAAATGGAACAGTGGGACACTATACAAACATCTAATATGTTACATTTTCTAGACATGTAAGTTGAACCTATCGAAATCATGCACCAATTCTTTTAGAAAATGGCAAGGAAGATTTGATTTTTTTATTTATTTTCCATTTATCCTGATGTAGGTTATTCTTTTATTTATGTTCCTAGGTTTAGGTATATAATCTTGTGTATTAATAAAATATAATATTATATACCGAATAATAAAAAAAATGTTTTAATTTTTTTGTGTATTGTACGTGTATTACCACTAGTACAAAAGTGATCAAATGATACACGGGTTGTAACACCCCCAAAATTTCACCTGCGGAAACCCCGCGAGGCGTGTTACGCATCAGAGTTCGAGCCACCAATCACATTGAACCAATGATAAATTTTTTAAATAAGTCATTACATTATTTTACCAAAATAAGTTGTCAACATAATATTGATTCTCAAAAATTGTGTAGCGGAAGCATGTAATAAGTTGTTTAGCAATTGTTTCATAATAACGCATAAAACCAATGTATCAAATGTAATTCAAACTAAGAGCTTCGATCCATGACTACTCCAGCACTCCCAGATAGCAAGCTTCCCCGTTCCAAATACTTAACGACCTGCGAGCATGTAACACGTGTATCAGACAAAGCTGGCGAGTTCACAGTTTTAGAAAATGTTTATTACCCGTTGTGTGAAAAACCGTTCAATAACCAATGCAAGTAATATTGTTAATATCTCAATTCCGAACAATGACGGCTCCTGAATACACGACTGCCCTTCCCACGTACTCCTATCTAGTACTGGGCCAGACTGGGTCATTAGTTCACCTCCGTCCTCTACAGGCACGGGGTGAGGGTGCCAAACCTAAGTAGCGCTACTAACTAATACCCGATGAGGGACTTACAAATGATGATAGGTGAGAATATTAACCAATATACTCGTTTTTACCCAAAGACTCATTCCCCCCATGGAATACCCACTGACTGTCCCCAACCACTGGGACGCATGCTCGAATGTAGTGAACTCACCTTTGGTTTGCTCGGTAAGACTAGTTACGTGTTCAGTTGCTCAAAATAATCCTAACATAATTACCGATATAATTAGACTCATGCACCAACATCCACTAATTAAAACAAGTTATAAACATAGGCTGATCACTTTGTGGCATGTATGACATAATAGTTCATGTAAGTTCACATCACAGGTAGTTCACGTAATGCATAATAAGTACTCACACCACAAGTGATCACGTATCGCAGTCATAACTGACTATTAACACTTGACAGCTCGTTAAATTATTATAGTTATTTACCTAATGTCTCATGTCACACATACAACTAACGGGTGACTTCAGGTACCATACGAGGCCCTTAACCCGACATACGAAACCCAGGCCCGAATCTGTCCCAGCCCGCAACCCCCTTATGCGTTTCGTGTTTCAGCCCATGGCCCACCTAAACCTACCACCCGGTCCGGCCCAATGTATCAAACCCAATTCAAACAAAACATACGATTGAATGGTGTGGTTTAATCAAAGAGTGCAGCCCAAAAACTAGTAGACCGTTAACATTGTGTTACCCATTGACTGAGGCCCAACCGGTGCTGCGTCAAACCGTGCGACCCAGCACGAGTTAGAGTATGTACGTACCCAACCTGAATGGCCTGCGGATCAGTTGTGCAGCCCGAACTTGAGTCCGACTGGGGTTGTGCGATTTATCTAAATTAGCGGCACAGTTTAAAAGATTTACATGTGAGGCCCAAGTACGTAGTGTAATCCTGAATTAGTTCCAAATCCCACTGCCCAACTCCCAATTCACAACTTTACTTCATTATTCGTTTATTTAGATTAAACATCATCACTAATGAGAACTAGATTTACGTGAATTCCCATAGCCCACAAACTGTTTGTATGTCATTGTGTTAACTTTCACCATTAACCATTCCTATTCAAGTCAACATTCAATTTAACTGTAAACAAATCATGTATAAACATCACCAAATAATCATGTGACCTGACCAAGGACGTTGTATCACGCAAACCATCGAACCATATTATCATGCATTACTGATTTTATACATCACCATTCTTCACGAATCCAATGAATTCCCATTCAATTATTTTATTACTAGAGCCTTAATTATAACCAAACCTATATCGACCATAATTAATTCGAGACGATTTACTCAACAACACTTCTCCCCCAAACAATCAGTTCGTCAAGTAGTATATCAGTATCATTATCAAGCTGGGTTAAGGTTCACCTAGATCACTTATCACTATCTAACACATACGAACCCTAGTATTATATATCACCGGGTTTACTTACAACAAGATTAGAATATCATTGAGTAGATTGGGATCACGTAAACACCAGTTTTTATGCAACCATAATACAAGATCACTATCACCAAGTTGTGCCTACCAAATAGACTAATCACGTCATAACTGGTTACATGAATCATGAGACCATATTAACACTTACATCACAATCAATATTCTGATTTATCAATATTCATATAACAATTAAACAAAGATGATAAACTAACCAAGAGTTCGACCAAAGAAGGTGGTGCCTCGATGAGGGGATCTGCTGCCGTGGACTTCAATGGACGAGAAAGAGAGTGTTTAGGGTTTGCGATGATGTGAATGTTAACTAATGAGAACCATGTACAATTTCTTATGTGTGCGTGGGCTGTGATGATTACTCGGCCCAAGAAACTTATCATAATTCATGTGATTAATGTTGTGGGCCTCAATATAAAAACCATTCAGAAGTGCATTAATATTATCGGCTAGTGGGATTGGAATTAGAAGTTCCATGTGAATATGTGATTTTTACAAGATTGTCGGCCACATACACAAAATTCATACGTTGTCATCAGTCAAAATCTATTCCATTTATTTCATTTACCAAAGTCATCGGCCCACTTAGAATTTTGGTGCAATCATAATTTGGGTTTGTGAATTTGAAAGTTATATATAGTGTGTTATCAATTGAATAAAATTGGCAGCCCATGCTGATCAGATTGCATTGCTAGACATAGTTATCATTTGATCAGCCATGTGATTGTGGCGGCCCAAATAATCAAGTGCGCATTGTGATTTGTTAGTGTGGCCCAATTGAAGTCGGGGTGTAGAGTTGAGTCCATTCGAAGCCCATATTACATGGCCCATACGATCAAATTCATTCAATAGTGCTCGGGTTGTCACATCATCCCCAACTTGAAAGAAATTTCGTCCCGAAATTTGACAGGTAAGCACAAAGAAGTGAAATGACAAATCAAGATTGCTACGAATTTTGCTCAGGTGCCACATCATCCCCAACTTGAAAGGAATTTCGTCTCGAAATTCGCCGGTTGCGTCAACGTTTGATTCAGCAGTTTAAGTTCCAATGAACTCTCACGATTGGAATTCGACCACGCTAACGAATCTTGGTGTCCTAGTCCATGATTTCAGTAGATCCCTCAACAACAGCAACTTGTCATTAATCTCAAACTCTAACAAGGGTATCACAAGCGTTTCATCGGACAGCCACTACCTTAGATTTGAGACATAAATGATATCATGCACGTTACCCAATTCGTTGGGGAAATCAAGTTTGTAGGTTACGCTACCGATTCTTCCCAGACTGTTGAATGGTCCATCGTGACTTCAGTTAAGCTCGCCATGCTTCCCAAGCATTCCACACCCTCCCAGGGTGAGACTTTCAACCTAATACGATCGCCTACAGCGATCTTCCAGCGTTTCCCAAGTTTATCAGCTTTCCTGACGGTCACGCGTTGCCGCCAATCGACTCCCGATCCGACCAACCTTCCCAAGAGTTTCGAGTACCAGTCCTAGACCAGTAATTAAGTTGTCAACCATCTCAGTCTATCAAGAAGGTTGCCATTATTGTCTACGTAATGCCTCAATAGAGCTGTCTGGTTACCCAAATGATAACTACCGTAGTAGTACCCAACCACCGGTAAGGGCCCTTCCAATTTGTACCAAAGCCAGTCACACACATGCTCGCAGCATGTCTTCGAGTGCCAGGAAAGTTCGTTTTCTCTGATCGTTTGCCCAACGGCGATAAGCAATGCTCTGGTCCTGACGTGAGCCAAGGGTGTTGTGTATTGCCTGACATAAATCATGCATAGATCAAATTCCAAGGTAACAGGAGTTGGCACCTCGTGCCTAAAAGCCGCCTCTCTCAAAGGAACATTCACAGTTGTGAAGACTTGTTAGTTTCCTTGATTGCAAGAAAGTGTGCGGGTAACGTGAGACCATCAACGATCACCTAGGTGATATGGTTTCTGTTTCGAGTTGTAAGGAAACTAGTGACAGAATCGATGTCAGTCTGTTCTCATTTCCCTATGGGTGTTTCGGTTGTTGTTACTCCACCTTGACTTTCCCACAAGTCAAACATCATTCACAAACATAGCTAGGTGGGCTTCCCTGCCCGATCACCAGTACTAGATTTATAAATCCCAATATCTCTCATCAAAATCCAGACGATCAGAATGTCGAGACCGTGTGCCTTGCTCAACACGAGTCCCCTAAAGTTGTCGTATAACGAGACCCACATTCGCTCCATGGGGTAGTGAATATCGTGTGTCCTGCCAACGGTTGCTTTTCCACACCCCCCATGGGTTTAACTAGAAAATCCTCTTCCTTCAGTGCTTCGATTTGGACAGGGCAAATATGATCGTGTAGGCTAGAGTCGATGATGAGCAGCAAGCTCATACGCGTTTAGGTCCGATAGTCGAAATCATTTGAAAGTTCCTTCCAGCGATGCCATCACACGTTTAGCTCTTTCAGAAACAAGGGTACACGGGAGGCCCCCTTGTGATCGGTCTAAGTAGTGCATTAGATGAACGGCGTAGTGGTTAAGTTCCTTGCTTCCAAACTTTAAAGCCCAGGTTCGAGTCATCATGGTATACCGCCAAATAATCGGTTCCCTCGGATAGAAGTGATGCTTAGTGCATTGCAGGGTAGGGTTTCAACAGCTGAATACACGTCCTCCTGTTGTGTCTTCCACGAACACAGCACCTCGCAATACTAAAGAGATTTAAGTTGCGCGATCCTCGAGAATCCTGTGATGAATCTGCTATAGCATCTAATGAGACCAAGAAATTGCTGCATCCTCAAAGGAATATCTGGTGTCGATCAGTTTGTATTCCCACTTCGTTGGTTACATGCTCAAATGCATCTCTCGAATCTAGATGTTACACTAAACAAGACTTCGCACGTAATGGCTCCTCCCTCGGAAACCCTAAAATAAGATACGGGTGTCGTCTACGATGTTCCTTCCTCCTGAAAATGATTCAACACGTTGTCAATAAGCATATTCGGTTCATGTGATCCATGCAGCTGCCGGTGTGATGGTTGACCCAGAGGTTTTGGAATGCAACGTCGCAATGGCCGCCCTGCGTCTGGTATGCCGTTGTAGGAACATTCTCCCCTTTGGACTCCTATCTAATGATAGTTCATTTGTCATTCAATCCTCGAATGGAAGCTCGACCCCCCTCAACTGGTCGTCAAGTTGTCAATATATGGTCGCGGCAAACGGTTCTCTACTGTCACCTTATTGAGTTCTTGCAAATCAGTACACATACCAAAAGGCTTATCTTCATGGGTATAACCGGGGCTCCCCAAAGCGAAAAGCTAGGTCCGACAAAACTCTTGTCCAACAGCTCCTGTTGTTGGTTAGACAGCTCTTTCAACCCTCCTGGTGCAAGACGGTAAGAGTGCGTGTAGTCAGGGCTGCCTCTGGCGCGAGATCAGACTGATATTTTGCCTAACATTTGTGGAAGGAAGCCCGAAAGTTCCGTGGGTAGCACACCGAAAGGAATCACGAATGGTTTGTGGATCCTTGATCCTCTGTCTCCTTAGCCCTAACGTCAGTAACGGTTGCTAGTATAGTGGAGTAATCCCTCTGTAGACACTTCTGACCTTCATAGCTGAGATGGCGCTATCCTTTGCACCACTCTGACGCTTTAGAGTAAATAACAATTCTCCACACAAGGTCTTCTCCTCACTGGTGTATCTGCGCGATCTCTAGATAATTAGTCCACACTAACTACTGTATTGTAACCATCAGGGGTAGTAGAAGGAAGATCGATGTTGGACGCCAGTCCCCCAAGGTCGAGTTTGCATCCCAACGAACATATAAGGCTTCATTTGACTTGCATCAGCCGACACCACAACTGGTTCGGTTTCAAGGAGCATCAGGGTTAAACGGAACAGGGACGAAGCAAATAGCTACTCATCTAACCTATCGCGTTGCTATTACGTATGGTATAGCCTATGCCAATACTAAATGTCCTTCCATGAGCTTCATTTCCAGTGTTGTTTTCGTCACGAGAATTTCCAGTACTGTCATCGTTCCCTTGGTTGTCGTCACCTTCGTTTCCATACTGTAAGCTATGATCACGAGTACCTTGATGTTGCCGCGACCGTTGCCTCTAATATTGTTGCCTGTAATGGTGTCCTGCGTCCTTTCACCAACAAGGTCCATCCTTTCACATTTCATGCCACGTCCTAAGACACTACTCATGGTGTTGGAATTTACACATCCCACACTAAGATCTGTTGTCATTGCTAAAGTCCAAATTGGTTTGTAACAGTTGACCCCCCCCCCCACGAGTCGCTGTCCAGTGTTAAAAACTTAGATTGAAGTCAGTTCGCTGGTGTTCGTTGCTGGTAATCGGGGTCGTCCAAATACTGAAGTCGGTAGGAAACTACACTCATCCTTTTGTCCATCATTCCAGCAAGTGATTCGAATTATTCCCAGTGTGTTTCAAGAGTGTTGCAAAAGTGATCGCACTTCGAGGTTTAGAGCGTTAATGCGTTGGGTCCAAACAAATGAAGATAAGTGAGGAAGGTAATAACCATTCATTCGACGCTACCACATCCAACTCAGGGACGTTCGCACAAGCACCTAGCATTCTACACAGTTTGCTAGGCGTTCTGATGAGTGTTCAGGCAATGTTTGTTAACATCGAGGTTCGTAAATGTTTGATGAGAAGTGAAAAGTTCGTGTACACAATATGGGGGTAAGGATGCTTGGTACATTCCGTACCAGCTTGATAGGCTGCTAAAGCCTCAGCCACGCGGGTGTTGATTAGGTCGGTCAACTCAGCCTGAGTCATGGTGATGTTGCCACATCCGTGTCCTCGTCCACTCATGTTTCTATAGTTGGGAATAAACCGATTTAGAGGTCGAAACGAGATGAGAGTCAAGTATCATACTGATATTTACGTACTACCAAGTTCACACATAGTAGGGCAGAACCCTCCTCACGCTCGATAAGTCTCACTGGGACTTGCATGCACCCCGCGTTATTATTAAGTGTGCACCCATAATAATAAGGCAATTTGCATGCTTATCTCAGTGCTTCTTAGCTCGCGCTCAAAGTTTCCCCCGTTCAAACAACACAACAGATGATATCACAGGTCTATGGCTCGCATGAGTCGATGTGTGGGGTCACGCTATCAAGTCACTATGGTGCCAATTGTTTCAGTTCATATACGTTGTGAGTGTATGACTGTTAAACAAGTAATGTATAAAGTGAGAGAGAAACGAACCTTGCAATCTGGAGCTGAGTGTCATAATCGATTTTCGAAGTTGTTCGGTTATAGTCTGGTTTTATAAAACGTTTTAAAACCTAGTTCACTATAACCAGTGGCTCTGATACCAACTGTAACACCCCCAAAATTTCACCTGCGGAAACCCCGCGAGGCGTGTTACGCATCAGAGTTCGAGCCACCAATCACATTGAACCAATGATAAATTTTTTAAATAAGTCATTACATTATTTTACCAAAATAAGTTGTCAACATAATATTGATTCTCAAAAATTGTGTAGCGGAAGCATGTAATAAGTTGTTTAGCAATTGTTTCATAATAACGCATAAAACCAATGTATCAAATGTAATTCAAACTAAGAGCTTCGATCCATGACTACTCCAGCACTCCCAGATAGCAAGCTTCCCCGTTCCAAATACTTAACGACCTGCGAGCATGTAACACGTGTATCAGACAAAGCTGGCGAGTTCACAGTTTTAGAAAATGTTTATTACCCGTTGTGTGAAAAACCGTTCAATAACCAATGCAAGTAATATTGTTAATATCTCAATTCCGAACAATGACGGCTCCTGAATACACGACTGCCCTTCCCACGTACTCCTATCTAGTACTGGGCCAGACTGGGTCATTAGTTCACCTCCGTCCTCTACAGGCACGGGGTGAGGGTGCCAAACCTAAGTAGCGCTACTAACTAATACCCGATGAGGGACTTACAAATGATGATAGGTGAGAATATTAACCAATATACTCGTTTTTACCCAAAGACTCATTCCCCCCATGGAATACCCACTGACTGTCCCCAACCACTGGGACGCATGCTCGAATGTAGTGAACTCACCTTTGGTTTGCTCGGTAAGACTAGTTACGTGTTCAGTTGCTCAAAATAATCCTAACATAATTACCGATATAATTAGACTCATGCACCAACATCCACTAATTAAAACAAGTTATAAACATAGGCTGATCACTTTGTGGCATGTATGACATAATAGTTCATGTAAGTTCACATCACAGGTAGTTCACGTAATGCATAATAAGTACTCACACCACAAGTGATCACGTATCGCAGTCATAACTGACTATTAACACTTGACAGCTCGTTAAATTATTATAGTTATTTACCTAATGTCTCATGTCACACATACAACTAACGGGTGACTTCAGGTACCATACGAGGCCCTTAACCCGACATACGAAACCCAGGCCCGAATCTGTCCCAGCCCGCAACCCCCTTATGCGTTTCGTGTTTCAGCCCATGGCCCACCTAAACCTACCACCCGGTCCGGCCCAATGTATCAAACCCAATTCAAACAAAACATACGATTGAATGGTGTGGTTTAATCAAAGAGTGCAGCCCAAAAACTAGTAGACCGTTAACATTGTGTTACCCATTGACTGAGGCCCAACCGGTGCTGCGTCAAACCGTGCGACCCAGCACGAGTTAGAGTATGTACGTACCCAACCTGAATGGCCTGCGGATCAGTTGTGCAGCCCGAACTTGAGTCCGACTGGGGTTGTGCGATTTATCTAAATTAGCGGCACAGTTTAAAAGATTTACATGTGAGGCCCAAGTACGTAGTGTAATCCTGAATTAGTTCCAAATCCCACTGCCCAACTCCCAATTCACAACTTTACTTCATTATTCGTTTATTTAGATTAAACATCATCACTAATGAGAACTAGATTTACGTGAATTCCCATAGCCCACAAACTGTTTGTATGTCATTGTGTTAACTTTCACCATTAACCATTCCTATTCAAGTCAACATTCAATTTAACTGTAAACAAATCATGTATAAACATCACCAAATAATCATGTGACCTGACCGAGGACGTTGTATCACGCAAACCATCGAACCATATTATCATGCATTACTGATTTTATACATCACCATTCTTCACGAATCTAATGAATTCCCATTCAATTATTTTATTACTAGAGCCTTAATTATAACCAAACCTATATCGACCATAATTAATTCGAGACGATTTACTCAACAACACTTCTCCCCCAAACAATCAGTTCGTCAAGTAGTATATCAGTATCATTATCAAGCTGGGTTAAGGTTCACCTAGATCACTTATCACTATCTAACACATACGAACCCTAGTATTATATATCACCGGGTTTACTTACAACAAGATTAGAATATCATTGAGTAGATTGGGATCACGTAAACACCAGTTTTTATGCAACCATAATACAAGATCACTATCACCAAGTTGTGCCTACCAAATAGACTAATCACGTCATAACTGGTTACATGAATCATGAGACCATATTAACACTTACATCACAATCAATATTCTGATTTATCAATATTCATATAACAATTAAACAAAGATGATAAACTAACCAAGAGTTCGACCAAAGAAGGTGGTGCCTCGATGAGGGGATCTGCTGCCGTGGACTTCAATGGACGAGAAAGAGAGTGTTTAGGGTTTGCGATGATGTGAATGTTAACTAATGAGAACCATGTACAATTTCTTATGTGTGCGTGGGCTGTGATGATTACTCGGCCCAAGAAACTTATCATAATTCATGTGATTAATGTTGTGGGCCTCAATATAAAAACCATTCAGAAGTGCATTAATATTATCGGCTAGTGGGATTGGAATTAGAAGTTCCATGTGAATATGTGATTTTTACAAGATTGTCGGCCACATACACAAAATTCATACGTTGTCATCAGTCAAAATCTATTCCATTTATTTCATTTACCAAAGTCATCGGCCCACTTAGAATTTTGGTGCAATCATAATTTGGGTTTGTGAATTTGAAAGTTATATATAGTGTGTTATCAATTGAATAAAATTGGCAGCCCATGCTGATCAGATTGCATTGCTAGACATAGTTATCATTTGATCAGCCATGTGATTGTGGCGGCCCAAATAATCAAGTGCGCATTGTGATTTGTTAGTGTGGCCCAATTGAAGTCGGAGTGTAGAGTTGAGTCCATTCGAAGCCCATATTACATGGCCCATACGATCAAATTCATTCAATAGTGCTCGGGTTGTCACACGGGTAAAATGAATGTGAGATGCGATTCTAGACCCACATCTTTTGACAATTTAAGCAAAAACTACTTTTCCCCCTCTTGGTGTTTAGGGTTGAGTTATAATACAAAGTATTTAAAAATAAGAAGGGTAAGAAGCTATCAAAGAATGACAAGTGTCCTAGGAGGAATTAAATGGAAAGGGTAATTTTGTCTACAAGAGTAAAGAGAATATGCACATGCAAGTCACATGTTATTTTCCCCCCAATTTTTAAATGTCCATAACTTTTTATACATCATTTGTTTTTTAAAAAATTATACCATAAAATCGAGCGTTTTTTATCTTTAATATGAGTACCATATTGTTGTATTTTTCAAAAAAAAAAAATCAAAAACCCAGTTGCATATTACACAATGGACATGATGTAAAACACAATGTAAAGTAGATCAAAAACACAATCAATGACAACAGATAAAGACACAATGGACAACATACTAAAACACAATGACCATAACGTATAACAAAATGGCGATAACATGTAACACAATAAGTATCAGACTAAATAAAAACACAATTGATGACAACAGATAAAAGACACAATTAATGACAGAAGATAAAAAACACAATGGAGAGCAGATTAAGAAACAATGGAAAACAAACTAAAAACACAATACACAACAAACTAAAACACAATGAACAAAGATAACAAAAAAATTGAAAAAATTATTAAAACACAATGGACAACATATTAAAACACAATGAATAACATATTAAACACAATGACCTGAACTAATAACACAATTTATAGAAAACCCAAATATAACATTATCTTCATTGTGTCATATATTGTGTTATAGGTTCTTATAAAAACGCAATGGATAGAAACCAAATTAACATTGTGTTATAGGTTTTGATAATAACACAATGGACATGATGTAAAACACAACATAAAGTAGATCAAAAACACAATCAATGACAACAGATAAAGACACAATGGACAACATACTAAAACACAATGACTATAACGTATAACACAATGGCGATAACATATAACACAATAAGTATCAGACTAAATAAAAACACAATTGATGACAACAGATAAAAGACACAATGGAGAGCAGATGAAGACACAATGGAAAACAAACTAAAAACACAATACACAACAAACTAAAACACAATAAACAAAGATAATAAAAAAATTGAACAAATTATTAAAACACAATGGACAACATATTAAAACACAATGAATAACATATTAAACGCAATGACCTGAACTAATAATACAATTTATAGAAAACCCAGATATAACACCATCTTCATTGTGTCATATATTGTTTTATAGGTTCTTATAAAAACGCAATGGATAGAACCCAAATTAACATTGTGTTATAGATTTTGATAATAACATAATGTATAAAAACTCTACTGACCAAAACCCAGTTAAAAGACACAATGACCTGAAAACAATAACACAATGCAAAAAAACCCAGTAAAAATGAAATTTTTTATTTTATTTTTATATGATAATATGGTGCTCATATTAAAGATAAAAAACGCTCGTTATTATGGTGAAATTGTTTTTTTAAAAAAAATATGGTATGAAAAAGTTATGCACGTTTTGAATCGATGGGGGAATTGGCATGTGCTTTGCATGTGGAGAGAGAAAATCCATAAATATAGAATTCCCTTTATACCCTTCTATTAAAATCTTTTCCCTACAACTAATCTCAACCCTCCAAATCTAAGATCAATGGACTAAAATCCTTCTTTTCTTATTTATTTTATCCTTTGTATTTGATCCTAACCCTTGGTGTTTAAGCTAAAAAATGTAGTTTTCTTTTTCGGTTCAATTTCTAGAAAATTTTATTAAAATATTCCCCTTATAAACAAATTATTTAAATATGAATATAAAATACACAAAAAAAATTAAATTAAAACCAATATACATCATCAAAGAATATTAATTACAAAGGTTTCAAACTAAAACAAATTACAAAAGTTTAAAGTAACACAAATACATTAATCTCTAATACATTAATCTCTATAGATAAAAGTGATATGCAATAACTTCCCGAACCGATGTCGTCCCCAGTCCAACGTCTTCAATTCATATTTGCAACTGGAACCGTAGAAATTACCTAACAAAACATCCTAAATGATCTTCATTAACAAAAAACATAGCATGAACAACCCTAGTTGACCACCATTGTTCTAATCGATCTATCAATCATCCTAATAGACCACTAATCTTCCTAAAGAACCTTCATTGACACTAATGTAGCATGAACAACCCTGTTGACCATTTCTAGCGTAATTGGTCCATCAATCATCCTAATGGACCATTGATCATACTTAACGCCCTTTATTGGCGAAAAATGGAGTATGAACAACACTAGTTGACCACCATTGTCCCTAATTGACCTATCGGTCATCCTGAAAAGACCTTCATTGACAAAAATGTAGCATGAACAAACTTAGTTGATAATCATTGCTACATGTTTAAACAACATGCATGTGATCGCCTCTGTATGTTCAAACCTTTCTCTATTAACATTAAACGATACGTCGATACATACACATATACATACACTAACACATACACATACACACACATAATACATAAAAATAAATATGTATCTGTATACACAATAAATGAGTAAATAAAAAAATAAATATTTGTAATCATAAAAATATACTTTGTTTATCATAAGAAAGTTATATACTTATTATTATTTATCTACTATAAATAAGCAATATTTTGATGCATAAACTTGTTGTACTCTATACAAAGGGTGGTTTTCAAAAAAAATATATGATGTTATACTTTTATTATATTATATAATATCAATTAGGAACATTTGTAAGCATCAAAGCTTGTACCTTATGCTTAACATTTATTTGAATTGTTGTTAAATTCAAAGTATGTAGGAATAGAATTTAAATTAAACTAGTTAATATTATATATGAAAACCTTTTTTTATATTTTGTTATTTAGTATCATTAATAAAAAAAAATCAATCATACTTATATAGTTAGTATTTACCTATTTTTATTAGTTTATATTTATTAATCAATACTAGTATTTAATTAATACTTAATTTTTTTATTATTAGTTTTATATTTACTACTGTTATATAAGAAGAGGCATGGTCCCAAACCACGTATGGACACGTGTCAACGGAAGCACACCACTCTCAATTTGCGATCTCGCCTTACGAAGACATCTAGAAGATTCTGGAAAGAAACGCCTGGCGACAGGATAATGCTCCTAGCAGACAGGAAAAGACGACAGGTGGCACAAATGGCGAGGCGCCAACACCAGTCGCAAGATCTTCATGGGACAGACCGACAACCGGTACAAAAGGACTCCGAGCTGGAGCGAATAACCATACGCTACGTCACCTCCAGTACACGACCAAGCCTGGTTGCGTCAGAAGAGACATAATGGATATTCTTCCTGGTCGGACAACTGGCAAACAACAGTCAGCTGGCAGTCCTTCTCCTTTACAATTCACCGGCTATAAATAGAAGGCTCAACCTCCAGGTTTAAGGATCAGATCTCTTACTCTCTCACTTTATACACACACTTATCCTCAAAACGATTACTTATTCTCACGCCGGAGGGTGGTTACAAGGATAACCCCCATCTTCTCCTCCTTGTAGCGAGTCACCGGTGTTGTTCGTTTTGAAGGATCCAAAGGAGAATTCGGTCATTTGTCGAGTGGAGGAAGGAGATTGAACCAACATGCACGAGACGATCCGACTAAGTAGCTTAGTGCTATCTAGTGTTTCTTCAGAACCGCATCTTTTGGTCCCATGATTTTTTTTTTCAAAACACCCATAAGATGCAGTTAGAGAGGGGAACTGCATCTTGGAAAACACCCATGGCATCTTTTGGTTACTTATTTACTAGTGTACATAATGGAATATAGTGTAATTTGTTAACACACACAAACATCAAGATACATCTTTATAAAAAATGATTTTAACGTGACAATTATAAATTTTGTCAAGTTAATTTTTAAAACATTTTTTTCAACTAAGTATTAATTTGTTTTTATGTATTTGATCTTTTAGCATAGTTAAGTTCGTTTAAATTGTAATTATAAAAATATAAATATATAAGTACATTTTAAAAATTAAGAAATGTAAGTTAACTATCCTTAGTTAAAAATAAGTTATAGTTAAATTTGTATTGGATATCTATAAATATATTATTTTTAGCATTATTATTAACAAAAAGAGTCACATAGAAAACTAATTTTCTAATGCTCTAGAATAATACTAGCCTAAGACCCCGCGAGCTTCACGGGTGGCTAAACACCAACTAAACACATAAAATAATTTAAACGTAGAAGCGTTAAAGTGTGATTTGTTAAGCCTAATATTTTGAGACAGTTGAGCACGTCCCAATAGTACATCTACATAATGTTCGTTACAAATTAAGTTTTTGTCAACTAAACCTTCATGATGTTTTCATGATGTCTTCTTTAACTCCACTATCGCATTCATCCTCTGACATTATCAATTCCAATCAGGATGACTTAGAATTTAAAGCTCTATTGCTAGATTATTAAAAAGAGTTAAATTACTGTTTTCGTCCATGTGGTTTGTCAAAAATCACTATTTCAGCCCATTAATTTAAAACGATTTCAGTCCTTGTGGTTTCACTTTCGTAACCATTTCAGTCCACCTCGTAACCATTTCAGTCCCTGTACTTACAGAATAAATGGATTAAAATGGTTACGAAAGTGAAACCACGGGGAGTGAAAATGGTCACGAAAGTGAAACCACACGAACTGAAATCACAATTTTTAAACTAATGGACTGAAATAGTGATTTTTAACAAACCACAGGACGAAACAGTAATTAACTCAAAAGAGTTAATTATTGTTTTATATACATGAAATTAATTTGAAAAAAATAGATTCTTACTTAAGTGTAAGAACAACTCAAACGGGTTCTTAGAGATATCAACTGGTTGGCTACCCTCCAACACTTGATTTGCTATAAATCCCTTTTACTGTTATAGAAAAAAAATAAGGTTATAATCCGGAAATTTTTCAGGTAGGAAAATTTAATTTATAACAAATAAAAGTATAAAAATAACACTTTAACATCTAAAGTATCATCTTTTCCTTTTTTCCATCATAAATTTTTAATTGGTTTCTTAAACTTTTTCTTGTTGTAAAGAGCCATAAAAACATACAAAAGCAAGAATGTAAAGTAAACGTCTATATTTAGAGCATTTACATTGGAACCTCTCTTCTATATTATATAGAGAAAATAATAGAGGAAACAACAAAAATACCATCACATTGGAATTTCTATAATAGAAAATAATTAAAGTAAAGTACACCTCTATATTTATAGGGTCACATACATTCAACCCTCAATATTATTATTCTGAGTGTGTAATATCTAATATGATTTTGAAAAGCTTCATTTATACCATAGCCTCACCAATTTTGAAAAGACCCATTTTTAAAAAAAGACTCATTTCATCACAACCTGTTTTAATCGAGTTAATCACAGGTTATCCTCTAAATATCTTTTGACATCTATACATAAAATAAATACAAACAAACTAATCATAAGTCCGTCTTTAAACAATTTTTCAAAGTTTACCTACTTGAGCAATTAGAGATAAATATAAAGCAAATCACCCGTTAGGTAAAAACGGTTGAAATTGCGTTTTTTTTTTCAGTAAACCAAACTTTATTAATCACCAAAAGAGGCATACAAACAACAATTAAGCTTCCAAAAAAAAAAACACACTAAGATACATCCAAAATACTCTTACCCCATTACACATCCAATCACTTTAAAAAAATTATCTATAAACATACACTAACCAAAGTCTAAACCAGAGAAAGTGGACCAGATTGAGAGATTGACGCCTATCGATCTGTTAATCATCCACCAGAGAGTAGCCTCCTTAATGTCTTGCACTATTTTAGTTTGAAAAGCATCGACCCCTTTGAAGATCTTATCATTTATCCTAAACCATAGCCTTCATACTGTCATGAGAAATACAATATAAATCGGCATTTTTTTTCGTGTGCGTATCCAGACTAATTCTACATACACAAACCTTCCAACATATTGATTTATCGAAGATACGTGAAACAAACAAAAGACAGGAAGAGAAGCTTTTATATTTTTTTATATCATACCTGTAATCATTTTATAAATAATGCTATACAAAATTACAGGAAGAGGAACTGTTATAGTTATTTTTTTATAAGATCAATCATAATGCTATACACACCTTGTCGTAGCTTAAACACATTTCTTCAGATTATGGCCCAATTTGATCAGATTCTAAAAAACGAAGAAAGATTATCATGAGATACTGTAAAACTGGGGTTTACGATGTAAACCATAAAAATAACAAATGAATTTAGATGATTAGCCTTGCAGAAAACCCAAATCGGGAAAGTTTACCTGAATCATCAACGAAAAAAAATCAGACTTAGATTGGGTTACTCAGGCGGATATTAATCACTTGAATAAGATCGGGTATCAAACATAAGAGCACACATGAGTTGATTAATGGAACAAAATGGTGAGGAGAAAAATATACATCAGTGAATCGAATAGAGATCAATTTCCCATAGGATCCCTTTTAAGATATATAGATATATAGATATAGATAAAGAACGGTGCAAGATATACCTTTCCTTCAACTTCTCATAGGATCCCATTCAAGAGTTCCTTGTAGGGGAAGGAGTCTGAAAGAAGCTCATCACCTAAAATTACAAAACACAATTTGAATTAGATATGCAACTCGAGTACAAAAACAATAGTCGAAGAAGACTCGAAGCATCCCTAAAATTACAAATAATATAGTCAAAGCATCTCATAAAAAACATCAAGATTTCAAAGCGTTCAAAATTTAAAATCAAACACAATAATGGTTTACTTCAAAATATAAATTTAAAATAATGATTGACTTCAAAATTTAAAATCTGAAAATAAATCACTAATATCCAATCCCGTAAATCAAGCAAACTTATTAGGAAAGTCTAACTTTTCAAATTTAAATCCAATTTACAGATTCGACATTTAAAATCAAACACATTAATGGCAAACTTTCAAATTTAAATTTAAAATAATAATTGACTTCGAAATTGAAAATTTAAAATCAAACACAATAATGGTTTACTTCAAAATTTAAATTTAAAATAATGATTGACTTCAAAATTTAAAATTTAAAATTTAAAATCTGAAAATCAAATCACTAATATCCAATCGCGTAAATCAAGCAAACTTATTAGGAAAGTCGAACCTCGCCAAGCAAAACCAACCGACATAGAAACAAACTCATAAGAGAGGGAAAAAATATAAAACAAACAAAATGAGGGGTTTCAAAAAACGTAAATGAATTTATTTATAGAAACACTACAAATTTTCCGGAAATTAATACAATACCAAATTTATTAGTAACTAAAAAATACAGCCAAAATTAAATGAGCATAAAGTATGAAACCAAACATTATACCGGATAAAAAATAGGAAAAAAAAACAATAAAACTAAAATTTTTGATTAACATGTCCGACGAAGTTTAATAGTCCGGCAATGGCATAAAATTTAGGGTTAACCATGAAAAAATAAAAAAAAAACAAAACAAAAGAATCATTAATACATATTAATACAATACAAAATTTATTAGAAAAAAAAACAAAGATTTTCAAATTTCAAAAAATATCATAGTTTGATTTGCTAAAAAAACAAAATAACTTAAAAATTATAGAGATTAGCATAAATGATGAAAACTATCATTATACCGGATCGAAAAACACCAAAAAAAACGATAATATTAAACTCACCTCTTGTGTTCGAAGAAGATTCAGACTCCTGCAATTGCATAAAAATTAGGGTTTATCATGAAAAAACAAAAAATAAAATAAAAAAAATCAGCAAGAGCATCACTCTTTCAAAAACATCAAGAATAGATCCATTAATAAGATTAGATTCGAAAATTTTAAATCATTATCAGCAACACAAAAATACAGAAAAATAATTAAAAAAAAGTGCGATTAAGCATTTAAAATACATAACAATCTAATCTAGTTTACATACCTGCAGAATAAGTGGAATGATCTACAAAAAAAGAAGAAGAACAAATTCTGAGAAACTTGAAAATTAATGTGATTGTTGAAAATTATGGAAACTAACACAAAATTTGGAAGCAATTAAAACTTTAATATAAGTTATCTTGATAAATTTGGAAATACGTTACAATTTAGACAACTTTGATAAGTATTCATAATTGAAATAAATTTCAAAAATTCAAATTTTGAAATAATCAGTCAAAACAATTTACCTAAATAGTTAAATATTATTCAAACTTAAATTCAAAACCAATGAGGTTAATATATTCATAATATAATCAATATCTAAATGATTGTGAAAAAAAAATTCAATCACAAAAAATACAGAAAAATGATTAAAAAAAAGTGCGATTAAGCATTTAAAATACATAACAATCTAACCTAGTTTACATACCTGCAGAATAAGTGGAATGATCAACAAAAAAAAGAAGAAGAACAAATTCTGAGAAACTTGAAAATTAATGTGATTGTCGAAAATTATGGAAACTAACACAAAATTTGGACACAATTAAAACTTTAATATAAGTTATCTTGATAAATTTGGAAATACGTTACAATTTAGACAACTTTAATAAGTATCCATAATTGATATAAATTTCAAAAATTCAAATTTTGAAATAATCAGTCAAAATAATTTACCTAAATAGTTAAATATTATTCAAACTTAAATTCAAAACCAATGAGGTTAATATATTCATAATATAATCAATATCTAAATGATTGTGAAAAAACAATCAATCACAAAAAATACAGAAAAATGATTAAAAAAGTGCGATTAAGCATTTAAAATACATAACAATCTAATCTAGTTTACATTCCTGCAGAATAAGTGGAATGATCTACAAAAAAAAAAAGAACAAATTATGAGAAACTTGAAAATTAATGTTATTATCGAAAATTATGGAAACTAACACAAAATTTGGAAGCAATTAAAACTTTAATATAAGTTATCTTGACAAATTTGGAAATACGTTACAATTTAGACAACTTTGATAAGTATCCATAATTGATATAAATTTCAAAAATTCAAATTTTGAAATAATCAGTCAAAACAATTTACCTAAATAATTAAATATTATTCAAACTTAAATTCAAAACCAATGAGGTTAATATATTCATAATATAATCAATATCTAAATGTTTGTGACATAAAAAATCAATCACAAAAAATACAGAAAAATGATTAAAAAAGTGCGATTAAGCATTTAAAATACATAACAATCTAATCTAGTTTACATACCTGCAGAATAAGTGGGATGATCTACAAAAAAAGAAAAAGAACAAATTCTGAGAAACTTGAAAATTAATGTGATTGTCGAAAATTATGGAAACTAACACAAAATTTGGAAGCAATTAAAACTTTAATATAAGTTATTTTGATAAATTTGGAAATACATTACAATTTAGACAAATTTGATAAGTATCCATAATTGATATAAATTTTAAAAATTCAAATCTTGAAATAATCAGTCAACACAATTTACCTAAATAGTTAAATATTATTCAAACTTAAATTCAAAACCAATAAGGTTAATATATTCATAATATAATCAATATCTAAATGATTGTGAAAAAAAATCAATCACAAAAAATACAGAAAATGATTAAAAAAAAGTGCGATTAAGCATTTAAAATACCTAACAATCTAATCTAGTTTACATACCTACAGAATAAGTGGAACGATCTACAAAAAAAATAAGAAGAACAGATTCTGAAAAACTTGAAAATTAATGTGATTGTCGAAAATTATGGAAACTAACACAAAATTTGAAAACAATTAAAACTTTAATATACGTTATCTTGATAAATTTGGAAATACGTTACAATTTAGACAACTTTGATAAGTATCCATAATTGATATAAATTTCAAAAATTCAAATTTTGAAATAATCAGTCAAAACAATTTACCTAAAGAACGATAAAGAAGACTCAAAATAACACCAAATCTATGGAAAACGAACCTACTTGCAATCGATTGGAAGAATGATCAGCTCTCTAAAGGACCTGTTGTCAACAAAGACATCACAATTTTAAGGATTTAAATAGAGGATGATGGATGAAACATTGCTTAAGCTTAAACAATAAGCTGTACTATAACCTTTCTGGTATGCCAAATCATCACTCCCAATTGTTGAACTGTAATAGTGTCAGCAAACAACGTCACCTCTGACAATTGCTCAAAATCTACTTCAATACGTGAATTTAATCGGAAAACCTAAAGATGAACATATGATATAGAACATCAAACAGGAAGCGGAATTATCAAACATGAATCGATACTTAAAGAATTGTTACCTATTTGTTTAATCGTTTGGAGAAGACAGTGATGGATCCCATCTTTCAAAAAGCACCAAATCTTGAAAAGTATCACAGAAGCACTCAAGAAATGAATATAGGTATTGATGAATGCATAAGTTAGAAATCACTGAAACCCTATGAAGAGGCGGCGGCTAGGTCTTCCAGACACCAACAACGCCGCAAAAAGAAAATTGAAAACACGGATACATACCTTATACGCCGCATAATAAGGACTGGTTGCTTCCACTCGCGATTGAAGATGAAGAAATCTAGGGTTCAGGAGATTGCAAATAACATATTAAAGATCGATAGATGATATCTAGGGTTTAAGGAAGAAATAGATAGTGTTTAACAATGACAAAGAAAAATCAAAGAGGGAAAAGAAAAATAACATACCTATGTTTTTCGAAGATCAATCGATGAAGAAGGAAGAACCGGATGCAGGAGATGGGTATTAGGGTTTTGGAGTGAAGTGAAACGTATTAAAGAAACTAAGTAGGATGGTTTTGGCGGAAAAAGCAAAAAAAAAAGTGGTCTAAGCAAATGTCACATGGCAAGTAATAGCTTAAGCTAATGCCATGTGGCTTAAGCTTGTTTTGCTTTATTAGTAGTAGATGATTACATATCCCTAAGAGTTTATTGGGTAGTATAGATAGATACTGATACATCATACATAATTAATTTTGGCATGAGTTTAAGTCCTAACCCAAACACCAATGCTAACTCATTTCATACTAGTTGCATTCAGAATAACTTTTGAAATTATCATGTGAAATTGTTGATTAGGATAATATTTCAACATAATTGATAGTAATATCTTTTTTAAGAAAAATTAGATATATAAGCCGGTTCTCTCTTAAAAAATTGGTTATCTAAAGCATAATAGTAACAAGTTCCTTATTAAATACCATGTTATATGAAGATGAATAATGCATGTTTCCGTCTATAAAGTGGGTTATGTTGTTCAATAGAACCGATTTATAACCAGGCCTTTTATCATCACATGTATTAAAAGAAAAACATATGAAAAAAATTACATTCAAATGAAAGAAAAATAATCATTATATACTCAGCCTAAGCCTAGGCTTACTTGCTAACGGACCAAAACCCATAATAACAAATCTATTTTATTATGCTAATGCCTAGGACCATCAAGATCCCTAACACCACCACTACAGCCCTAGGCTCATAAAATCGTGGGGTATTTCACGATCACCATGGGCCTCCTTCTCTCTTCACTTTAATTGTTTGATGATCGATGAGGGTCCTCACTTTACCTTTTTAGATATATTTTTTCATTAAAATATACATTTGACCAAATAAAACGTATCTAATTTATTACATGAAAAAAACGTATCTAATTGGTATCTTGGGGGTGGGATAAGGCTTATGACCATTAGGTTATGGGTTCGATTCCCACAAAGGGGGTTTTCCCATATTTATTGGGTTTCCTACTGAATTGATGTACATTATTGCCTAGTGGAGATGGATATGATCGGGTGGTTCTGCTGGTGGCACGATGATACTCCAGTAGTCCGTTAGTGAACCAAATTTGCCGTTCAAAAAAAAAATTCGTTACATGGAAAAGATATATAACAAATAAATTTTTAAAAACGCTACTTATAAAAGAAAAAAAAAAACTTCGCAACTCGCCTTCTTAAAACACAATGGCCTTAATTTAATGTGTGCTTTTAAATACATGTTATTAATTTCTTGTTATTCTTTTTATAGAAAACAAGGTGAAACCAGTTCAGATTGATACGGTTTGTACAATGCACCAATAGTTCTAACATGTTTGATTAAAATTAACCTCAATATTAGTCTATTTTAACAGCTAACTCACACACCTATTAAATCTACTTCAATATACATCATGAAGTTAGAATCCTTAACTATTTTGAATATGAATGTTTTAACTCTAAACTACACTCTTTTTACCACTAGACCATGGATGCAAAAGTCGCCAGACACCCTCTAGTTGATCGACTGGGAGTTGAGAGCACTCGGTCTAGCGGAGAGTACTCGAGGAGTACTCGAACAAGTTAAATTATAAACAAATTAGTTTCCGGGAATTAAGTATCTGTCAAATACCATGAATTTAGTAATATTTTTTTATGACAAAATACGTGAAAATAATATTTATTCTTTAATATGATACATATAGAAATTATGTTTTATTTTTTTATCCAAAGAATTTGGTGATGATTATTTTTTTAAAGTCAAATTCGGCCCGAGTTGACCTACTAGATCTAATGCTGACCAAAGTTGACTACGTTTGATCGATTACGAGTAATTAGGCGGAGTTAAAGAAAGTCTTATCGGTATGCTATCTTGTAACGCATACTCAGGAAGTGTAGGAAATAGGTTCACCTTTTGTAAAATATAATTACAAAATATATCATAACGAGACTCTCGTTATTCATAGGAAATATAATTGTACAATACCGGTTGCAATAACTAAATAAAAGAATATAAATATAATTATATATACCAATCTTGATTCAAGTCGCATCTCTGGTGGGTCCTTCACGCGCACTTGATAGCATCCTAGACTCGAGTATTCATCATGTTGAGTCTTGAAAAATACTCCTTGACTGCAACAAAGAGCACACTAAAACAATGACGATTTTGGTTGAGGCACGTGTTCAACACGCTTCCCTTAAAACAGATTTCGCGCCTCTACTAAAGATGTCGCGTCTGTCTCCCAGGGTACAACAGCCGAAGCAGTCTGTACTGCCGGAGATGGCTCACCGGCCCAAGGTTACATCCGGTAATTGTAGTGTTTGAACTCATGTGGTGGAAACAAGTAGAGAGTACTCATCTCTCTAGTTGGTGTTCAAGTGTTCATACTACTTCTAGTATTCTTCATGTATCAAGCAATGCCCTATTCTATTTGTAACAAAAAAAAAAAAACACATAGCCTATTATTTGAACAAGACTAGTGAAAGGATTCAATTAATTATTCACTCAATTAGTCACTTAATTAGAGACTTAAAAACTCTAATAAAACTAATTAAATGCTCAAGAGTTACTCTTTAACTTACCACATGAATATTCTAATTAATATTTATAATTTCATTAAATTATAAATATATTTAATATCCATTCACCAAATTTCCAACAATCCCCTACATGAATGGAGATCATTCAAAACACTTAAAATTTCCAATGTAACCTCGACAGTTGAGTTTTGCATACGATAGGTAGGTGTTACCCTTTGAACCTTCGCTCATGAAATGCACTTACCCACTAGCTCTGAGTAGATCTCGATGTCTTTGAACTCGTCTGCCGTTTGTGTAGACGACAATACACTTCACACAAGACTCTCCCTAGCCGGGTCATCTCCTCATAGTCGTGTCCAATAATGGTCGTGGAACACTTTCCTGGTTCTGCGAGAGCTCTAGGAATTGTGCCCTCAATTCCATTCGAAGCGACCCCACTTCTCTCTAACATAGGTGATTCTCCTTAGATCATTAAAAGCATTGTGGTTATCGTGATTTATCCAAATCATTTACCACATATTATGCTTAGCCTCACAATTGTCACTTTTAGGAATGGACTAGGAAGTTTATTAATTTTTATAATAAACTACCTTATTAAATGCGTAGGGTTATTCCTCCACAGTGACCTCGCTTATTCATATAATTAGGTTTTCCTATTGAACTCAATTATTGGGATCTCCAGTCTACTGAGTTAGGTTTCCATCATATGAACTTCATTTTTCAAGGGCTTCAGTCCCATTCCATAACTTGATCTCTAATAAACCCTCAGGTTGTTGGATCCATAACACTAGCAAATAACTTTGCGTATTTGAGATCAGTTGTCATGATGTGTTATTAACTCATAAGTTAATTTTGCCTATTGTCAACTTCTAAGACTATAACCTCAGTGGCCATCTGAATCTGGTTATAATATATGTCTTTGTAAGATACGCTTATCATTTAAGGCAAACACATCTCCATTATGCACTGCGACCTTTGTGTCCTCCACATAGTCGTCTGTTTGCAATGTTAGATTACAAAATCCTTATTGCCAAACTTTTATGATACAAATGCAAGACACCCCCACATTTAAGTGTTATAGGATATCATCCAGATGGGGTAATGAAAACCATTTCTACATACCCTTATAGGGTTGTTTCTAAATGGATCATCCCCCACATTTCTTGCCATTTGATCAACATTTCCGTAACTTAACTTATGACGACATTTATACACATATGATTGGACAAGATCAACCTCATTATATCAGTGAATTCAACTCATACTGCATTAGCTTACATAAGCTTCTGAGCTAACCAAAGAAACACTTGCCATTGTCATAAGTTTGTCACCAACTTAGAATAATTCTAATTTAACATCTAGAATAAGCTTAGACAATGAGTTCTGCTCATTAGCTTTTCGAACAAACTCTTAAAAGTTACATGTCTTTTCCTTATAATGAATGAAAATTCTCTCTCAACTTTGTCTATACACAAATTCTTTTTGTGCTCATACACATTTGAATGTTTGGAGTTAATTAGTCTCCATCAAGACCCATAATTAACCAAGTACTAGTCTAGCATTCTTTAGACTATAATACTTTAGCATGTGAACAGAAGATGCATCATTCTGATTCTTCACAGCCCTAAGGATATCATAATATCACTTTGCAACATTCATCCCTTGTTAAGACAAAATAACGAGACTTATTCATAATCCTAAAACATCAATATTTAGGAAAGTCTCACAAATTATTGTATATAGCACATAGCTAAATTTCATCATTCATTTAAGGAACATAACTTGTTTACCTTTGATCTCCAACATTCTACCGTTGACTCATAAGTACTTAAACATAAGTATTAATCCAAGTCACTTGGTAAACACATTCATCACCAACAAGATGAATGTTTCTCGTCTACAATCACTATTATGTATGAGATAGAGTCAACTAGATCGACACTCAACAACATGGCATTCATAATTTGCCATAAGTGATTTGCACACATCTATTGTTATTCATTAGGAGATATATATATATTTAGGATGCTCTCCTAAATGAAGGTAAAATCTCCATATGGATCTAACAATAATCAAGTGGTAGACGCATCTACTTATAAATCTCGCAAGATTTATTAAAGGTATACAATAACATATAGTACTTTACTTTCATATGTTAGAATTCACACTTGTGAATTTTCCAACGACTTCTAATGAAGTATGTCGACATGAATGTCCTTAGTGTATTTCATCTCAATACACTTACTACGTTCTTTCATTACTCACTCATGATGTGGTTATACATTTGATGTTTTGTTTTGGACTTTTAGTCAATGTAACAACTCTCAAGTTATTTATGTCCAAGTATTTTCATGTACTATCCGTTTAAAACCATATTCTTTTAAACAATATATAACCGACGTTATAATTATTTTCCACAAAAATAATTTATACGTCACAACCATTAGTGATTTATTTCTTTGTAAAAAATTGCATGTGTTATCCGAAGATATTGAACACAAAACAATAAAATACATTGGAAACTAAATCATAAGTGCCAATCACTTTTGAAATTTAAACGGAACATAGACAATTTGTAGACATCAAATAGTAAAGTGCTTTTATTTTCAGCACTTTAAAATCTGACCGTCGTCTCATGGCATGTCTTGAGGTACTCCCTCAATAAGACTCCATGCATTTGTAAGTACAAGTTCCCATTTCATGTTTAAACTTTAAACTTGGACAATTATGCTCAAAACAACACCAAGTTGTTACAAATACTACATTTAAGTAGTAAACTTGAACAATTAAATTTGTTCACAACAACACCAAGTTGTTTTTCACCAAATAACATTTTCTAACACGCATGTTAAAAAAAACATTATAACAAGCACATTATAGAATCGAACGTTTACATAAAACGTTTTCCAAATATATAGTTTATAAAATAAACCATTTCTCATCATCTTTAATGCTCACATAGGCAATTAAATGTTTACATAAAACATTTTTGTTCATTATGAACAATCTCTAACCTCGTATTCGTGATACACATTTTCTAACACATGTGTTAGAAAATTTAAGTCATTTTATATATACCAAACATGACCAAATTAGAGCATTAAATGTCATCATTAAAACTCATCAAATGTCATCATTAAAACCCTACTCAAAAGTTTCACCAAATGAAGAGTTAAGAGTCTCAATAATTATATACTTAAACTCTAATAAAACTCATCAAATGTCATCATTAAAACTCTACTAAAGAGTTTCACCATATGAATAGTTAAGAGTCTCAATAATTATAGACTTAAACTCTAATAAAACTCATCAAATGTCATCTTTAAAACTCTACTAAAGAGTTTCACCATATGAATAGTTAAGAGTCTCAATAATTATAGACTTAAACTCTAATAAAACTCATCAAATGTCATCATTAAAACTCTACTCAAGAGTTTCACCATATCAAGAGTTAAGAGTCTCAATAATTATAAATTTAAACTCTAATAAAACTCATCAAATGTCATCATTAAAACTCTACTAAAAGTCTAACTTTATTAGAGATTTTATTAGAGAAATAAATAATATCACGAGAGAATTGAAACTGAGGGCTTTTATTTTCTGATGATCAATACAAATAGAATAATCCTTTATATACAAGTTACAATGACCCTAAATAAGGAAAAAGGATTATGAATAGAAATCGTATAATGCTCCTAAGAAACAGGGATATGATGTGATTGACCACCAATCTTGCTGATCCCTATACCAAAAAATATTTTCTTTGCTTTAACACGCCCCCTCAAGTTGAATGGTGGGATCCCCAAAATTCAACTTGTCAAGACACTTGTATAGAACCTTTTGATTGACTGCTTTTGTTAAGATATCAGCAAGTTGGTCTTCTGACCGAACGAATGGGAGAGTTATGATCTCAGCTTCCAATTTTTCTTTGATGAAGTGTCGATCTACTTCAATGTGTTTTGTTCGATCATGTTGAACTGGATTTTCTGAAATTTGAATGGCTGCTTTATTATCACTCATCACCCTGCTAGCCTTTAGCGGTGGATATCCTATCTCAGTTAGGAGCTTTCGTATCCATAATACTTCAGTTAACCCCCTTGCTATCCCCCTGAACTCAGCTTCAGCACTAGAAAGGGCCACCACCTTTTGTTTTTTGCTTCTCCAAGTAACGAGATTTCCACCAACTAAGGTAAAGTAACCTGAGGTAGATCTTCGACTGCCTTTATCTCCTGCCCAGTCTGCATCGGTGTATACTTGAGTCTCTAGATGCCCATTTGGTCTAAACAAGACTCCATGACCACTCGTCCCCTTGAGGTATCTTATAATTCGTAAGACAGCATCCATATGAGCACTTTGGGGTTGATGCATAAACTGGCTAACGACTCCTACAGCATATGCTATATCAGGTCGCGTGTGTGAGAGGTATATTAATTTTCCCACCATTCATTGGTATCTCTCTTTGTCAGCTAGCTCCGCTTTTTCCTCCATATAAAGCTTCTGATTTTCAATCATTGGAGTATCCGCTGGTTTGCAATCAAGCATACCGATTTCCGTTAGTAAATCAAGAATGTACTTCTTTTGACACATAAAGATCCCCTGTTTTGATCTCAGAACTTCAATCCCAAGGAAGTATTTTAGTCGACCCAAGTCTTTCATTTCGAATTCTGTGAAAAGACTCTGTTTGAGTTTGGTGATTTCATCTTTGTCGTCCCCCGTAATAATCATGTCATCAACATAGATTATTAAACAGGTTACGAGGTTATTTCTTTTCTTGAGGAACAATGTATGATCTGAGTTACTTTGTTTGAACCCATAGTTTTTCATTGCTAAGGTGAACTTTCCGAACCATGCTCTAGGGGACTGCTTTAGCCCATAGAGAGATTTCTTCAGGCGACACACTTCCCTTTCTTCAAAATCATCAGTAAATCCATGTGGGGGTTCCATATAGACTTCTTCCTTTAGCTCTCCGTGTAAAAAGGCATTTTTTACATCAAACTGGTGAAGAGGCCACCCTTTATTTGCTGCTACGGAAAAGAGTACCCTAATTGTGTTCATCTTTGCAACTGGAGAAAAAGTTTCAGAGTAATCAATTCCGTATGTTTGAGTGTAGCCTTTAGCCACTAACCTGGCTTTATACCTTTCGATCGTACCATCGGGTTTGTATTTAATGGTGAAGACCCAACGACACCCGACTGTTTTCTTTCCTACTGGCAAGACGCATGTATCCCATGTGTTGTTCTTTGTCAAAGCTTTCATCTCTTCTTGCATTGCATCCTTCCAGTGTTTTGCTTTCAAGGCTTGATCGGTATTAGTAGGGATTTCTTCGGAATATAAGGATGAAGAGAAATCCTTAGCTTCCTTGGATAGATTTCCGTTGGCTATGTTAGCCATAGGATATCTACTTCCCTGAGACTCTTTTCCTGGAGAATATCTTTTGGGAGGAATCCCTCTGTTTGTTCTTGGTGGTAGCACATATCTTTCTTGTGTGTCAGGTTGGATTGTCTCCTGTTCATCTTTGTTACTTGTTGCGAGAGACTCTTCTTGTTCTTGTACACTATCCTGATCCTGTACACTTTCATCTTGCTCTGCTATTTCATTAGTGCTATCTTCAAAAGTTTGTATAGGACAAGGTTGAGTATTACTTACCTCGGGTATCAGGTTGGGAGCAGTTTCTTGGGCGACACTAGGACGACTTGGGTCTTGTGTGGAAGGAGGAGACTCACTTTGGGTACTGTAGTTCCCTTCTTCGTATGAAACGTATTGTAACCAACTCAGTGTGTCACGACATTCTCTCTCCTCCTGATCACTGTGTTGGGAGGCATAATAATACTTGGTTTCAAGAAAATCACAGTTCATAGTGGTGAACATGTGTCGGGTTTTTGGATTGTAACACCGGTACCCCTTTTGAGTTACCCCATACCCAACAAAGACACATTTTTCAGCACACGGATCAAGTTTCGTTCTATTTGATTT
Source organism: Helianthus annuus (assembly GCF_002127325.2). Lineage (NCBI taxonomy): Eukaryota > Viridiplantae > Streptophyta > Magnoliopsida > Asterales > Asteraceae > Helianthus > Helianthus annuus. The sequence continues at coordinate 145,653,069 of NC_035433.2, forward strand.
TGGTATGTGGACAAAAACAGTACATCCGAAAATTCGGGGTTCAAGTGTAAGAATGGAGGGTGGTTTAGTGAGTTCTGAGAGTACTTGTAAGGGGGTTTTTGATTTTAGAATTTGAGTTGGAAGTCGGTTAATGAGGTAAGAGGCAGTCGCAAGAGCTTCTGGCCAGAATACCTTTGGAACTTGTGATTCTATTAAGAGGGCCCGAGTTATCTCTAATAGAATGCGGTTCTTTCGTTCCGCGACACCATTCTGTTCTGGGGTATGAGGGCAAGTAGTTTGGTGAATTATGCCCTTGGTTTGGAAAAAAAGTTTCATATTGGGAAGTAGATAACTTAGGAAATAAAACATGCAAATAACCCGTAGATGGATGCCCCAATCTTCTATGCCATAGCCAGGCTTCACGTTCTGCTGTTCCATGAGAAAGCAATACAGCACCATTCTGAGTCACCTCATCCACGTAATATAACCCTTGTCTTTCAGTGCCACGCCCAATGATCGCTCCCGTCCTGATATCCTGTAAGATACAAAATGTGGGTTGCATGAGAACTGAGCAATTCAACTCCTTTGTTACATGACTTATTGATAGAAGTTTATGTGACAAGGAGGGAACGTAGAGGCAATTAGAGAGCTTAAGCATGGGAGAAATTTCGATGGTTCCCCCGTATTTCACATTCATATTTTCTATGTTTGCCGTTTGTATATATGATTTTGTAGGTTTGGTTGATGTGGCAAAGTTTGATGGGTCGTAGGTCATGGTATCAGTTGCTCCACAGTCAAATATCCATGACTGTTCCCATCTTTTATTATATTTTTGAGCCACATTAGCCATGCCAGTACATTTTGGGTACTTTTTGCAATTTACAAAACTTTCTAGTATGTAAGGAACAAAACTCGTGACCTTTAAACATTCTAATTCTTCAAGGGGCAATTTGTAATTACATTGAAGATAAGAAGGGGTTTGCAAGATATTTCTCACAAGCCCTGTACCTGTGGTCATAGAGAATACGCCTTCTTCTCCATCTGCTGCCGCCGCTAGACCTTCAAATCCAGTATCATTCCGATCACCGTCGCTGGTGTTGGCGGCATGATTGTTGCCCACCGCGGCAGATGCTTTACCCTTTTCTGCTCCCGCAGTTTTGGTGCCCTTTTTGTGGCCATCGGACCACCACTCTGGGTAACCGACGAGCCTGAAACAATGTTCTTTGGTGTGCTTTGTCATACCACAGTGATCACACTTCAGGTGAGATTTGTCTTCTTTTACTGGTGGTCCATTCTTCTTGCCATCGAACCGCCGACCCTTTGATATGAGCCCTAATCCCTCTTTTTCGGTGGCAACCAGACCTGCTCCTATACCCTGCGTTTCACTGAGAGTTGCTCCCAGAATATTCTGGTGAGCGGCTTCTTTTCGGACAGCAGCGTATGCCGCTTCTGCAGATGGGAGAGGGTCTAATCGGAGCAATTCCCTTTTAATGGGATCATATTTTCTATCTAAGGCATTTAGAAATTGAAAAAGTTTCTGTTCAGACCTGATTTTCGAGTAGGTTTGAATATCTTCTGGACACTTTCTGTCGATTTCTCCCCAAATACCTTGCAAGGTAATCCAGAATTCCTCAAGAGAAGTGTCGTTTTGTTTGATGTCGTTTGCTTTAACATGAAGGTTGAATGTCTGCAACTTGTCTCTACCGCTGCTGTATGTGACTACCAGAGCATCCCACAACGATTTCGCTGTGGGAAACTCGGTAAGGTTGCTAGCAAGCGCCGGTTCGATATTTTGTATAAGCCACGAAAACACAACTAAATCATCTTGTTCCCACTGCTCGAATGTTTCACTATTTTTTTCTGGAGGGTTTGAGTTCAAATGATTCAATAAGGCTTTTGATTTTCCGCCTATGGCAACCCGGATCATTCGGGTCCATAACGCGTAATTCTGGCTATTGAGTTTGAGATTGATGTGTAGACTATCAGAAAGTTTTGGGTTGTTTGGTTGGGAATTAATCCCGGTTTTGAGCAGGTTGGCAAGCTATAGGGTGAGATCGTTACCCGAGCTACCGTCTCCGGACATGGCGGCTTGGTTTTGTAACAATTGCAAAGATGGGTAGGTGATGAGCAGGTCAGAGAATTGAACGCTGCTCTGATACCATAATATCACGAGAGAATTGAAACTGAGGGTTTTTATTTTCTGATGATCAATACAAATAGAATAATCCTTTATATACAAGTTACAATGACCCTAAATAAGGAAAAAGGATTATGAATAGAAATCGTATAATGCTCCTAAGAAACAGGGATATGATGTGATTGACCACCAATCTTGCTGATCCCTATACCAAAAAATATTTTCTTTGCTTTAACAATAAACTCTAATAAAAAACTAATAAATTGACTTGAAACTCTCCTTAAGAGTTTATCTTCCATATGAATAGTCTAGTAAATGATTTTAATTTCATTAAATTCATATAAATACCACACCATCACTTTACGGTGATTTAATTCCTTGAAGCCAATCAAACATCAACTTCAATGTATGACATTTTATTTCTAAATCACACAAAGCATTAAAACAATGCTACAACAAATTGCTTATATAAAATGTCTACATAAAACATTTCAAAGCATTTGTATTTTAACCATTTTAACAATCGTGTTAAAATGAAAGAAATGCTAACGCGCACGTTAGAAATGTTAACTTTTTCACAAAATGTTAATTCGACTTGCTAAAAGCACATATATGGTTCAAATAAATAAGTCATTTCTAATACCCACGTTAGAAACCAAACAATTAAAAATTGCTTCCAAACTAATGCGTTTCATGAACGTTTCTAACATACATGTTAGAAGACAAATGATTACAAAAATCATTATAAGACTTATTTGTTCATATCAATCCATTGGTGGATGAAAAGTCTACTTTAAATAGAGACTTAATTAGAGACTTAATTAGAGACATAAAACTCTAATCAAGTTACATAAAACTCTTATTTAAAGACATAAAAAAACTCTACTGAAGAGAATTTAACGTTTACAAAAAAACGCATGGTTTACACTAATAAACCCGATCTAACACAAAAGTTAGAAAAATTAACGATTCCCAAAATCCTTTCAAACCAAACGTTGGAACCAAAACTATTCGTTTTGTACCACGGTATAGGATTTAAGATTTTATCTCAATCTCAAAAAATCCAAACACAACAAGTTATACTACATACATATTTCCCAAAAAAAATATTTATAAGATCATAACTTCTAAAAATATTTTTTTATTCTATTATAAATCCTTTCGTAAACCTAAAATCCTTATATATAAGGTTTTTTAAGATTGTACCAACAATCTCACGAAATCTGTTTTAAGTTTGTAGGAAATAGGTTCACCTTTTGTAAAATATAATTACAAAATATATCATAACGAGACTCTCGTTATTCGTAGGAAATATCATTGTACAATACCGGTTGCAATAACTAAATAAAAGAATATAAATATAATTATATATACCAATCTTGATTCAAGCCGCATCTCTGGTGAGTCCTTCACGCGCACTTGATAGCATCCTAGACTCGAGTATTCATCATGTTGAGTCTTGAAAAATACTCCTTGACTGCAACAAAGAGCACACTAAAACAATGACGATTTTGGTTGAGGCACGTGTTCAACACGCTTCCCTTAAAACAGATTTCGCGCTTCTACTAAAGATGACACGTCTGTCTCCCAGGGTACAACAGCCGAAGCAGTCTGTACTGCCGGAGATGGCTCACCGGCCCAAGGTTACATCAGGTAATTATAGTGTTTGATCTCATGTGGTGGAAACAAGTAGAGAGTACTCATCTCTCTAGTTGGTGTTCAAGTGTTCATACTACTTCTAGTATTCTTCATGTATCAAGCAATGCCCTATTCTAGTTGTAACAAAAAAAAAAAAAAACACATATCCTACTATTTGAACAAGAATAGTGAAAGGATTCAATTAATTTTTCACTTAATTAGTCACTTAATTAGAGACTTAAAAACTCTAATAAAACTAATTAAATACTCAAGAGTTACTCTTTAACTTACCACATGAATATTCTAATTAATATTTATAATTTCATTAAATCTATTATCTATATTAAAACAAAACACTTTGGTGCCACTTGGCAGTAACTTAAGCCAATCTCTGCCACGTGGCAATGTGATATTCCTCCTCTATTGATTTTGAGCGGCATTTTATTTTCTCAATAAGCGGCTTCTCAAACACGGCTTCTCATCCGTGTCATTCAAAAACCCTAATTCTATCAAACACAAAAACTCTCATCTAGGTATCTTTATCATCTTCAACATGCTTTCAGATCTTGAAGATCCATCCAATTCTCCTTTTCCTTCGTTCATCCCTTTTCATTATCATCGATTTTCTTTTGTCTTCCCCTTTCATAATCCTCTGTAAACCCTAGAGGAGTCTACACCAGTTCTTCGAGGTTACTGATTCAATCTGATGGAATGATCGATCTTTATTCAGGCATTTGGAGAGAGGGAAATGGTCGATATTTACTGGCCTTTTGGATCTTTATTTACTGTTCTCTCATACTCTTTGTGGATTAGGGTTTTTTTGTTTCCATTGTTCCTCTTCATCGGATAATCCCTCATTCGCATTTTGTTTGGAGAAAACCTAGCCGCAGTCCATGGAATCAAGGTATTCATCTTCTTTTTGTATCAATCAGATCAAGAAACTGAACATTCTTGACCCAGATCGCACTCTGTTTCCTCTTTCAACAAATCGATCATCAAATCGGAGCTTCAACTGTTCTCCATGGGTACGTACTTCATCTGATTCACTATTGAAACCTCTATGATGATAAACATCGTGATTTTATAATTCCAATATGTAGATCTATGTTTTCCTGCAAGATCCGATTTTCATATTCATTCGTCTTTTTAGGGTTTCATAACAATCGATCTGTTTACAACTACATCAAGATATGATTTATGATTGCGATATTAAGATATTATTATGATAAGGTGTTCTTATGTGATCTTTGTAGATCCAACATAGATTTTTTTCAATATTTATTGTTGATTGTTATCTTGATTTTTTTCATCTTTTGATTTGTGAATCGTTTGATATTAGGTTATATTATGATTTCTTTCTTTTAATCATGTTGATCTCTGGTATGTATGTAGGTATTATTATTATTCATAAATTATTCTTCTTTATGAAAGATCATTTGTTCAAAATTGTAAATTTATTTCATTTATAATGTTTCTTGATCAGTTTTTTTTTTTTTTTTTTTTTTTTTTTTTTTTTTTTAGCATGAGTTGTGAATCTTGAATTATTGAACCTTGATCTTTGATGGGTAATTGTTGATTGTGACGATTTTGTTAGTTGGTGGCTTCGTTGTTGTTGATAGTGAGATTGAAATGATAACTTTTTGTACATGATCTGATAATAATTTGTTTTGTTTATTGGATTTTAACTTAGTTTAATTTTTTGTTGTATTTATTGAGATTTTGTAGCTTATGTTTGTTGTCATCAGTGACATCATCAGATGTTTTTTCATCAGTTGAAAATTGCTTACAATGTAAATTCTTGAAATTCAATTGTGTTTGAACCCAAATAGGATCATTGGATATGATAATAAGGGATGTTTGGATGTGTGATGATATGATTATTTAAGGGTCAAATAATTACTTTAATAGTAGCCCTAGCAAAATTGGCCATCAAAGGATAGATGAAAATTGCTTATATACCTCTGTTTTATATGTAACGAAACCGTGTTTTATTAGGGGCGGTTATGTGATTATTTGAACAAGTTTTTTTACTGTACATTTATAAAAAGAAGATTTTTTTACTATACATTCAGGGGTATCCTAATATTTGATCAGAGGTATCCGATACATAAAACGAAGAAAAAAAATGTGCACTTTGTCAAGAAAGTTGAGAGGTATTCTGGGCATCCCCTAGCCCCACGTAGAACCGCCCATGTTTATGATTATATGATTATTTTGGAAAATTGCTTATAAACTTTTTATTTTATTTATAATGAAACTATTTTTTATCAGGGGTGAACAAAGCACGAACGTTTACATATGCACAGTTAGTGAAGGCAACTGAACATTTTAAAGCTGCTTATTTCTTGGGTGAAGGTGGAATTGGCAAAGTTTATAAGGGAAAATTTGAAGATTCTGATCAGGTTAGTGAAAATCGGTCTTTGTTTTGTTGTATTTTAGAGGTATATTCTTGACTTTTGTGACTCAGGATGCGTATGGAGGCTCTGGCATTGTTTCCACGAGGGGAGGCTGGAGGCTACCTGGTCAGCAAGGCGGGCTAAACAATTTGTGATGTAAGTGCCAAACAACAAGGTCCTTTGTATCTTATGTGTGTTTAATAATTGTTCCATTTTTTGTTTTTGTTGAAACTAAAGGATAATGGCCTTCGTACTAATTTTTCTACATATTTTGGAGCTATAATGTGCAATTAGAGCTAACAAAAAATGAAATTTAATCATCGTATTCATTATTTGAATAGAGCCAAGATGAGGATATTATTGATTGTTTACACATATCTCAACAACCATCTTTTGGTCATCCTTTCCTTAAAGACGATAAAGTCCAGGTTTCTTCGCTGTTGCGGATATTTGTGTTTTTTAAGATGACCATGGATTTTTTTCATCATTTTAATCTTACGCTAAAAGTTGTGTGTTTGTGTGTTGCATGGTTCTAGATTTTTATTAAACGGCTCAAACGGGGTCCAACAGGTCAGTTTTATTCATAGCTACACATTGATATTCTTGATTTTTCCACCATTTAGATAAATATGTCACCAACACTGTTGCTTTATTTCATCATATTAATCTTTAGTGATGTGCATTTGGTACCGGGTACCGGTACCGAATTTCCCGTACCGAATTGGTACCCATTTTTTGTCGTTTTCGGTACCGGTACCGGTTCGATACGATACGGGTAGTTTATCCGATTTTGCCTTCAAATACCGGTACCGTAGCGTACCGTACTGCACATTTTTGGAGCGAATTTCGGTACCGGTATTTTCGGTACCGGTACCTAATTGATCTTACGTAAAATTGTTAGTAAGTTTTGGTGAAGAAAATTTGCAAGAACTTCTGCACATGATTATTGACTTCTGCACATGATTTTCTTTAGACAAACCATACCATGGAAGAAACTATAAGCAATTCAACTCTAATTGGTATGCAAAAATCAATTTTGTAGTTTTGTAAGTATTTGACAAAAATATCATGTAATTTCCGATCTAATTGTTGTCGCCAGGCCAAAAGGGCAGCTCTGATGGAATGATGGATATCGACACTCGCTATAGCTTACGACATAGAAACAAACTCTATTGTGAGTACAACACCAGTGGCGTTTTTTCTTCCTTAGGTAATTCAGAATCATGTTTATTGATCCTTCGCTGGGCAACACTATCTCAGTGACTTGACTGTTTCTGTATGCAGTTTCCTTAACCATATAAGCATATAACTTTTATAGCTTTATGTAGCTTGCTTATATTTTTCTATAATATCCGGCTGCGATTGTTTACTGTTGTGAGCTCAATTAATTGTGTGGATTCAATCCTTTTGAGCTGATCCGAGATACTAACTCAAATTTTGTTAACGATGCCCCGTTGGGTTCAGAAACTCTCAAGGAAATACTTGAAAACACCATTTACAATCGCTTTGGTTAGTTTTGAAACTATTGAAACATGTTTTGTCTATAAAACCCATCATTTGATGTTTTCCGATTTGTGTGATATCTAATGTGTTTTTGTGTTTATGCATCTAAGGTTGGTGACCAAGATGAAAAGCTGGCAGAAGGTATCAAGCTTTATGCTATACCAACCACCTCAACTACAAAGCGGTCAATACTTTTAAAATTTGATTTTAAAAGGAATAGTGTCTGTGCATAGAATTTGCATCAGGTATGATTCGCGCTATTTTGAAAATTTTACCGGTTAAATTTATGTATGTATTTCTTTTTTATTTTATTTTATTTAAGTTTGGCGATTTGATGCAGGGTGGAAGCTTAGGGTCTTTTTCCCTGGACATAAGTAGGCTGTTGCAGCTTTGTGATGAAGACGATGATGGTGTAACCAGCGGGTAAGCTGCCCCAAAACCCGACCCAGATGCTCACAACATTAGCCCAAATTCTATTGTGAACAACACGGTAAATGACATTACCCACGTGAAGGTGAATACGATAATTATAAACATTGTTAGTTTTCTAACTGAAATGTGTTTTGAGTAGGTTAATAACTTACCGAAGCATTTGTAGGGAGTGTTACCAGAACTTTGGGTATTCCAAATACCATCTTTTCTTAACTGGAAGTAAAGATGGGGATGTAAAGCTTTGGGATGATAAAAGGGCAAAATTGGTATCATTGGCCAAAAATACATGATAGACAACCTTCATTCAACCGCTCAAGAGGATTTAGAGTGGTCAGGGTATACCATTTTTACCCTTTTAGTTTAATTTTTTGTTTAGTAGATAATAACATGAGGTTTACACTTGAATTTTAAATTAAAGATTGAAACACTGTGATAGATATTTAGGTTGTTTCAAATTGTTTTTTTTTTCATGTGGCGGTGATGGTTCAGTTAAGGTGGTTCAACTTAGAGAATTACTATGATCCACATGGCCCATGGCCTGTACAGTCCAGTCCTGTAGGCAACCTGTGACCCATGGTTGGTTTTTTACTAATTTCTTTCAACCTCTTTGGATAACAATAACCTGAATGGTTTCACTAAGAAGTGAATGGGTCAAAAGTATGTCATGCATGGTTGAAAGTTGATTCGATGAATGCTATTAATTTGCAGGGCAATGGAATGGGTGAATTCTTTGTATCAGTTAAATTTATAATGCCGGTAGATATTATTTATTTGTGTTAAGCCACCCGCGAAAGTCGCAAGATCTTAGGCTAGTTATAAATATATTTAATATCCATTTATCAAATTTCCAACAGGAAGTAGGAGATTTTGTTTTACAACAACTATGCACTAGACTATCACTTGTTGACTTTAGATTCTTTGAGGTTTTCCATCTCAATTTGATAAAAAATGATTCTTATGCACTGAATCTTTTCTAATCAAACTTAACAAGCTTCCTTATGACCAGCAAAATATATGATCAAAACAAGATCCGCAGCACATAGAATTCAAAAGCATCGACCCCACGTTTTGACAGGTTCGATTTTTTTTAATATTATATCAAAACAAGAACCTCAGTGCATGAAAAAAGAGAAATTTTAGATATTTTTTGTATAAATTATTACACTTTCCGTGGTGCTTTAACATAATGAAGTTGCACGATATTGCAAAACATTTATTTTATTGAAAGAAAAAACACATCAATAATATTTTTTGTTTAATCACAAACAACTACATTTTATAGAGAAAAAGTAAGAATAGGTTAGAGGGTGTTTGTTTTTTTTTTTTAAAGATCTTCAGGACCTCTTATGTCTACCCCATGCAGATCATGCGTAGACGCTTGAGTCTGCAGTATGTTTGTTTTCTCGAATACCTTTCATTAAATAATGTCTGCGCGACCTCTTTTTGGTGCAGACATGGATCAAGGTCTTCATACCTCTTCTCCTTTTTTCCCCAGATGCAACAACTGCCCTAGTTTCTTCTCCCCTCCTCCTCCTACGTCGCCGACCACCCCTCCTCCTCCTCCACACCGCCGACCTCCTCCTCCTCCCTCTCCGCCGGCCACCCCTCCTCCACCTTCCTCTCTGTCGGCCATCCCTCCTCCTTCCTCTCTGCCAGATCTCTCTCTCTACTCTCCACCGGAATATACCTTTTCCAGCAACCTTCCGGTCACAATCATCTTTCAACTAGGTTTCCGGCGTCGTTTCAGTTAGCGATCTCGTTCGATTAAACAAAACCGACATGAGTACCGGTGACCTTCTCAACATCGAGCCACAAGAGCTTCAGTTTGCTTGTAAGAATTCAGATGAAACCATTGCTTCTATTACTTTATTTCATGTTTCATGTTCTGATTTCGGATCTGTTACCTTTGCGCATATCAATATGTGGTTCGATTGTGTGTTGTATAGTTGAATTGAAGAAGCCGATCTCATGTCTCATGTTTAAATTCGGAATTTTGATTATGTGAATAAGTTGATTATTGGTGTTTAAATTCTGAATTTTGATTATGTTAATAAGTTGATTATAGGTGTTTAAATTCTGAATTTTGATTATCTTAATAAGTTGATTGGTGTTAAGAAGTTAAAAAACAAACAGTCTTTCTCTTGCAGACTGCAGAGGTTTAGTCCACCTCTTAAACTAAATGTGTCTGCAGATGTGGTCCGCAGACTGCAGACGTTTTACCTCTGAAAAAAACAAACGAACACCTAAAAAACTACATCACCTATAACACTAGTTACCACAATTTATCCTTCCTCTTTTAAAGCCAAGCTTGTTTTCCTACGTTTAAAGAAATTTTTAATATGTAATAGACTTTGGTTGTTTAATACATACCGATATCTATAAAAACATAAAAGAGTCGGCCTGGTTCATACAAAGTTGGAAAATTGAATTTAAATAATTCAAACTGGCTGTTTTTACTCAATAATAATCTCAACTGAGTTTATTCCCGACAGTGGTCTCAACTTTTTCATTTTGTCTTTATAATGGTCATCCGGTTAAAAACATAACAAAGTTAAGTTTTTTTCCAAACTAAAAACCGATGTTTTCGGGCTTTTGATCAGAACGATGATACGACTTGATTGATTTAAAACTTACCTCGAATCGGTGCTCCAAACGAAGAAAACAGAGCTTCAATTCAGGCGTTTAAACTTCCAATTAACAAAAATCAAGCCGTTTGTAGCACCGTTTCGAGGTAAGTCTTGCATTAGTCGACTCGTATTCTCGTTCTGATCAAAACCTCTAAAACATCGGTTTGTAATTCGGAAAAAAAAAACTTACCTCTCTTAAATAAAAAAGTTTGAAACACTGTCAAGAATAAACTCAGTTGAGATTATTATTGGCAAAAAACATCAGGTTCAAATTATTTAAACTCAATTTGGCTAAAAAGTTATGTTGTATTATATTAAACGTATTTTTTAAAAACTTAACATAGTCATGTTGCTTGATACAAAAAAAATGGAGCTTTTTTATATTTAATATAAAAATATAATAGAGTTTGATTTTTTACTTAGCTCCATCAACTCAATGTGACACCTAGTGAAAGTTTCAAAGTCTTTGGTGCCTGATTTGGGTAAGCAACCGACATCTATTATCCCAATATGACGTCAAGTGGGATTTAAAAAAAAGTATAATTATCATACTGTCAAGGCATTTCAATCGACCTAATAATCTAATATGGTTTTTGTGTATTTTGTATGCTACGTCACTCTTATATATGGAGAGTGTCACACTTATTAAATTGTATAATTGTCTACAGGGGTTCTATTTTTTTTTAAAGAATGATAAGGTGGATGCTTGCTTGTGATTAGTAGTGCTTACAATTTCAGACATGGATACGAAAACATGATACAAAACGATCTAACTTTAATAGGTTCGTGTTTAAACCTTATCAGGTTTCGTGTCTCAAACAAGTCGACATGACAAAACCTGTTAATTTTCGTGTGGTGTTTGTTTTTACCTGTTTCGTGTCCGTATCTTAATAGGTCGTGCCTCACATGATAAGCTAGACCTAGACTCCACACTCCACTCCTCTATGGCAAGCTTGTGTCTTAGCAGGTCGTTTCGTGTCTTAACAAGTCATGTTCGTGTCATTACAGATCGTATGATACGCTTGTAAGCTTATCCGTGTCTTAACAGGTTATGTTCGTGCTACCTGTTTATTATCCGGTTCGTGTTCCTATTTGGAAAAATTGACACAATAAGATTTTATGTAGTATATGTATTTACCTATATCATGTCCGTGTCTTAACAGGTTGTGTCTGATATAAAATGAAAACCCTATTGATTAGGTAATAAAACTAAATCAACAAGCACATGCAATTTCTAAAAGATAGCATTATTCCGCCATGGTTGATGATGTGGCAGCTGACCGGAGGCATCTTTAAGACATGTTGGCATCTTTAAACATTAGTATCGTAGTGAATACATCCTCTTACGAAGTTATGATTTTTGTTATTTATGACATATTTTTTCAATAAAGATTTCTAGTTTTACAAAAGTTTTGAATTTTTAAATATTATTTCTTTTGTACTTTTTACAGAGTTTTGAAATAGTATTTGCTTGGTAATAAAATGGCATGGTTTTATTAAATTTTAAAAAATCGCACAATTAAGCTATATATGGGGAAATTGGGCTGTAATAATTCATACTAACGCCATTGGCCATTGGCAGATCCACTTTGAATATTCCTCCTGCCAGTCCAACCTTTCACTTATTTGTCCTTCATCGGTCCCTCGTTAAAAAAACTTAACAGAGTTAAGTTTTTTTCCGAACTACAAAAAATGTTTTAGGCCTTTTGATCAGAATGATAATACGGGTCGATTGACGCTATCAGAAGGATCCTTATTCTTATACTACTATATAACATATTAATCAAACTTAATGACGTATATATAACCATCATTTTTGAACATACAAACATGTGGATGAATATGTAGAGGTGTCAATGAGTGGGCAAGGGTAGCACTAGCTACACGTACAATCTTTATCATAGTTAATTAATTTGGACCCTCCACTTTGCAATTTCTACTAATTACTCCTTAAGTTGGGGAATCCTCATTTTGTCTGCCATTAAATTTGAATTTCTCATTTGCTTGCATCATGTTTATATATAAGAATCATGTAAATAGGAGAGTTTTGTAGACCGTAATTTGTTTGCTGACATATACTATGTCAACTCTAAACAATCTGAGTCTTAGCAAAGTTGCCTTAAATAATGTCTACAATACAATTTATAGTTTTGTATAAAATTGATAGTGAGAAGGCTAGATTGTTAAACAATAATCAAACAAAAGAAAGATATCTCTAAACTAGCTAGTGACTCTTTTTATTAGCATAACCCGGTACTAGTAAATGCCTTATCATTTAATTTAGGAGAATTAGCTTGTAATAATTCCACCTATACCTTATTGACCATTAATAATTCCATCTCAGAATATTCTCCCCACCAGTCCACCTTTCACCTATCTTCCTACAATGGTCCCCTATTAAAAAAACTTAACGGAGTTAAGCTTTTTTCCAAATTACAAACATATTTTTTAGGGCTTTTGATCAGAACGACGATACGTGTCCATTGATATAAAACTTACTTCGAAATGGTGCTGCAAGTGATTTGATTTTTGTTAATTGGAAATTTAAACACCCGAATTGAAGCGTTGTTTCATCGTTTGGAGCACCGTTTCGAGGCAAGTGTTACATCAATGGACTCGTATCGTTGTTTTGATCAAAAGCCCTAGAAAATCTGTTTGAAATTTGGAAAAAGCTTAACTCCGTTAAGTTTTTTTAAAGGGGGACCATTGTAGGAAAAATAGGTGAAAGGTGGGACTGATGGGGGGAATATTCTGAGGTGGGATTATTAATGGTCAATAAGCTCTAGGTAGGATTATTACAGACCAATTTCCCTTTAATTTACAAAAGAGTTAATTGTTTAGTAGGATCAATATTTGGGACTTGTTACTAGTATCGTCCAAGTATCGAATTTCTCGTACTGAAAATTTTTCGCTAACGATTCGGTACCTACTTTTTGGTGCAATTGGTACCGGTATCTTCGGTTCGGTGTCAGTATTTTGCTGAATTCTACATACAAATAGTGGTACCATACCGTACTGAATATTTTCGATGTCGGTACCCATATTTGGCGATTTTCTGTATAGGTACCAAGCTCATTCCTATCGTCTATTCCATGTGGTTTGGCCACATTTACCTGTTCAGTCCAAAAAGTTTTTATTATCAATTGTGTACATGAGGTTTTTATTTTTTTGACATTTTCGTCAAATCCCCCAACGTGATCCAGAAAAGTCAGTTAACTTAGGTGTATTATGGTCGATACACATTTATCTTTTGTTTTTATTATTTTCATCCAAAACCCAATAACTTAAAAATAATATATATAGGGCAATTATAGGAATAAAAATCTCATATTGATTAAGAAAACTAAGAAATCAAATGAATGGACCTCTTTTTGCCACGTGTTACACCTTTTTACAGACGTGTTACACGTAACAATCAGACGTTGTCACGTGTTAAGTAACATTTATAACTGTTATGTTGTAAATATAACTATATTGTTATACAAGATAAAGTGGTATAACAACACAATTGTAATAGTAAAATATCAATGTTATAAGTATCCAACACAATTAGGGGCTGTTTGGTAGCCTCTTAATGATCATTCAGATGCTACCTTTTAATGGTTTAAAACCTCTGAATGAATAAGAGGTAACCTCAAGTCTGAATGGTTAAGAGGTAAACTCTGAATGGTAAATTATCCATGTCACATTCTTCTACCTTCTTATTGGTAAAATTCTTAATGATTCCATTAAGAGGTAGTCTCTTAATGACCATTCAGAGGCTACCAAACAGCCCCTTAAAATAGTAAAACAACATAATTTTCGCATACTTCATTATTAATTTTCGCATACTTCATTACTTTTTTGAAATAATATTAAAGTATATAAAAGTTTTTTGAATTTAAAAAGGAAATTTAGTGGAAGTAACAAAAAACATAAATATAACAATAATGTTGTCTTAACATATATAGAAACAAATATTTATCCTATAGTGGAGGGTTCAAATGAGAAAAAAAAATTATAAGAAGAAAAAAAAAAGAAGTTTCAACTAATAAAAATGCTTCATTTTACTTATTTAATATTTGTATTTAATTTTAATGTAAGAGTATATTTGTAAACTTACATAGATCATTAATTTCTAGTTTTCCTGTTTAATAGCTAACTACATTAAATTTGTAACTTATTTTTAAGATATATATTTTTTCAAAAAAAAAATTACAGTGTAGGACAAATTAATAGGTGTGTAGGATAAATTGCGAGTTGTGTGAGATAAATTTAAATATGTGTAAGATAATTTTCGAAATGTGTAGAATAACTTTTTATGTGTGTAGTAAAAAATTAGTGTAGAAAATAATAGTTTTTTTAAGTACTTAATTACTTAAAGATAGTAATAAATGAGATGAAAAAAAATACTAATTAATATTTTACAATTGTACCCTTTGTTCCTTTTATTCTCAGTTAAATTTTCTTCTCAAATGAACCTCCCCCTTATCCTATATTAACTTTAGTTTTTACTTATCAACAAGTTTTGTGAATTTGTAGTTGTCCTTGTCCTTGGTCTTTCCTCCCTTAATTGAATTGAAAATATGAGTCATATAATTGTGAGGGGAAGTCAAATATATTCACTAGTAAGATGAAATTTTTCAGTATCAAACACCAGAATATATATATCATAAAAATATAAATTAGGATGCAGTAAAAATTGATTTGTCATAATATCTTAGAACCACTTGTAAGATATAATTAACCAACATCTTATATAAATCGTTTCAAGAGGGTTTAAAAGGTAAAATATGACATATGTTATGATAAAATAATATGAATATGACATCTATGCTAACGGGAAAAGTAAATAACCACATACTTATAACTCCAGTTATCATGGCATTGTTAAGCCAATCATTCTTCACTAAACCTATAATCATGGAAATTATATATAATTCACTAGCATTTTACCTTAAACAACCATGTGTCACCATAATGTGGACTGAGTTTGTGGATCTCATCGTTTTATCAAATGTATATATAATGATTTCATAGCCGTTGATTTTTTCTTTATTTCGTGGTGTATGGTGTCTGATGATTTTTTAGGCCGAATCATTTAATTTGAGTGGCTTATTCTTACCACTCCTAGACGAGTTGGAAAGATCTCTTCATCATCTTTCACTTTCTGATTTATAGACAAGTTGGAATGATTTTATTTTGTTCTTGATGAAACAATGGTTAACCGGGCGGGGTTAACACACTGGTCTCGTCAAGAAGGGTTAATCCCTTCCTCTCGAGGATCGCTGGCTGGATCACCGGTGGTTGATCTCCTGCACAAGGAAACAAGCCGTGACTCGCAACAAGGAGGATGGGGTGGGGGGTGCTCCTTGTTACCACTCTCCGGCGTGAGAATCAGTAGTTTGCTTGGGAAGCAAAGTAAGATAGTAGTAGTAGTGAGAGAGTTGTGAAGAGATACCTCAAACCTGGTTTGGGGTTGGTATTTATAGCCGAGGAGTGAAGGAGGATGATGATGGATGGACTGACGACGTGCTGCACCTTTGCAGGTGTGTCAGGCTTGTCGGTTGTGGAGGTTACGCCACGTCAGTCCATTGCTTACGTAGCTCTGACAGGTAACTGCCATTGGTGCTACTTGCACTGTGGTGTCAGTCCCACTTGTTGAGTGCATAGGATGCGGTGCAAGCCGCATCGCTACGTGCGGTAACGTCTGAAGTTACCGCGTCTCCTACTTGTGACCAAGGAATACGCGAGATGCGGTGCTAGCCGCATCGTTGTCCGCGGAGACTATTTGCCTGCATCCCTTGTCGTGATGAAAATGCCCATATGGTGCGGTGCCAGCCGTACCGTTATGTTCATCTTTTTCTACGCCTAAGGTAAGGCTTTCTTGTATTGATAGAAGTGTTCACTGGATGCGGTGCGAGGCCGCATCGCTGTGAATACTTCCGTTTTCATACACCAGATGTGATGCTATGTCGCATCACTCTACCGTTCTTATGTTCCATGCAAGTCCTCCTTCGTTACTAGATAGATTGGATTCAACCCTTGTGCTGACGCGTTCTCGCATGGGCACAAGTAGGTTGTTAGCTAGTGGGGGTTTTGATAAGGGTAATGGTCACTCGCGGTCGATGCTGACGCGAGATCTGGGACCATACCCCTTCAGTTCTATATACAGATTTTTAGTGCACCTATTGGATTTCATGTTGGAGTTTATAAACATATATGATGATTATATACAAATTTTTAATGGACTTATTGAATTTGATGTAGTAGTGTGTATAAATACACTAGTTTATAGACCCGTGTATTACACAAATTAAATATAAAAAAAACTTAGATTGAATAATATTTTAATTTACAAAAAAAATTGTAAATCATATTTCTATATATTTCTGATCAGATAGTTAAAAAATGTAATGATAGTATAATCTAATTATTGCGTGTTTCCGATTAGTGTTAATATAAGGATGGTTTAGTAAAAAAGATCTAATTGTTGTATTTTTTATTTTACGATAATATTTAATAAAACACATTGTATTTATCTATAAAATTAATTAAATAGTGCATCCTAATATGGTTATTAACATATTTAAATTAAATTTATTATATTAGTAAGGATAAGAATTAAAAAAAAAATCTTCTTAATTAAAATGTAAGTCTAAATTATAAAGTTGAAGA